>NW_008329156.1:554858-587302 GCF_000622305.1 Nannospalax galili
ATAACAAAGAACACAAAAGAATTATACGGGAAGATCAGTGAGAGAGAGAGAGAGAGAGAGAGAGAGAGAGAGAGAGAGAGAGAGAGAGAGAGAGAGGAAAGAGAGAGATTTGCAAGAACTTAAGAATCAGAGACAAGTGGGAGCATCTGCTTGTCTTTTCAGGACTTCTTTCTATGAGGGGGAAAGGGAAGGAAGTAAAAGAAGTGATGGAGGATCAGGATTTTATCAAAAAGAAAGAATTGGGGGTGTTTCTGAGGATGGATAGAATAGAGGAGATTAAGGCTGTAGCTGATGGGGAGAGCAGAGGATGTGACTGCACCCCATGGGAGGGCTGGAGTCCAGGGCAGAGGTGAGAGTATAGAGCCTGGCAATGAGATACCACCGTGATTGGAAACTGTGTGGTCCACAACCTGGGCAATCGCCTGCAGTGACCCTATAGCTTCCCATGAGTCAGAGGAGGAGATGGAGGAGGATAAAGGCAGAAAGTGTAAGTCGGCAGGCCGCCCTTGGCAGCACGTAGGTTTAAGAGCCACACCTGTGTGTGTCTAAGCTCTACCAATAACTTGTACTTGGGCAACTTATTTAGATTTTGTGGTCCTTTGTTTCATCATTTCTAGAATGGGTAAAGTAATCCCTGTGCCACAGGGCAAGGATCCCAGTAACATAAGATGACAGAATGAATGCTTGGCACCCAAGAGTTCGGGAAACTGACTGTTGGCTTCTGCCCTGGCTGTGGGCAGAAGATGAACGCACCTGGATGCTGCTGAGTGGAAGGTACCTCCGAAACTAACGTGGAGGCCACCTTCCAAGCTACTGCTAGCCACGGTATTTAGCTACAACCTCTACTCCTTCAAGGTCACAAGAATTGCTGCCACCATTTTAGTCCTTCAAACTTCTCAGATCACAATCTCACAATCACCATGATATCGCCACGTTTAAAGGGTACTCTGGAGAAATGAGGGAAAGAAGAGATGGAGTCAAGAAAACTTTCTTAAAACTCTGTCCAAGCCAACCATGCCTGCTTCCTGCCTCCTCCCACTGAGTTGACCTAGTGATTCTGGCTAGAAGCCAGCTTCAGGGTTCTGGACCTGTAGTCTGTCCGTAAAGCTCTGGGAATCCACACATCCTTCCTTCATGAGGTGCTTTGGAAATGGTAGGGAAGGTCAAACTCCCCATATTTCTCAATCTTAGATCTCAAACTTCATTGCTTAGCCCCAGACCTTGGATAAAGGCCTCCTCAGTACCAGGAGACCAGTCCTCCAGGTCCTGGACCTAATGAGTGACGTGCAGATGACACATCATCTTAAGAGATGTACCTACTGGTTCTAGACTTTAGCCAAACAGGAAGAAGCAAAAACTAGGTCCAAGTCATCTTACCACAAGTAAGAGAAGAAGCAAGGCATCTTCTCCCATCACTTGAGCTCCTGTCCCAGCTCGTCACCTGTCCCAGGTCACCTGGGTGCCTCTGCAGCCCTCCCTCTTCCAACTGTCTGACTTGATGGAATCCAGGCTTTGCCTCGTGACACAGTTGTAGGAGTCCGGGATGCCTCTGCCCTCCACTCTCTCTCCCCTTGCTTTTCCTTACACATTTTAATCCCAAACAACTTTCCCCGTTCGCTTTCTCCTTTCTGCCACCCTTAACTTAGTGTCCCCATTAAGTACAGCAAAGGCTAAAGGAGAAGACAAACAACCCATTTGAATGGTAAGTGCACTGGCGGAGGCCCGCAGGGCATGGTTGATCATTCTAAGGCAGATGTGCCTCCAGGGACCCTTGAGGCTAACAAGAGCACAGAGACAAGTGAAAGGTGCTACCACCACTGAGGTCTAGTCACATCTGTCTGCATGGAGCTTGCTCTGGAAACTTATTTCACTGCTCAGATCTGGGGTCCTGGATCCAAAGTCCCTTGATGCTGATGCTGAGGATGCAGTGACTCACCATGCAAAATGCCCATTGTTGTTCACTTGGCTGTGGAGGCAGGTGGTCCAGTGCACAACCCTGTGGGTCTGGAAGTGCCTGTGTCTAGGATGACTAGGACGTGGTCCTTGTATCCTTCATGCAGAGGGCATCCATTCTGCATGGAAGAGGAGAGGAGTCTTGGAGAACCACCACGTTGGTACAGGGAGGATGAGGAGGGCCCATGAGGAAGCAGATCCATCCTGCCACAGGTCTCCTTCATCAGCAGCTACATGGTTCCTTGTGAAAGTTTATTGATAAGCATCTCAAGGTGCTGATCAGGGGCCCATGTGCCTCTTGGAGTTTCTTCCATGGCCTTCTCCTCCCTCAACTCATATGTAAGGTTCTTGCTACTACGGCTTTGGCAGCCGTCTGTATTAACACACCCGGCAGCTACATGGCCCCACAAGAGAGAACCTTCTCAAATACGGTGAGCATGAGCATGCCGTTTCAGCCAGGACCTGGTCTTGTCCAACCTTTTCTCTCACTCTGCGTCTCCCCCAGTGTCGTCTTCTCTTTTTTTTCTGCAGAGCCATGAACAGACTTCCTCTCCCCAGTAGAGGGAGGATAGAGACGCCTGTATGTCCCGGAGCCAGTTACAATCACCTTCCCCATCCTTACACACTGTCTCAGTTCAGCTTTTGTTGCTAAAACAGAAACATTTGTAAAGAATAAGTTTATTTGCTTCACAGATCTGGAGTCTGGAAAGTTCCAGAGCATGGTGCTGCTGCCTGCTTGGATGTGTGGTCTTCTTGTTGGGTCACAACACAGAGGCATCATGTGTGAGACAGGGAAAGTTTGCCAGCTTGGATCTCTCTCCATCTTGCAAAGCCATTAATGCCAGCCTGAGGTGGCACTGGTCTTGATCTCCTTTAACCCTAATTACCTCCCAAAAGCCCTCCTCCAAATTCCATCCTGAAGGTTGGTGGGATGGTTCAGAGTGAGGATGCTGCTACCAAGCTTGATGACAAGCTGAGTTCTATCCCTGGGACCCACAGGGTGGAAGGAGAGACCCAACTAACTTGTATGATCTCCACACATGTGCATGCCACTCACACACACCCCGCACACACATGTGCACACACAAATACATACATACGTACATACATACAGTAACAAAAACAATTTTAAGATGTTTCTATTTTTCTTCATGTGTAAATATGTGTGTCTGTGTTGGTGTCTCCACATGTGTGTGGGTGCCTGAGGAGGTCAGAAGAGGGTGTCAGATCTCTTGGAGCCGGAATTAGAGGCACCTGTGAGCCACCTGATACAGGCACTAGAAACCCAATTTGGATCCTCTGGAAGAACAGAAGCCCTCTTATCCACTAAACCGTCTCTTAACCGCCCTCTTAACCACCACTACCCTCCCACACACAAAATTTACATACCATCCAGGAAGGAATTTGAAGATTAAGCTCCCAACCTTGCAGGGAGGTAGAGAGGCATATTTGTGCCATAGCAGACCATGGCCTGACAGAACCTGGCCACTCCTTCATCTGGAGATAGAATGTCACTTTCCTTCCTTTAAACCTGGACAGGTTTACGATTTACTTGCAGCAGAGTAATGTGGGAAAATTGGGTATAAGTCAACAAGGACATCAGGGTACTGCAAGTTCCGCCCTCTGCACACTTACAGGACAGCCTGGAGCTGCCATGGAGAAAAGTCCAATGCCTTGAGGCTGCCATGCTATGTGAAAACCCATGCCTTGGCCCTATTGGTTGTGATGGTTAGTTTTAATTGTCCACTTGATGTAATCTAGAACTACCTGGGAAGGGAGCCTCGGTGTGGGATTGTCTAGACTAGGGCGGCCTATGGGCCCCTGTGGGCGGCACCAGTCCCTGGGAAGGAGATCTTGGACTGTATGAGTGGAGAAGGCGAGTTCTGAACTGACATGCGTGCATTAACTCATTGTTCCTGCTCTGGACTGTAGATGTGATGTGACCAGTTGCTTCAAGTCCCCACTTCTGGGACTTCCCTGATGGTGGCATTAACCTGGAGCTGTGAGCCAAATAAACCCTTTCTCTTTTAAGTTGCTTTGATCGGGAACTTTCATCACAGCAACAGGAAATGAAACTAAGACATTGGCAAAATGACAGGAAGGAGCCAGAAGTCAGAATGGAGGAGCTAGCTGCCCAGCTTACTCCCAGTTCACAGTCCCCTCTTAACCACACTATGTGAGAGACTCTGAGCCAGAACCAGCCAGCTGAGCCATTCCCCAGTTCCATTCAGGACCTGTGAGAGTTGATAAAACCATCCTTGCTTTTTGGATACTTTGCTATGAATCAATAATTAAGCTAGGGAGCTTTTTCCCAGGCATACTTTTCAAGTGGAAGCTGCTGGTTTTCAAATTACACCTTCAGGACAATGAGTCAACAGAATTCTCATATCCCTTCCTTAGTCAGGGTTCTCAGGGGTAAGAGAAATGAGGAATTAATAAAGCTGGCATCAGCAGAAAGACCATGAGCTGGTTGTGCCGTGAGGCACAACCCCAGTACCTCACAGTGGAAAGTAAACCAGGGTGACCATGTCCTTGGAGTTGGGCGAGGGGTCAGAATCACCAGGACTCCAGGACTTCTAATAACCAGCGGGCTTTCCTTTCCAGCAGGTGACCTCCAGCTGGCTAGGAAGATCCACTAGCATCCTGTCACCTGCCTCAGCTCAGCGGTGCCAGTGGTAGAGAACGCAGATTCCCAAAGCACCTGAGGAAGCACTCTGTCTGCTTTGGCTCAGAAGACCAAGGAGAGTGAGAGGGTGACAGCATACTCAGTGTCCTCTGGAGAAGGCTGGGGAGCCACACAGGTGGGTCCTCACCTTCTGATTTCCGTCTTTGGGCTGAGCAGATGTGACGATCCCTGAGTCTAGGAAATTCTCCAGATTGAGAGGGTGTTTCCATGTTCCCTCACATGTTTATAAAAGCAAAGAGGACCATGGACCTGAGTTCTCCCAACAGGGCAGAGCAGTGAAGAGCTTGGGCTCTGGGGTTTGGCATGAAAGCTCGAATTCTTTTTAGGGGAATACAACCATGGCATCTAAGGCAACTTATTAACTTTTCTATGCCTCAGTTTTCCCACCTGTGATGTGGCCATAAGAATAATACCAAGAACTGCAGAGATAGCAGCTCAGCAGTTAAGAGCACTGGCTGCTCTTGATCAAGTTTCAATTCCCAGCACACACTTGGCAGCTAACAACCATCCATAACTTCAGGTCCAGGGGATCCGACACCCTCTTCTGATCTCCTCAGGCATTGCACTCATACACATAAAATAAAAATAATAAATGAGGGGGCTGGAGAGATGGCTCAGCAGTTAAGAACACTGGTTGTTCTTGCAGAAGACCCAGGTTCAAATCCCAGCACCCACATGGCAGCTAACAACTGTCTGTAACTCCAGTTCCAGAAGATCTGACAGCCTCTTCTGTCCTCCGTGGGCATTGCACGACACGGGTGCACTTACCTACCTGCAGACAATACATGCATACACATAAAAAATAATAAATAAAATATTTTTTTAAAAAGTAATAAATGAAATTTTTTTTAAAAAGAATACCAAGTTTTATGATGGCTGATTAAACCTTGTTCCTGCACATGGTGAGTGCTCTATGAATAAAAGTAATTATGTAATTATTGTTATTTAAATAGTCATTGTTTCAGGAATATTAGTCTTTTTTATTATTTACTAATTTGCCTTTTTGTTTTCTGAATTTTTTGTTTGTTTTGAGACAGGGTCTCACTATATACCCCATGCTTAAACTCTAGACCCTGGTGCCTCAGGCCCCTGAATGCCAAGACCACAGGCATTACTGGCCTATGACATCACACCTAGTCACAGTAGTCACCAATATGTAATTATTATTATTTAGAAAGGAGTAGCTGACCAGTAACTATTTTTAAATGCATGAATATAGCTATATGAATAATTGTATTACATTTACTTATTTACTGAGTATGTGGGGAGGTGCACGTGTTCCATGGCATGCATGTGGAGGTCATGGGACAACTTGTGAGAGTCACTTCTCTCCTACCATGCGGGTCCCAGGGATTGAACTCAGGTTTTCAGGCTTGTCTGCAAGTGCCTTGACCTGCTGACTCATCTCGCTGGCCCGGTGCCTATCGTTTCTGGATATCCCAAGGAATAAATTTACATTTCAAACTGAGAAAAAAGACTGAAGTGGGGAGAAGAGAGGCTCCGAACGACTTCAAGCATGAGAACCTCTCTGGGAACAGCTGTCTCCAGGCAGACATATAAATCTGGGGTGGCCTTTGAAGTCTCTGCCCCACTCCAGCCCCTTCTACCTGAAGGGTTGGGGGCTCCGGTAGCTCCTCCAGAAACCCGCTGCTGTCAGACTGACAGCTGTTTGCTCTGTCCACTTGAGTGCCTGTGGAAGAAAGAGACCTTGTGGTTAAGGAAGTGAAAACATAAGGCCAACAAGACCTAGATCAAACCCTCTATGTGCCTGGCATGTTAAAGATTCTCCTGGTGCCAAGTCTGATCCAATGCAAGACTGTCAAGGACTTCTTTTCCTCAAGAGTCAGAGCTCATGTGAAACTGTCCTTACAGTTTCCTGATATGAGATAAAACATGGACTAAAGGAAAATAACTAAGTCCTTAAAACTTAATAATAATATGATTGTGAGCTGAATATTTACTAAGGACAAGAAAATTGAAGAAATGCCTATGTCCTTAAATGCCACATTAATAAAAAATACTCTTTAAAATTTTATGTATATGAGTATTGTGCTTGTATGTCTGCAAGTGATCTGTGTCATGCAGGCTGGTGGCAGACAGAAGAGAGTGACAGATCAGATGGAACTGGAGTTAGGACAGTTGTTAGCCACCATCTGGGTTCTGGAATTCGAACCCAGGACTTCTGCAAGAACACCCAGTACTCTTAACCACTGAGCCATCTCTCCAGCCCCCCAAATACTCTTATATTCTGTTTGTGTATACAGATATTCTTTTTCCTTTTAGACATGAACTCTCTCCTAGCTTTGCCCAGACTCTAGTTCAGTGACTGCAAGGTGTTTCAACTGTGGTTACTGTCACCATGAGAGGTTGAAATGAAAGAGAAAGAGTGATGCTGAGTGGGCAAGCTTGAATTTGCAGACATCATATGTACCTATTATGCTCTGTTATGTGGGGTTTGGGAAATAGGTGACTAATAGGTCACTCTACTGAAGATTAAAATACAGCGCTTTATTTTGAGACAGGGTCTCATGTAACCCAGGCTGGCTTCAAATTCACTATGTAACCAAGAAACACCTTGAGCATCTTATCTCCCACCTGTACCTCCTGAGTGCTGGGATCACAGATATGTATTAGTATTTTCTGTTGCTGTGATAGCACACCATGACCAATGGAACTTATAAAAGGAAGAGTTTATTTAGCTTATGGTTCCAAAGGGGCAATAGACCATCATGGTGGGGAGGCATGGTGGCAGAGGTGACTGGAGGAGGAGCAGAAGCTTAAGCATTCACCTCTTCAACCAGGCACAGGAAGCAGAGAGTGACTGGAGATTTGGCAAGGCTTAAGAACTCTCTAAGTCCACCCTCAGTGACGTGCTTCCCTCTTGCAAAGCCACACCTCATAAACCTCCCAAAACAGCACCACCAACTGGGTACAGTGTCCAAATACTTGGAGCCTGGGCGGGGGACAGTCTCATTCGAACCACAACACTTGGCTAAGTGAAAACGGAAACAGTTCATCAGTTCAAACATGTTAGGAAGAAGAGACAGCTATAGTCCTTAGTGGATCACTTCCCACGCGAACCCAACAGAAAGTGTGCGAAAGCATCCAGCAGCAATAGAAGAAAACCATAGGTGGTTGATGGGCATGAGAGAGGGGCCTCTATCCCTCTCTAGAACCTTCCCTGGGGGAGCCCTCCCCCATTGGCCTCTGCAGCCTTTTCTGGGACTCTGACTGGGATGGATGAGCACATCTGTACATACACATGCATGCATCATACATAAAGGCACACACTCACATACACTCACACAGACACACAGAGACACACACTTTAAAAGAAAGCTGAAGTGGAAATCTGCACCCCCTTGCAGGCTCTTCAGAAGGCATTAGGAGAAAGGGTTCATTCACAGCCTGCAATGGTGAGACCCTGGCTGCCCGCCCAGGAGGTAGCCATGCCTATCTGAACTTCAGCCTGGACCCTTCCACCTCCTGGTTCATCTTCCAAAACCTCAACCCAGTGACTAAGCCTCATGTACCAACTTTCCTTTTTTAATATTTTATTTATTACTAATATATATATATATTGACTGCATGTATATATGTTCACCCATGTGGTTCAGTGCCTGAGGAGGTCAGGAGAGGGCATTGGATCCCATGGAACTGCAGTTATGAATGGTTGTTAGCCACCATGTGGGTACTGAGAACCAAACCTGGGTCCTCTGCAAGAACAGTCAGTGCTCCTAACCACCAAGCCATCTCTCTAGTCCTATGCACAACATTTCTAATAGCACAGTTCACGATGGCAAGCTCTGAAACCTGTAAAATGTCCAACAGAAGGATGACCGTATAAATGCTCAGGGATGGGACAGAGCGTGCTAAGGCTCTTGAAAGAGTCTGTAAAACACAGCCCTCCTGATGTTACCTTAAGGTTTGGAAGGAGCTTCGTGAAAACTCATGAATTTATAGGTTGGAGGCTGCATTGAGATCCATTTTTATTTTTGAGTTTGCATTTTTCTACATTCTCCATATGGTAAATGAACATGCTACTTTAATAAAAAGAAAACCAGTAAAATGGTTGAAAGTTAATTCAGTACTGCATAAGGCATGGGTAGGCAAGGAGACTGGACCACTGACTGGACCAGGTTGGTTGATGAGGCCTACTGGGAAGGATGATAGAACGCCCAGTGATGCCGCTTCAGGTCACCATGCAGAATTGTCCTTTTACCCTTGAGGTAACCAGGGGTCTGCCTACAGACTCAGAAGCACAAGGCTGCACCAAGTCAGGATCCACCTCCTAGGACTCCAGTGTCACTTTTCCCTTCTACTTTCCACCCCATCCCTGAGCTAAACACCCACATATACGTGCTCCCTCCCCTGGATACCCCCCACACTAGGGAGTGCTCCCACCTACGACTGCTGATCCTGAGAATGACCGTAAGAGGGCGCTGTGAAACAGGACAGGCTTCAAACTGCCAGGAATAAGGTTCAAATTCTCTCTCAGTCCTTTAACTTGTGCTGTCATTGGACACCCAGAGCATATCACCCTTTTCACTGTAGCTATGTGGGACTAACTCCCTCAAAACTGTCCTCCTTGAGAGTTTGGTTCCCAAGGCATGCACCCTTCCTTTGCCCAAATTCTCACCTCCCAAGATATCTTAGACGTGCCTGTTGCATGGACAGAGGCCCCTATCCTCGTCTCCCTCCCACCCTTCAGGATTCCGGGCCTGTTTGTTGTGTAAACTTGATGGACCCTGTGCCTGAGTCAGTGTGACCAGCTGTCAGACTCTGGAGCAGCCCACAGGCTAGCAAGGGAGGACCCTAGTCCCCAGGGTTGGAACTCACTGGCTCAGCAGCCAGCACCTTGGACTCTGGACATGGTGGCAAAGCCTCCCTCTTGGCCAGCACTGAGAGAACACTTGCCTCTGTGAATAGCCCTTGTCTTGATACCCCTTGACTCATTTACACCCAGACCGAAGATTCCTCCAGGACTAAGTCCTGTGCCCACCACCTGCTGTCTGGCTCGAGGTCAGTCTCCTGCATTCGTTTTCACCACTGTTCGTCCCATGGTGCCTTGCAGGGTTTTCCCAACTCTGACCACAGCCTCTCTGAACAGCTGTACATCTTGTGCATTGCACCCTCCCAGGATTCTCACTGCACCCCTCAACCATCAGTCAGTGAGCAGAAAGGCAAAGCCAGAATGCCACACAGCGGCCGTGATGCAGCATGGCTATTCAGCAGTGATCCTGGTTTGTGGCCCTGGCTCTCCAGGAGAGCTTCGGTCAGGGTCCCGGCCCGGGGGTCCTTCTGGATGTCAGATGGGAAGGGTCTCAGAGTCCCTCCAAATCTCCATTTCCACAACTGTAAAGTGAGGGGCTCAGCTCAGCCATCAAGACAAGTCGAGCTGTGAAACCACTCTAGAGCCTGGCAAGTCTACTACACCCGCTCCACACCTGCTCCAGTAGGCTCTGCAGGTAGCCCTGGTGCCACAGAGTCATGCCTCCGCTGTGCCTCAGGATTTGGGACCCAGTCCCTTCTTTTCCCAGTGTGGTCTTAAGCTTGTTGCTGATCATGGTTCTGTCCTGTCGTCCTGCTTCTCCCACAGGAAGCTCTTCCTTCCTCTATCTGTCTATCATCTGTCTATCGTGATATGCATGTTCTTGAACACAGCTACACAATATTAAAGTTTAGGCTGACTCTAGTCTCTGAAATTATCAGGCAGTTGGCCCAGGGTATGGGAACATATCAGCTGGACCCTGGTTGTTTTGGGAACAGGCCAGAGTGTCCTGGAGTGTACCTGCTAACTGCAGATTTATGGCTTCTGTAGGTTATGCTTGGCTTGCTTCTGCAAAATAGTACTTGTTACTTAATAGAATAGAAATTGTTAAGGGGGCTCTCCACCTGTAAGCTTGAGAACTTAAACTTTTCACCCCTGGTTATGGTTTCTCTGTATAAAAGCTTAACCTAGAGATGGTTTGGGGCTACACATGTGGGTTCCAACACCCTTGTGTAGTCTCTGGCAAACAAAGACTTTTATTTGGCAAAACTTAGTCTGAGTGGTCTTCTCTGATGAAGTACCTCACAGTACTATCATCTATCTATCATCTATCATCTATCATCTATCTATCTATCTATCTATCTATCTATCTATCTATCTATCTATCTATCTATCTATCTATCATCTATCTATCTATCATCTATTCTATCTATCTGTCTATCTATCTATCTGTCATCTATCTATCATCTATCGTCATCTATTTTTATGTGTAGTAGTGTTTGGTCTGTGTGTATATGTGTACCTGTGTATGCAGTGCCCACAGAGGCCAGAAGAGGACATCAGATCCTCTGGAGCTGGTGTTAAGGATGGTTGCTAGCCACCACATGGGTGCTGGGAACCAAACCCAAATCACCAGCACTCTTAACTGCTGAGCTATCGCTCCAGCCCTGGGAAGCCCTTCTTAAAGGCGCCAGTGATGGTCCTTTGTCTCTTTCTGAACACAGGTCTTTATGCCCCACCTGCTGGGGTGGATACCCCTTATACACAAGACAAAGGGGTAGGGGTGTGGGATGCCTGGGGAATCTCAGGAGCCAAGCTTGCCCCAGTCAGGAACTTGGGAAGGACTCAGAGATTTACAGCTATAGATTTGTGTGGGGACCACACAGGCCCATGTCTGTACTTGCTGGGTTAGTGCCAGGTTCGGTGGGCCAGGAGGGGACGCTGTCTTGGGCGGGTGTCTCTTGGTGCCCTGTAATAACTCGTATGACTTTGCCTCCTCTGTCTGATACCAAAGGTGACTTCCTAAGGCCAGCTTGGAAGCCAGATGCCCACCAGTAATATTATAACCAGGCACCTTAGCAGGAAGTAGACCTGAAATACAGACATGCCCAAACTCATGGGACATTGGTGAGGATACAGACAACGGCCTCCCTGAGCTCTGAGGTGCTGTGGCTGCTCTATGGTGGTCCTCCGAGGGAGGCTGGCCTCCACAGTATGTAAGTGTCTCATGCATGCAGTTGGCCATGACTTGCAGGCAGTGGGGAGCATTATCCAGCAGGTCAAAGGGTCCTTTTACCATATTCCAATTTCTCCTGAAGCACATGGAGTCACCACCACCTTACACAAAAGTGACACCTTCACTGTGCATCTAACAGAAGCCACTCTGGCCACCTGCAGAGGGAGAATGGGTTAGAGGGTCAGAGGATTCTGAGGGACCTGGTGGGAAGCTGGTGATGGTTCTGATGGAGGATTTGGTTGCCACAGAGAGAAAATGCATGATCAGGGAAACAAGAACACACACTCATCCAGCCTGGGGCCAGAGGCTGAGGTGCTAATATTGGCAGCCTGACCTCTGGAGCAGGAGGTCTGCGGATAGAGCTGGGGGATGAAAAGTCTGGGGTCCAGGTGACACCTGTGCATATAAAGCACACCTGATGTTGAAGACTTCAGTGGAGTCAAGTGAGAGGAAACTCAGAAGAGGAGGAGACCCTACTGAAGCCTCCTGCTCAACCATCTCCCCTGCCAGCCCTCCTGCATCTACCATCCACATAACTAAGACAACATCTACAATGGTCAACAGCTGTCAGAGACCATATCACCAGCCAGGAGCTTTCCCAGGGTCTAAGAGGCATTAGAAATAAAATCTGGACTTGCGTGATCAGTCAGCAAGTACACACCGGATCCAGAAACTGGGGGGGGGAGGGTGGGTGTTCGGGGGTCGGGGGGTGGAGGTTATCCATGATGCAAGAGAACTGTGTCCTCCTTTTCCCATTTGGCTGGAGTCCCACCTCGCAGTCTTTACCAGCTGGCTACTTTAAAAGAACCAGCCAGAAGGGAGAAGAAGTCCTAGTCTAGGTCATCAGGCTCAGGAATGAGTGGGGCCTGTCCTTAAACAAAAGTCTTACAGGGTGTGGAGTGATTAAAGAATTAGAATTCCTTGTCATAAACCAAGTTTCAAGTTTTATAGGGTTTGAAAGAAAAGACTAATATCTAATATTTCTTACAAAGGGAACCAAATGAAGGAGGACAACATGGAGCTCTCCGGTGCCCAAGATTGACAGCACACCTTCTCCACCAGAGGAAACCACATCCGAACAGGGTGTGAGAAAGCTCCGAGGGCCCAGGAATAACCATGGTGACAACCTTGCGATCTAGAAGTAAAAAATAAGAGACACGTTTACTCTGAAATTGCAACAGAGAAAAGGGGAGCTGCATCAATGACAACAGAGAGACGATGAGAATAGACTCTTCTGGATTCTTCTAGAAGGAAAATACAGATAGCTGAGCCAACTCCCAGTGGTGGTGTACAAACCCAAATTTCTCTTTTTTAAAATACTTTATTTATTTATTATGTATATGAGTATAGTTTATTTATTTATTTTATTATGTGTATGAGTATATTGCCTGCATGTATGTAAGTGTACCATGTTGTACAATGCCTACGGAGGTCAGAAGAGAGTGTTAAATTCCCCTGGAACTGGAGTTACCTGAGGGCTGTTAACTGCTATGTGGGCGCTGGGAATTGAATCTGGGTCCTCTGCAAGAGCAGCCAGTGTTCTTAACCACTGAACCATCTCGTCAGACACCCCCCACAACCCCCACACAAGTTTCTGTTTTAACATTAGAAGTGAGAGTGACTGAGGAGCGGGCTGACACATCCAACCGTTCTCTTCAAGCTCTTTACTTTGAGATCATTGTTGATTAACATGCAGTTGTTAGAAAAATGCAGGGACCCCTGGAAGGCAGAGTTCATGTGCAACCTGGCTTCCCCCAACAGTACGCAAGGCTACAATCTAACTTTACACCCAGGAAGCTGGCACTGATACAAAGGTCCCTTTCTTGAAGAGCCCTTACTAAGATGTTCTGTATTGTGTAAAAAATGTAAAACATTTTCATGAAAAATCTGAGGTTCAAGTTCAAAGGGACCCAGAGACAAATTATTAGGAGTGAGTTTATTAGAAGACTTATTAGTGCCATGGACAGACAGACAGATAGACAACATGTCAGGAACTCTGAGGAGAGATCAGGCCCCAGCACAGAGACACACAACACGGAGGGAGCTTTGAAGGGAGAAATCAAGGTCCATGAGGTAGGAATGGGAGTCTCTTCTGACAGCTTTCTGAGGATGAGGGAGGCTTCACAGCACAAGCCTGCAGCCAGACCCTTGGATTCCCAGGCAGGAGTCAGGGAAGGTGGTAGGGAGCAGGAAGTGTGGCCACCAATACCGCCCCCTCCCCGTTGATAGAAACTCACTTCCCAGGTAGGAAACCCTGTCACTGGGAGCCCGTTAGCTAGAGATCCACAGACAGTGTCTCAGTAGGTGCCTGTGGGTGTCTGTAGGGCAGGAGAGTCTGCTGCAGCCATTGAACCCTGAGCCACAGTCTTGTCTGGATTCTAATACTACATCCTTACATTGTATGTCTTGAAAAAGAATCTGGCTACATTATAAGACAATTAAATAAGGGGAAACACCTTTGTATTCATCCTAGCAAAGCATTCATGTCATAATGAGCACGTCCACACACATGTGGCCCTGCAAGCCTGTAATCCCAGCTCTTGGGAGGCTGAGGCAGGAGGATCAGAAGGAATTCAAGGCCAGTCCCCACTACATGGGGAGTTTAAGGCTAGGACTAGACTATATGAGACTATCTTAAAAAAACAAAAAATTAGGGCTGGAGAGATGGTTCAGCGATTAAGAACTCTGGTTGTTCTTGAAGAAGACCCAGGTTCAAATCTCAGCACCCACATGGCAGCTAACAACTGTCCATAACTCCAATTTCAGGGGATCCAACGATCTCTTCTGTCCTCTGAGGGCATTGTGTGACATGGGTGCACTTACGTACATGCAAGCAATATACTCATACACATAAAATAAAAATCAAGTTCAGCCCGATCTACATAGTGAGTTCCAGGCCAGCTGGGGCTACAGGGAGACCCTGTCTCAGAAACGAAAAACAAAATGAAACTTGGTGGGTTCCTTATTCACCTGATTAAAGCTTGTTCCATATCCCAAAAGCAATGTCTGTGGATTTGTTTTTTTATTATTTTGTTTTATGTGTATGAGTGTTTTGCCTACATATATGTAATATCCTACCTGTGTGCAATGCCCACAGAGACCAGAACAGGGTATCGAATCCCTTGGAACCAGAGTTAGGGACAGTTGTCAGCCTCCATGTGGGTGCTAGGAATCGAACCCAAGTCCTCTGGAAGAACAGCAAGTGTTCTTTTTTGTTGAATTTTTATGTATTTCATACGGAACATCTTAATCATCTTTATACCCCTTCCCCCATCTGCACCCCCATAGCCCCAGCTCCAGCACTCTGTCATTTGTGTTAAAGCCCATCGAATCAAGTTAGGGTGCCCAGATGTCCCGCAGTGCAAGTTCATCCACTGGGGTCTGGTCAGCTTATCTGGTCAGTCTCTCCCTTAAAGAAGATCAGCTCTCCTCACCCAGCAGTAATCAGTTGCCAAGAGCTCTTCAGCTACCGCTGGGGCCTGCTGCCCATTTCCCCAGTTCTGTGCTGGGTCGTCCCGCAGTGCATGTTCATCCACTGGGGTCTGGTCAGCTTATCTGGTCAGTCTCTTCCTTAAAGAAGATCAGCTCTTCCTTACCCAGCAGTAATCAGTCGCCAAGAGTTCTTCAGCTACCGCTGGGGCCTGCTGCCCATTTCCCCAGTTCTGTGCTGGGTTTTTGTCTGATGAGTTTGCATGGGTCCTGTGTGTGCTGACACCATTGCTGTAGGTTCATATGAGCAGGTCCCAGAGGCCAGGAAGTTTCCTTATGGTCACACATCTTAGAATCCTTCTGACTCCTCTTCCTCAATAGTCCCTGAGCCCTGGGTGGGTGAGGGTTAATACAGGAGTCCTATCCGGGGACACGCACTCTGCAGCGTGGCCAGTGTGGCCTTCTGTGTGCGTCACACTCTGTTGCATGAGGACGCTTCCCTGGCGAGAGTTTGAGAGACGCATTAGCATTCTCTCTATCCCCTGTTCCGTGTGTTCCATGAGCCTTAGGTGTAGAGGCTCCACTGTAGATGTGTCAGTTAGGACTGGGCATCTCTCCAACACTTATTCTCTGTGTGTGACCAGTTGTGGAACTCTGTAATAGCCTCCATCTGTTACAAAAAAAGAAGCTTCTTGGATCAGTGGTGACTAGTATACTTGTCCCCAAAGGCTGGTGGCAGAGTCAGGCATGCTCAGGTTGTCTCAGAGTGACAGGTCCAAGGCCCAAGGAGAGGGCATGGGAAGGGGATCTCCTTAAGACTATCTTGATGGCCTAAGAATTATAATCCAAATGACTGTAACACAGAAATACCTAGCATTTATAAGGCAGTGTTGGATGAATGGACCATTTGAAGTAAGGCTGTTGTCAGGAAGTACCTTTGGATGTGTGTGTGTGTGTGTGTGTGTGTGTGTGTGTGTGTGTGTAGTGATGTATGTGTGTGTGAGGGCAACAGAGGACAACTTTGGGTGTCTGTCCCTACCTTCCACCTTGTTTGAGGCAGACTCTCACATTGTGTATGTCAGGCTAGCTGGCTGGAGAGTGTCTGGGGTTCTGTCTCTGACTCCCATCTTGCCACTGAGATTCCAGACATTCTGCTGCCTCTGGCTTTTAAGTGGGTTCTGGAGATCTAAACCCAGGTCCTCATGCTTGTGCAGCAAGCACTCTATCCACTGAGCATCTCCCCAGCCCTCATGCGGTCTTGCTCATTCCTCTACCACCTCCTCCCTCCTCTGAGAGCTCACCAGCTCCTGTCAGTATTGTGTTATAAATTTCTTACATCTTTATGGCAATTCCTTCATCCAATAAATCTTTCTATATAACCATTGCCAATTACTTTTCTAGATGTTAGGAAAGCAGGTGGGAATGGAAAAGCCCCTTTGTTATGAGCAGATCTGATCTGTCTCAGCGTTGTTTGTATCTTAATGAGCTTCCTGCCATCGCCATATACCCATCCTAACTGCCCATCCCACTTGACTTCATCTCTCTGATTGCTCCTGTTTGGTGCTCTTCACCTTCCAGAAGGATGCCCCAGGGCTCCCAGAGGCACCCCTCGCAGTGTTTCCCCTCCCCCCGGTGAGTTCTCTGCCCCCTGCTTCCTTGGCAGAATATATTTTCTTGTACCATAGGAGCTGTTTGTTGATATTTTAAATCCTTTATTAATCCTTAATTTCTTTATCTTTATTGGATAGATTCTTTTTCTTGTCTATGATTTGCCTCTCGTGTGTATGTGTGTGTGTGTGTGTGTGTGTGTGTGTGTGTGCACCTATCCATCTTTTTCATTTTAATGCCTTTCATTAATTTCAGCCTTAGGATGTCCTTACTCTAACCACTGACCAGGATTTATCTTATTCATTCTGTCTCTCTGTCTCTGTCTGTCTCTGTTTCTCTCTGTTTCTCTCTCTCTCTCTCTCTCTCTCTCTCTCTCTCTCTCTCTCTCTCTCTCCTCTTCCAGAGGACCCAGATTCAGCTCCCAGCACTCACACTGGGCAGCTCACAACTGCCTGCAACTCTAGCTCTAGGGGCTCTG
Source organism: Nannospalax galili (assembly GCF_000622305.1). NCBI lineage: Eukaryota > Metazoa > Chordata > Mammalia > Rodentia > Spalacidae > Nannospalax > Nannospalax galili. The sequence goes on from NW_008329156.1 coordinate 572,020, forward strand.
ACACCCTCTCCTGGCCTCCCTGGGCAACTGCACTCACAGTGCATAGTCCTCTACAGAGATGCACAGACAGACACAAAACTTAAAATAAAATAAATCTTTTTAAAAACAGCTCTGTCAAGCTCTTCATTTTGCTACATAGGAAGGTTAAAAGTGAATGTTCCCCCAGAATATCATGCCTAATGTGAGGTCATGTTTGACTGAGAACTCTTTCATTTCCCTGTTCATTACTAACACCTTGTTAACCTCTGCTGGACACTGGCCAGTTTCACCCAAAGCTCCCTGTGGGTCTCGGGGTTCTTCACCCACCCAGGACATTCACAATCTTGTGTTTTACATTTGCCTCGAGCTGTGAAGTCTCGTGAATCAAGTTCTCCTCAGCTCTTCTCCCCTGGAAAGTTTCTTGGTTCCCTTCGACCCATTTGCTCTCCCAGAAGGAAGGCCTTACATTGAGCAGAACTTTCATCCGGTTGAATGCTTCTTAACAGATACCTACGCCGGTGTGTTAATTGTGAGTCAGTTTCTTCATTGCTTTGTGTGTTAGCTCTCAACGCTTAGGTTTTCAGTTACACTTAGGAAAGAAATAGAGGCTGGGCACCTGATCCCCGAGTGCTGGGCTTTGTGCCATTGTGAGACGTTCCCCCAGGAGCAGCCTGTGGATGGTGGCCGGGGCCATGATAGAGACTGGCTTTGGGGGGCAGGAAGGGGGTGACCAGGAAGAGGCATCTGTGGAGCCTGAGGCTCTGGCATGGTCAGTGGTGCATCCATCATTCATGAGTTCACACATGTCTACCGGTTCTCTGAGCTGTGCTTTTCCCCTTCCATGGATCCGTAGTGGGTGAACAGGAACTCCGACAGCTGTGTCTCAGTTCTAACCCACCGTACTTGCAAATCAGACCTCATTTGGAAAGATAGTCTTCAGACATGTATGTATTAGTTAAAGATCTTAAGATCATTTTATTTTAGAGTGGGCGATCAGCTCAGTGACTTGAGTCCTTGTAAAAAGAGGGAAGCAGACACACAGACGAGAAGGGCCCAGAGGAGTGAGGTAGAATTGAGTAACGTGTCTAAGCTGAGGAACCGAGGGCTTCTAGTAAGTACCAGAAGCTGCCAAGAGGCCAGAGAGGAGCTCCCAGGGCCTTTGGAGAGAAGGAGGTTCTGCCTACCTCTTGGACATGGATTTTGGACCCCGGGCTGAGACTAAGCAAACACCCGTTACTTAAGGCCATTGGGTGACACTGTTCGCAGTCACATAGGTTACCTGCCACCTCAGTTTCCCTATACCCTATGTTCCAAAAGAAATTAGGAAACAGAGATCAGTAAAGAAAAGGAAATGGATTTATTTACAGTTTCGTCAACCTGGGAGAAGTGTCAGTTCTTGCTTTACCATGCACGTAGCTGTCTAATAATTTCTAGAAAACTATGAGACAAAGTCCATATATAATTTCACTGTGAGACAGGTTAACTGTGTCCCTTTCCTGGAGGACAGTGACTCCGATCCCTTGTTACCTTTATTCTCTCTACTCCCTCTGTTAGTGAGAGAGTTTCTTTATCCAAGTCTAGGCCTGAGGGAAATGGGCTGTGATTCCTTCTCAAAGATCACCTGTCCTTGAAACAGAAGAATTGAGAGCCTTTTTATTTTATTTTTTTACATTTATTTGAAGGGGATGTCGGCACAAGTGTGGAGGTCAGAGGACAACCCAGGGGAGTCAGTTCTCTCCTTCCATCATGTGGGCCCCAGGATAGAGCTAAGGTAATGGGGCTCAGCAGCATGTGACTTTACCCACTGAGTCATCCAAAGCATTTTCCGGAATGGTAGGTGTGTAAGAGTCCCACATGTTCCGGACCTGGAGAGCTCTTTGTCCCTAGGTCTGTTTTGACAGGTAGAGAATGGAAGACTTTGTAACTTCTCTTTAGAGATTGGCTCCAAGCTGTGACTCTTACATACCTGCTACCCACACTGTCCAGAGCATACTGTGCCAGAACACACGACACACTTGTGTTTTTCTTCAGTGTTAGAATGTATTGAATAAAAATAAATTCATAAGCTACCTGGGTTTTGTTGGGAGCAATTTTCCCGACTTCTCTTGCTAACTGGTTGCTGGCAAATGTGGGTTATTTTATTCCAATCTTAATTACTAATAGTAATCCCCAGGTCCTATATTACACTCCATATAGTAATTATAACTATAAATATGTATTATGTGGGTTAAAGAATTACTATAAAGGGGGGTCAAAGAGGCTACAGAGTTCAAAGAATTCTAGAAGCAGAGAGCTGATACAGAAGTCAAGAGTCACTGCAGGTGGGTAGATAAAATATTAAAGAACCCAGTCAGAGAGCTGCTGGCAGGGCAGAGAGCTGAGCCCAGAACTCAGGGTCACAGGGTCTAGCCAGGCCACAGGGCTGAGCTGAGTTGCAGAGGCCTGCAGGACTGTAAACTTGTAGGCACAGGACTGAGAGGGGCAGTCCCTAGAGACAGTTGGGAGTTCTCTGCCTGTTGATCCCTTGACTCACACACCCAGTGGTCCGACTGTGACAGGTTGATGGTACTGATCCCACTGTCCTGGTAGGTGTTCTCTTTATAGCATCCAGGTGAAAGTGAGCACAATTTGCCATCTGGCACACCTGACAAGTTGGGACCTGGTTTTTCTGATAGGGTTTTAATATGCCCACGTCTCCACATGTTCCCAGTCCACTTTGGTAAGTTCATAAACTATACCTTTTTCACTTTTAGGGATGAGTTACTTAGCAGTCTGCCCCATGAAGGTCTCTGTGCATAAGGGGGTCCCACCTCTGCATTTGCACTTCAAATTCAGTCAAAAGTAGAGTCACTCTGGGCAAGGCAGGCTGAAGCCACATCCTTATGGAGTGACCCAGAGCAGGGCACAGCCTGATCTGCACACACAGGAATTCTGACCGCTGATTGATACTGGGAACACACCATTCATCAAAGGCCTGCCGTGGTGAATCAGGGTATAGTAAGAACACAGACGAAAATCCTCCCCTACAGCAGGGGACAAGATTGCCTGCCTCTTCTCTGCCTCCTCTTCCCTCCATTCAGCTGCTGCTGTAGCTGTGTACACAGGGCGTGCTCATAAACGTGCCCCCTTAGCGTGAAAGGGCTTTCCCTCCCCTGGCCACCCGTCATTTCAAACAGGTGGCTCTGCTTGGGCTGTCCCTCTCTGTTTCCTGAGCGCCGTTGTTTACATGTCTACACAGGCTGTGCTCAGGTGCCCAAGACTGTCTATCCCCCCTGCCCACCCCCCCGGCCCCCAGTGCCCAGCACACTGCCTAAGACAGAGAGGTGAAGACGGACTCTCGGTCTCACCCTGATTCACTGACTCCTACCTAACCCTGGTTCCTTCCTACCTGCCTCTCTGTTCCTTTGGTACCTTGCAGCCCAGCCTCCGTCTCTGCACATGGTGACAAGCTTTCCGGTTACACCTGAGTGTGCGCTTCAGCAAGCATTTTTCATTTATTGAATAAACATGAGCCTCATGCTTATGCTATGGACTCAGCATTGACAGCTTGGGGCTGACCACACACACAGTTCCAGGTGAGGGTCCTGAGCTCTTAAGACACTGCAGAGGCAAGACACAAGGTGTCACCTTCTTCCAGGAGAGCTGGGTGTGCCTCTGGCAAAGCCCGATCCCCTTTAACCAGGACAGCCATGTGGATTGTACTGATAGCAATAACTTCTGCCCAGGGAGCTAGCACAGACGTTCTGATCGGAGAGATGTTCAGATCTCTCGGGAGAACCTGCCACAGGTTAAATGTGCAGGGAGAGCCAGCATGATAGGCAGGCACTTGTCGCTGTGGCTCCTCCAGGCTGTTCCACAGCACAGATGTTCTGATCGGAGAGATGTTCAGATCTCCTTTCAGGAGAACCTGCCACAGGTTAAATGTGCAGGGAGACCCAGCATGATAGGCAGGCACTTGTCGCTGTGGCTCCTCCAGGCTGTTCCACACAAGGCCTCAGTTTCCCCAGGCTGTATTCAGCGGGAGGCTGCAACTGGAGCTGGGCCATGCCTGCTCAGTGTCTGTGGTGGTTTGAATGAAAATGTCCCCCATAGGCTCCAAGTATTGCCATTTTGTCTCCAGATGGTGGCGCTGTTTTGGGAGTTCTTAGAAGGTGTGGCTATCCTGGAGGAAACACGTCACTGGGGGTGGGCTTACAGAGTTCTTAAGCCTTGCTGGATCTCCCGCTGCTCTTGTTTTCTGTGCCTGCTGGAAGATGTAGCTTAGCATCTGCTGCTCCTCCTCCAGCCACCTCTGCTGGCCGCCATGCCTCCCCGCCAAGACGGACTGTGATTCCCCTGGAACCATAAGCTCAAATAAATTCTTCCTTTCACAAATTGCTTTGGTCAGTGTTTCTATCACAGCAACAGAAAAGTGACTAATACAATGTGAGACGGCTCTGAGGGGCGCCTTTGCCTGGGACTGTGAACCCCCACCCCCACCCCTCCTGCCAGCAGGTCTCAGATGTGCCTTGATTTTGAGGCTTCCCTGCTCCCTCCTGACCCTGTTCCCTGCATAGGAATTTCCTCCAATAAGGCTTTTGTGCATCCAATCCCACCCTAGTTCCAGCTTCTCAGAGGCCCCACAGTGGTGCACCAGTATTGTCCCATCCACGGACCTCAGATGAGCCGTGTGTGAAGCCTTACCATGCCCCAGGGTCTCAGGCTTCATAAACCACTGGCATCCAAGACAAGAAAGTGCCTTCATCTCTGTGGTCCCCTGAGAGTTAGCTGTTCTTGTCCCTGAACCCCTCACACTGGCCCATTCATCTCCCAAAAGAGGTGTATCGAAACCTAGAACTCAGTGTTGAGTTGATAAATTCTTCCAACCAGCATTTCCTAAGGAGATGCTCTTCCAACTCCTCTTCCCTGACCACAGGTCCTGCAACTTGGCCCTCCCCCGTGTGGGAGGAGTCTGCAGAGTCCACCTCACACCTGTCAATCACACAGTGCCTCCTTTTGTCTCTTTGGTATCACACAGTGACTCTGCTCCATAGAGATGGCCTGCGAACCTCTGGTGGGATGGGGCCCTCCCATATCAGACACAGATCATGATAATCAACTCAGTACCTTTTCCGTGGGCCCACACAGAGACAGAAACAAGCAAATCTGCAAAGAGGCCCGAGAAGCAAACAGATCTTTAAAGAAACCCAAGAGCCTCTGCTGTGCAGGGTTCAGATACACAGAGCAGATAAGAAAGGGTCAAAGCAAACTGGGACTTTAATCTGTGTTTTGACTTACTAAATCCGCTTAATCTCTCAGGATCAGCAACAAGGCTTGTGTAAGTCTTAGGTTTAGTGATTCTGACCAGGAAGATGTTCAGAATTCAGAGGCAGTTTCATTAAAAGGCATCACAGTCTGATAAAATGATCACAATGCCAAGAAAAGGCTTGGAAAGGGCTGGGGCAAAGGGTGCGGCTCACATCACAGAGCACGGGTCTTGCATGTTCAAGGCTCCAGGTTCCATCCCCAGCATGCTCCAAACAAGAGACTTGAAAATGCTGTGTCAAGTGCTCTGGTGCCTAGGGAATGTCCTTGAGCCTTTGAGAATGTACAGATCAGAAACAGCCCTGGGGAACTGCAGATCCCAGTTTCCTGATCTGTAAATTGTGTCTAAGACGTTATATCCAGATTATTTTGTTGATTGAAAATAAAATATGCTGAGGCCAGCATATTTATCCTGTTTCTCCTTATTTTATATGTATGAGTATATTGCCTGCATATATGTAGGTACACCCGTGTCATGCAAAGTCCTCGGAAGTCAGAAGAGGGTGTTCGATCCCCTGGAACTGGAGTTACAGACAGAAGGTTGTTAGCAGCCAGGTGGGTGCTGGGAACCAAACCCAGGCCCTTTGTAAGGGCAGTCAGTGCTTTTAACTGCTCAGTCATCTCTCCAGCCCCTTGTTTCTCCTTTTGATAGTGTCTATAAACCAAAGTTCATTATTGGAGAGGAGTCACACTGACATTCTTTTGTTTTTCTTTAATATAAACTTTAAACCCTCTGGAGCATTTATGTAGCAAACACACTACTTTTTAAGTAATGGTATCTAAACAAGTGAACTTTATAAAAATGATTTATTTACTTATGTGTGTGGTTGCACATGTCTATGCACACACAGAGAGACCAGAAGAGGCCTCCTGTGTCCATCACCACTCTCCACCCATTCCTTTGAGGTAGGCATCCCCCTGAACCGAGATTTGCATTCTCTCAGCCAGGGTGGAAGCCAGCAAGCCCCCTCCACCTCCTGGGTCCACCTTGTTCAGAGATGGGGTTACAGGTGTGCATGGGATGCCTGGCTTGCCACATGGGTGCTTGCTACGTGGGTGCTGGGATCTGAACCCCAGTCCTCATGTTTGCTCAGTAAGCACTCTTAACCACCAAACCATCTCTCTAGCTTGTACTTTTTTAAAAGAAATGTTTGTTTTCAACAACCCCAAACTCCAGCCTGGTTTTACATCTCTAATGATGTGCTGTCGTGCTAAAATGGCCACATGTCCTCAGTTTCATTCATTCACCGATGAGCCACATGACCAAGGTGGAACAGCAATTCAAAGTGCTTTCAACCTGCTCTGTAGCCGCCTCCTTCCAGTGCTCTCTGGCCTAGCCGCCTCCCTCCTGGCTGACATGGCAGAGGACGTTTGAATGTCAGGTGGCATCTGCTGCCCCAAGTTGTCGCGGGCCAGATCACTGCACAGCATTGTTCTGTCACCAGGAACTGAGCACCCTGAGGCCTGAGCCCCTGCCTGCTCTGGGAGGCTGATTTATTCACTCATTATTTATTAATTCAAGCATTCATTCGGCAAATATTTATATAGTATCTAATGTGTTGGGGCTTCTATAGAAACAGAAATTAGCTATAAAGGTTAAATAGAAAATCTAAACACTAGAAACCAGAACGTGGGCTCCCAAGGGCTGAGGATAATATGAGATGGGACGTTTCTCCCAGGAAGCCAAGGAAATGCGAATTAAATCACAATGAAGTGACATTTTCACTTGTCAGTTATTAAAATAAGATGTTGAGGTTCAATGCTTAAGATATGATAATTTAAGCAACTTCCCTTTTCAGTACGCATGTGTCTGTGTGTACGCGTGAGCTTGCATGTTTATGTGCAATGGAAGCCAGAGGAGAGCCCCAGGTATCATTTTCAGGATGCCATCCACCTCCTTTGAGACAGCATCTCTCCTTGGCCCAGATTTGGCCAGGCTGGCTGGCCAGAAAGTCCGAGAGACCCTCCGGTCTCCACCTTCCCAGAGCTGAGATTACAAGAATGTATTACCTCGCCCAGCACTTGTACATGGGTTCTAGGGATGGAACTCAGTCCTCACGTTTGCCAAGCAAGCACTTTACCCCCTGAGCTGTCTCCCCTGCCCAATTTAGTGATGTCTTCCTACTACATGGACCAGTATGAATACAAGTGTGGTTGGCTCAGGACAGCGACCTGTGTTTGTTCCCAACCGTGTGTTTTCTTTCTCCTCCAAGGAAGACGATCAGACTAGTTTCCTATTGCTGTGAAATAAACGGCAGTCAACCTGGTGCTTGAGACAAAGCCCATTTGCCGGCTCACAGCTGGGTTGGTCGGTAGTCTTCCAGGGCTCAGCTGCGTTCTGACCCAAGCCGAGTGAGAGTGAGTTCAGCTGTCCCAGGCTCTGTTTATATTGGTTGCCTTGGGGAAGATTTCAAATTTAAGTTTTATATTTATTTATTGTGCATATGGAGGTCAGAGGACAACTTGCAGGAATCAGCATTCCCCTTCCACCACCTTCGACCCTGAGTTGGCTTAGCGGCAAGCGCGTCTACCCACTGAGTCATCCAGTTCACCCTCAGTCAAGTTCTTGGCAACATTTCCTGTGGCTGTGGGACTATGGTCTGCATTTCCTTAATGGTGCTCAGCAGAGACACCTTCATCTCCAAAGCTAGCACTCGATCTCCCTGGTATTCCGCATCCACTGGTAGAACCCAGTGGCTTATAGGTCTCAGTTGATTGTGTCAGACCCAATTGTTGAAAATAAACTTTAATTTTGAAGAATCAATAAGGAAAGACTCTGAGTTCTAACATGGTATTTGTATAGCAAAAATAGTAATAGATATCTGACTCACTGGCCAGCTCAGACCTAAAGCTGGGAAAGTGGTGCAGGATTTTTAGTGATGCGACTGTAGGTAAAGGCCAGTGTTCCTTTTAGTGATGCGACTGTAGGTAAAGGCCAGTGTTCCTTTTAGTGATGTGACTGTAGGTAAAGGCCAGTGTTCCTTTACCCCTGGGCCTGCTGGAAGTTAATCCCTCCTTTGTGTTTCTGTTTCTCCCTGTTAGTGCATGAGACACACCACACACACACACACACACACACACACACACACACTGCCACAGTAACCAGCAACTTAATTGCAACCCTTAACAGTTTCTAGTTCCTCCTTTAAGCCCTGAAGGCCGCAGACAGTGCACCAGAGGCTCTGGGTATTTTAGCGTGCCGTGGTCAGAGATGGCTCAGTTCACATCACACAGACGTGAGGCTGTAGAGGGAAGTCTGGAGGCTCGTGCCCTATCATAAAAATTTGGACTCAAATGTGCAAGCATTATGTCAAAGGACAGTAACTTCACACTTCTGCAGAAAGAAAAGGGCCAGCTGGTCATAGAACACTGGTGTCATGCTCTGGGTTCCAGTAAACATCGTGGTAAGTAACCATAGGCTTTTGTTTGGGGATTGGCATTGTCTCCTGAGGAAGTAGGCTGTAATGCCCAGCTCTGACACTAGCTCTGCCCAACAATCCTGTTCACTTTCCCTCTCTGCTTCTGCCCCACCCTGCATACCCACACACCCAGCCCCTGGAACCACATACACACACTTATGCATAAACATGCACACCTGTAGACATGTAACCACTTACACATACACAAGTCAGGCATATATATATATATATATATAGAGAGAGAGAGAGAGAGAGAGAGAGAGATTCAGATATGTCTGCATACATATATGCATATACACACTCATAAATGCAAGCACACACAATCTCCACAAAGACACATAAACTCGTGTGTGTACACACATACTCAAATGTACATGCAGGTACACACTTCTCGGCAGACACTGCAGCCACAGTGACCTGTCAGCCTGCATGCAGATCTCACTCCCCACATACCAGCTGTCCTGCTCAAGCTTTCCTGTAAAGCTGGACGCCTGGAGAAGAGGAGAAAGGAAGCCCCCAAACAGCCCAGCAACCCCGACAGCCTATTGGACCAGCCCTGCGCGTGCAAATGCCTCTGCTTACTTGAAATTTGGGTTTAGATCATTAGACCATAAATCTCTATGTTTATATGCTCCTTCTTTGTGTGGGGTGTGTGTGTGTGTGTGTGGTCTTGCTGTGTAGACCAGGTTGGCTCAAGCTCATAACGATTTTCTTGCCTCTGCCTCCCAGGCGCTGGGATTGCCGGTGTGCTCTGCCCTGCCCGGCCCTTCCTTTCCTCTTCCCTCATTCATTTTCCCTCCAATGCACCTTTCCTTCTGTACAGGCCCATCTGTCCAATCCCTGTGGCCTCTTCAGAGGGATAAAACCAACACCTCTCTCACCCAGCTGCCTTCTGGCATCTCCTTTCTCCCTCCACTGTGGAGATGTGGTACCAGCTTCTGCTGCTGAGAGATACCCAGTGCTCCCTTGGGTACAAGCTGTTGGCCTCTCAGCTACAGGAAGGGGCCAGTGCAGGACGCTGCCCTCTGAGCTTTGGCGGGATTCAATTTCATTTAGAAAGGGAATTTTGGCAGTTACAGGTGGATTATAGGAGATTTTCCTCTAAAAAATATGAGAGGGAATTCAGTGACACACCTGTCCTTGAGCACGCCCACCTGAGGTTTGTGTCAAGACAGTAAACTCACGATGTTCCTGTGAAGTTGTTTTGTTGGGCAGAGCCTTTCAAAGGTGGTTCTCTTGTGACATCAGGGGAGGTTTTAGTGTAAAAGCAGCCATAGCTCCCCTCTTTTGGGCTCCCTCTGTGAGGCTTCTTCAACTGGTCTCCTCAGATCAGTGATCTTGTGTTGATGGACCCCCGGTGGTATCCTGGGATTCCATGAGGAGGCTGATTCTAGTCACTTCACACTGGCCCATTTACTGCAAACACAGGTAAGAGATGTGTTCACCCGGCTTCCTGTTGAGATTATTCAAGACTGACTAGCACCTGGCAGGGACACAGCCTGGAGTCGCCTTTCCCTCCAGCAAACATCACCTTGCAGTGTGTATGGCAGGCCATGGTGTCAAAACTTCAGGGTGGACTGCTGAAATAAAAAAGTCTAAACCATGCCCTCTGTGCCCAAGGAACCCAGAACACAGAGGCTGCAATCAAGCCCTTAGAAGGTGTGATGCCCAGACTATCACTGCCTTCTAGGTCAGTGCAGAGGTGGAGAGGTGACCGCTGGAAGAGGCGGCCTGGGTTGACTCTAGGAAGACTGGTGTGGCTCTGTCCTGTGTCTGCTGATATGACAGCACCTTCCTGCTCACAAAGGAGCCTTCCCTCCCCCCGTAGCACAACTGTAGATCTCATAAAATATCATGTGACCTGAATGTGTCTCTTTGAAGCTAGACATATTCAGTGCTAGAAATAACTTAACTGGCAATAACCAAAAACAAGGGAGCAGTGTTCTCAGAAGTAGAGACGTGGAAAACACTAACACACTTTGCGGCATAGAAAGGTTTGTTGTTGCTCAGAGACTGGGTCTCCCCCTCTAGCCCAGGCTGGCCTCAAGCTCACATTAATTCTCTTGCCTCCGCCTCCCGAGTACTGGAAATTCGGGTGTGAGCCAGCATACCTATCTGTACAACAGGATTATTGATCTCCATCATCTGTCCTACTGTCCAGTCTCTCCACACACCTCCGAACGGTTTCCAACTTGCGGCGTCCCAATCAAAACTAACAAGAGCAAACATCCTCCTAGTTTCTCCCAATAGATTCCTTCCCTCTCGTCCTCTCTCTGGACTCTGGTAAAGATGGGGAAGATGAACTAGTGTATTTGAGGATAATTTTAACTCAGTGGCCCCAAGTACTATCACAGCAATCACCAGTAGGCTAGAAACATCTAGATCACTAGTTGAAAATTTAAATGCACATCAGAATCCCTCTCAAGACTGACAGAAACACAGATAGCTGGGCCCACCCTGAGTTTCTGACTCAGGGTGTGTGGGGTTGGAGCAGATGATGCTGACGCTTGGGGACCAGACTTTGAAAACCTCTGTCAGCCATCTATAAGGCACAGAGGAGCCACTTTTCATAGTCCCTCAGAGAGTTAGGATAGGTAGACATGACAGGGTGAGGAGCCTCCAGGATCCCTAAGTGGACACTGCCTGGACTGGCTAGCAGGCCTGCTGGCTCATTCCAGGGAAGTACAGGGCCTTTCATGGTCTTCTCCATTGACAATCCCCTTGACCACATCAAGATAACCAATAAGATAAACTGAAACAAACTGCCCGTAAGCGGTTAGACTTATTCTTGCTTTGTTTCTGACTGGCTATTGTATCATGCGAACAGGACACTAGAAGTCAGAATCGGAATTTCAAGTCCCAGACAGTTGGGGAGGGGTCCAAAGGGACAAGTCCCTCATTCTCAGCATTTGGGGACCTACACTGAAGACACACAGTGTGACGTGGTGGGTGGTGCGGAGGCAGGAAAAGCAGAGCAGGACGTCGAAGAGCAGAGCTCGTGCTGTGTCAGGTGGGCAGCTGGCGTGTCAGGACTCAGGAACCAGCGGGCTTGATGTTCCAGTTGCAACTCCAGGACAGGAGCCTCATCCTTCACTATGGTGAGACGGTCCTGCCCATTTACAAACCCTGGACTGGATGTCAGAGTTAACCAGCCAGGCACCAGGAAGCAGGCCCATTCATCAGTGCAGGCTCTGCACCAAGCTAGGAAGGCACTGGGAAGGGGACCCACAGTGTACATGGTAGGCCCCAGGTCATCTGAGGAGGATAAGAGCTGTGTGGGTCAGAGCTGCCCTAGCTAAATTCCTCCAGCCAAGCACAGTCTGGAACAGTAACCCCAAGTAACCCCCAGATGCATGGCCGAGTCCATCTTAGACCAATCAAGTTCAATATAGGTTTATATTCTAAGCTGAATTTGGGATGTGGTGTTACTCAGCAATTGCTAGCTGACACATGTCATATTTGGAATGTTAACAGGAATTTCCAGGAAGAAGAAGAAAAAAGCTATGCATGTGGTCAACTTTCTATAAAGCTGATTGACTGATTAGAACTTTGACTGCAGAGACTTGGTACGCCCAGAGCCAAATTATCCTGGGCTATCTCAGCTCCTAAATAGTCATTTATTGCCCATTTCTATGTGTGACCCCAGCATCTTGTGGCTGTCAGGTAAATCCTTTGGAATGCACAAACAGACCCCTAAGGCTAAGAATGACTTCAGATACAGTATGAGGCCTAGAACAGAGATTTTTCCACTTGACTGTAACTGCCTATTGATGTTTTAAAACAGTAACGTATGTTTTACAAAAATACCTGGATCTGTGACTTCCTTTATCCTGCTACTATGAAAACTTCACGGAACATGGTATTTGAAGTAACCTGAGTCTGTGTTCCCAGGCCATGGTCACTCGCATCTGACTCTAGAATAAACTTCCTCTTCTTCCCTTTGAGGTGAGGACTGTGCTTTTTGCTTGGAAAGGGGGTAAAGGGGTAAAATAATACAAACCAGCTTCCAGCAGGAAACTAAGTAGGTGCCGAGTACCTTGAGAGGAGCTTCACGGGTCAGTGCCCTTCTGCCTCTAGGGCAGAGTGTCTCACTCAGAGGAAGCTTTACACTGACCTGAAGGTGATTCTTCACAGAAGGGTAGGGTAGGAGGCAACTCAGCACAAGAGGACTCACAGAGGACCGAGCAACCTGAGCCTGAAGGTTGCCATTTTCTTCTTGATTACACATCATTTGAAAGACTCTCTCTCTGTCTACATCAAGATTTGGTGCGTGACTTGGAACAGGCGCTTAACATGGGAAGCGGAGTCTGCGATGTAGAAGTAATCAATGCCCTCCCTTCTGCAATCTTATTTGAATTTATAAGACAGAGATTTGTTAGACGCCCTCTAGACACTCAGTGACAGGAAGCAAAGTGCAGCTGCTGCCCACCCGAGCCTGATGTTTTGGGAGTGGCTGACTGCACGCAAACCCAATGTCCCCACTCAGTCCTGGGTGGCCAGGGCTTCTCAGCTGGGGAGACCTGCACAGAGGAACAGAAGTCATGAGCCTCGTGCTTGGTCTCAAAGGGGGACCCTGCATGTCCCTGTGCCTTCACTTACATCTGCAGGCGCAAACTCAGCCCCTGATCTGAAGGACACCTGACAGGTTCCTCCCGAATTAGATGCCATTGTTCTAGACCTTTAAAAATGAGAGAGAGCACAGGAAAGAATCTAAGTTCATGCCAGTGATCTGAATCCTGTAACTCCTAGAGATATGTCTTGGGGTGTTACTAGGGGTCACAGAAACATAACGTGACTCAGAAGAGGCTGATTTCCCTTTTCTAAAAATGAGGAAACCACAGAAAAACGCCAGTGCAGACAGCAGCCCCAGCTCTGTCTGGATCTTATGGAAAGATGCACGTCAGCCTCCCATCCACTGAGGGAGCTCAGGCCCACAAAGAAGGAATGGAGATCTCTGTACAGTAAATCCAGACACAACGCCCAAACCCCGTGGGCAAGCCACAGCTCTAGAAAGCAGAAATGACTCTGGATGGCAAGTTCCACAAAAGTCATGACGGTGATGGCAACACACAAGGACAGACGCTATTAAAAAAAAAAAAAAAAAGATGGAAGGGGAGCTGGGGAGTGAGTCTTGTGTGTGCTGTCTCTCACGTCACTGGCTCATGAATTCCACAGTAGACAGTCAGAATGAAAGGCATGACGTGCCCTTGTAAGAATCTCTATATTCCAGCTAGAAAATGGTTGCAACTTCCATCAATTCTGGCCAGCATTCTGCAGAGGAAATGGTGAGCTGTTGTTAGCTTCCCAGTCTGTATGGAAGATTTGAGAGAATTTATACTGGAGTTGGGGTGTGGTTCAGTTGGCACAGAGGCCCTGGGTTCCACACCCAGCACCACAGAAGCCAGGCACAATGGTACACACCTGTCACCTCAGTACTTGGGACATAGAGGTCAAGGTCATCCTGGGCTGCATGGCAGGTTTGAGGCCAGCCTGCGCTATGAGGCCTGTCTCAAACAACAACAGCAACAAGAAGAAAGGAATGTGCATAGGGCTTAGCGTCAGGAGTGAGGGAGATGATGGTGCTTGCTGCAAGGGCTTGGTGGGAGTGGCCTTCTACTGGTCCAGGTGTGAAGGGATGTGACAGTCCTCAACGCCTCTGGCTTCCTGTCACTCATCCTTGTCCTGGAGCTGTTGTGTATGTGGCTTTCCTCCCTGTCACGGGTTCTCTCTCTTCAAAACTAGGCAAAGGGTGTTGCGACTTTTCTCATGCAAAACTGCAGCTGCAGACTGTAAGCAGGGCCCTCCTGCCCGCATGCTACATGATCATGAGTGTTCACTGAGTGAAGGCCTATGTCAGCATCGGGCAGGCAGGGACGGCTCTGCTGAGGACCCAACAGATCATGTGTCAGGTGTGAAGGGATGTGACAGTCCTCAACGCCTCTGGCTTCCTGTCACTCATCCTTGTCCTGGAGCTGTTGTGTATGTGGCTTTCCTCCCTATCACGGGTTCTCTCTCTTCAAAACTAGGCAAAGGGTGTTGCGACTTTTCTCAAGCAAAACTGCAGCTGCAGACTGTAAGCAGGGCCCTCCTGCCCGCATGCTGCATGATCATGAGTGTCCACTGAGTGAAGGCCTATGTCAGCATCGGGCAGGCAGGGACGGCTCTGCTGAGGACCCAACAGATCATGTGTCAGCGGGTTTCACCCCATCTCCCGCTTTAGAGAGAAGTTCCACAGTGAAGGACAAGAATCAGGTGCAGGGGAAACTGTGCCAAGGGGCTGTGCGTTTCCTCATGAGTCAGAGTGTGCACACGCACATGCATGCGTGTGTGCACCCGAGACCACAGTGTCACAGCCCTGCCCCACCTTCACGGCCTGAGAAGTCCCTTAGCATTTCATTTTGCTTTATCTTTTTCTAATTTTTAAAAAATGCTGTTCTAAACAATGCCTTATCCTCTAACGGGTGAGGCTCCATACTTTTGAAATCGCCTCTCTTTTTTGGTCTTTTTGAGATAGGATCTCCCTGTAGCCCCAGCTGTCCTGGAACTCACTGTGTAGACCAGACTGGCCTTGAACTCACAGA
>NW_008329156.1:587354-588812 GCF_000622305.1 Nannospalax galili
TAAAGGTGTGTGCCACCATGTGGGGCGAAATCTCCTTTTTTAAATTAAGATTCTTTTTTTTTAGTTTGTATATGTATATGTATATGTATATGTATATGTATATGTGAGGGATGGCTATGTGCACATGTGAGTGCAAGTCCAGAAGGCATTAGATTCTCTGGATCTGGAGTTCCAGGTGGTTATGGGCCACCCAGTGTTGGTACTAGGAACTGAACTGCCTCTGGAAGAGTAAGTGCTCTGAACCGCCGAGCCGTTGCCCCAGCCCCGCTATTTTTGTATTTGTTTGCTTCCTTGCTTTTATTTAAAGACGGCTTCAAGCTGGCCTCCAGGTGGCCTTGAACTCCTGACTTTCCCACCTCCACCAAGAATGCTGAGATTGCAGGGGTATCCCACCATGCTCACCACTTCTGGCCTCAGTTTAGGGGCCTTAGGGAAAGACAGGCCAGGAGCAGGGAGGGCCAGCCTAGGGCAGCCTCATCTCAGAGCTTCTTCAGCTGTCTGGAGCAGAGCGAGATGAACACCCAGGAGCACCTCCAAGCTTTCCTCTGCTTGCTCCAGATCCACTTTTGGCTCAGGGTCTCATCCCCAGGGCCAGGCTGGGCTGTACCAACCCAGCCCCTGCCTCTGGGGCTGGTAATCCACAGACCAAGTGCAGATCATCTTATCACTGCCTCATCTCTGGGGAGCCGGAAAAGCAGTCTTTCTTTTAAGTGGTAATATTTCTGTTTTAAAGTGATACTACCCACAGCATATACAGCAGTTCGAGTGTGGCAGAATCGGTGCTGTCTTCAAGCCCTCTGCAATGGCAGCTCTGAGGTTCCATCTCCAGCAGTCACTGCTGTTTCTGAGAATCGGTAAAACCTCTTCCAAGTCTGTTGTCAATCATCTTCCTGAGGAGGCTCAATCTAGGCGGCTTTAGACATCAAACCACTGGTTGTGTTCATTGTGATTTTCCTTCTTTCTGTCTTTTGTTTCTGTATTTTTGCAGTTTTTCATCTCTGTATGTGCATGTTTTCATGCAGGCATGTACATGCAGGTGTGCATGCATGCATGTGTGTGTTTGTGTGTGTGTGTGTGTGCGTGTGTGTGCATGTGGAGGCTCAAGGCTGATGTCAAGAATTCTCTTCCATTCTCTTTCACTGTGTTCTTTGAGGCAGGGTCTCTTGATCAAATCCAGATCTCACCAATACGCTAGGGTTGCCACCTTGCTTTGGGGAACCCCTGTCTTTGCCTTACCAGGCTGGAATGACTTGCCCATCCAGCACTCACATGGGTTCTGGGGATCAAACTCTGGTCCTCACGCTTACATGGCAAGCACTTTAACCACTGAACCATCTCCCCAACCCTTTTTCTTCCTTCTTCCCTCCCTCCCTCCCCCTTCCTTCCTTCCTCCCTCCCGCCCTCCCCCTTCCTTCCTTCTTTCCTTCCTTCCTTCCTTCCTTCCTCCCTTCTTCCCTC
>NW_008329156.1:588993-609374 GCF_000622305.1 Nannospalax galili
TCTTCCTTTCATTTTGCTATGCAGTCTCACCGTGTAACCCAACTTTCAGCCTTCCTCACCTGCCTCCCGGTGCTGTTGTGGTCGCAGGCATGAACCACTACACTCACCTGCATTTTGAAACTCAGCCTCTCCCCTGAATTCCCGTATTAGTTCTAATAGTTCTTCATTTACAAAAATCCTATCATTGACAATTAATGATGGTTTTGTTCTATCTTTTTTTGCCATTAATGGGTTGTTTGATTGCTCAGAATATCTGCGGCAACATTAGATCATGGGAAATGGCCAGCCTCTGTGATTTGGGGGGTGCTTGTAGCTCTTCACTCTTCAAATATGATCCTGTAACATCTAGTTTAGGCTTTTTAGTCCCCGTCTCCAGTTAAAAAACTGCTGGGATGTGAAGGTGGCTCAGTGGTTAAAGTGCCTGCTTGCTGTGCAGGCACGGTGTGCAGCAGTTTGGATTCCTAGAATGCAGGTAAACACCTAGAGTATGTAATGGCCCCCCTGTATTCTAGCCTGGGAAGGTGGAGTCAGGATCCTCAGAGTGAACTGGTCAGCAAGAATAGCCACATCAGTGAGCTCTGGGTTTGGTTGGGAGACCCTGCCTCAATGAACAAGGACAGGGTGTGGATGGAGGAGACATCAACCTTCAGCCTCCACTTGCATGTGTACACTCATGTGCCCACACACGTGCAAACAGGCACACATACACGTGAAAATAGAAGAAAAAGATAGTTGAACTTCATTACATGCCAAAACATCTATTGGTTGTTTTCTGCATTTATATTTTAATTTAAACTGTTATACCAGGTCCCACCTTAGCACTGCTTTTGTCTCATGGAAAAGGCTTCAACTGTGACTGAACACTACAGCAAATCTAAGGATTTGTTTGCAAAAATCTTACTTAGAGTGTTTACAACCCCACTGATAACATTCTATTTCGGCCAGAGTGGTCAAACTGACTATCAGCATGAAAACAGAATGACTTTCCATCTTTGTCTAGAGGTGCTCACAGAATGTACGATGCCTTTTTGCCCTGAAAACGTCAGCAAATTAAATCTTCTGTTAGGGACTCCAGAAGAGGACGTGATTTATTTTCATTGCTGTGGTTTGATATTTTTTTTTAGAATTTTATACTGTTAATACATGCTGCATTCATAATTTTATTTGTATTTTTAATTTAATATGTGGGCAAGAAGAAAATCTTTTTATAAATAGTTTAAAGTTCATTGGCATCCGATCATCCCTAACCTCATGAAGTTTAATATCTCTATTTTATCTTTTGGTTCAGAGTTTCATATATAATTTTACTTGATGATAGTTAGCAAAGATCTCCCAAACTAACTCTCAACGAGCTCTGGGAGATCATTATTCAATTCTCTTTTATCTTCAGGTCTTTAAAAAATACACAGAAATTTTCTTAGAATAAGATACTTAAAAGAATTTGGGTACTCAGAGCACAGAGGAGCATGTTCCTAATCTTCCTCTTTCCAACAGCAGGCGGGAGGTGGGGCGTCCCTCTCCTGCCCTCCTGCCCAGCCTTTCTGTGCACGACAGGAAGATGCATGTGTGTAGAGCACCACAACATGCATGACTCCTTCACACAGCTTGCTCTGATGGCTGCTTTCTCATCACACACTCCAGAGTACTGGGCACTTAGTACTTACTAGGTGCTAGGACTGTGTACTTTCCTATTCAGTGATCACAGGATGCATTTATGAATACAGTAATGATCATCACACTCATGGACCTCGCACGGCTCTCCCATGTCAGAAGATGTGTGTGCTTTTCTGAAAAAATTTTTACAAATTATTATTTGGGAGACTTTAAAATTTCATACTTCCAAATAGTTACTATTTTAAAAATATTCTTAATTTTTTATTTTATTTTTATTGTGAATTAGTGTTTTGCTATGTAGGTATTGTGAATATGTGTTTTGCTATGTGGAGGCCAGAAGAGTGCTGGAGCCCCCAAAACTGGAGTTAAGAACAGTTGTTAGCCACCATGTGGGTGCTGGGAACTGAGCCTGGGTCGTCTGCAAGAGCACTCAGTGCTTTTAGCTGCTGAATCATCTCTCCAACCATATTTTAAAAGTTTTTAAAATTATTTTGATTTTATGTGTATGAGTGTTTTGCCTGTGTGTATGCAAGTGCACCTGTGTGTACAAAACCTGCAGAGGCCAAAGGAGGGTGTCACGATACCCAGTCCTCTGGAACTGGAGTCATGACAGTTAGCCACCACGTGGGCGATGTGAATTGATCCCAGATCCTCTGCACGAGCAGACAGGGCTCTTAATCCCTGAGCCATCTCTCCAGTCTAAGAACATTACATGTTCTTAATGTTAAAAATTGAGTGCTCTTGGGCACAGAGCTCCCCCCCCCCTTTTTTTTTCAGTTTGTTTTTGTGCAAAAGGACTTGACCAGGAGTTGCTTCTATGGAAGAAAGATTTTTGAATAAGATGAAAAGGTGGTCCAAGGACGTCACCTTGGGCTTCTGGCTGGAGAAATGAGGAAGAGGGAGGCACCGTTACAAAAGGGCACTGCAGAACAATCTAGAACGAATGGTTTCCAGTGGTTTCCCAGTCTATCTCTGTAAGTCAACGCCAGTTACTTGGTCTTAAGAGTTAATTTTAGGTGGAGATAATGAGATGGAAAGGAAAGAAGGAAAACAAAGGGAGGAGAGGGGATGGAGGGAAGAACAGAGGAGAGAGGGGAGGGGAGGGGAGGGGAGGGGAAAGGAGAGGGGAAGGGCATTTGCTCCTGCCACAAATTCCTCTGTTGAAATCTTAACCCAAGGCGAGGTGGGTTCTCTGAGGATTGTTACATAATGAAGATAGAACCCTCATAGGGAATCAGTACCTCACAAAAGAGACCCAAGACAGCCCTGACCTGAGACCATCCAACCTGGAACAGGAAGAATTATTTTCTCTTGTTCTAAGCTACCCAGTTTATTACCCTTTGTGGTGAAGCAGCCAAAATAGCCCAGGGCAGTCTATAGGAAAGTGCTCCTGACTCACAGGAAGCCTTGGCTAAGCAGAGCCTCCCGAGGGGTCAAGAGCTCTGAGGTCACCAGAGGAGTAGGGTGGCATCACCTGATCTGAAGGAACCAGAGGTAGAGCTTAAAGAGCCTGGTGTTCCCGGGACATAAGTGAGCGGAAGTAAGAGAAAGGTGAGGACCAGGAAAGGGCAAAGCAAGAACAGCACTCAAAATGACCCTAAGACACACCTCCCAGGGTCTTCTGGAAAAATCGGAGACGCTGGACAAGTAAGTGTCAGAGCACAGGAAGCAAAGGGCTGAGTTTCAAGAACAAGTGACGCTTAGAACAAGATGTCTTAGTTTCCTTTCCTATCCACGTGGCACATACCCTGTCCAAAGCGATTTAAGGGAGGAACGGTCTATTTCCAGGTTACAGTCCATCATGGGATGAGGGTCACAGCAGCAGGAGCTTGAAGGAGCTGTCACAGCACATCTGTAATCAGGAGAGCAGTGAATGCACACCAGACCTCAGCTCCTTTCTCCACCCCGCCCAACGCCCCTCCTCCTCCCTTCCGACCCCCCCAAACCTTCCTCCTCCTTCCAAGCCTCCCCCCCTCCTCTCTCCTCCATCTCCTCTGCCCTCCTTATCCTCTTCCCCCTCCTTTCCCCCCTCCCTTTCCTCCTCACCATGATGTAAGCTATGAAATAGCTTTCCCCATTTTGTCAGTTGATTCTTTTACCATGATTTTTCATAGAAATATTTGATTTGAGAACATCTGCTGCTGTGTGGAACATATTTCTTCCGTCGTATTTGACTTTGCACTTCCTATAGCTGTCAGCTCGGCTCGGCTCGCATTCTGTGACATAACTCCATATTACCAAGCTCACATCAATTATGCTTCCGGCTGGAGTTTCAGTCTGCACGCAAAGCAAGCTGCCTTCCATGCCAATCGCACCAGCCTAGCTAAGCTGATCCTGTCACTTCAGAAGCAAAGGGATACTCGGGTGACTTCTGAGGCGTTGCTAGTTGGGTTAGATTTTGCAACACGTTAAGATGCAAAAATTTGGAACTGCCCCATGACAGCTGGTGACCCAGGACACAGGATTTGGAGAAGGTGAAGGGACTGTGTCCCCCTGTGCTCTCCTGGACTCCCTACATCTGTCTGTCATCAATTTTCTCTTTGCTGGAATGGGGTTGGGGACGTGTTGGACCAGGGTCACAGCAAACCCTCAGTGTGACTGAGCTGCTCTGAGGGTCCCCTCTCCAAACATCTGCCTGTGCCCTGTGTTGCTGCACCTGCCCTCCTCATGGCAGCGGACTTAGCGATCAGTGTCATTTAAAAAAAAAAAGTGTTGCCATCTCTCTCCCCCTTTTATTTCTCTCTTTATAAATCTTATCAGTTTGAAATCCAATAATCCTGTCCCTAAAAATGGTCAAGCAAAAAAATTCTGGATTTTGTAATTTAATTTTTGTGATTTTCATATAATTTGATGGCATTTAATCCCCTCCCCCACCTGCACCTCCTCTTACTGCCCCCCACTCAATTTAATGTAGTCTATTATATATATAATAAGGCTGATAGAGTCTAATTTGTGTCTCCAAATGTCCTTCAGTGTAGGTCCATCCACTGGAGCCTGGTTAACCTACCAAGTCCCCAAAGAGACTCTTGAAAGAGACTGTCTCTGCCCCTCCCAACAGCCATCTGCTGCCACAATTTCTTTGGTGGGGTTAAGAAAAAAAATTGTTATTTTTTGAGACTGGGCCTCATTATATAGTCCAAATTGGCCTTCAACTCACTACTTAGCCCAGGATGGCTTTAAAATTGTGCCAGCCCTCTTGCCTCAGTCCCTCCAGGGCTGAGATTCCGGGTGTGAAGGATCACAACTAACTCCTCAAGAAAACTTTTGGTAAAATAGTGTGTGTGTGTGTGTGTGTGTGTGTGTGTGTGTGTGTGTGTGTCACAAATGCTTTTTGAAAAATTTTATTAAATAACAATAAAAATGATATCTAAATATTGTCTGCAACTGCCTCCACAGGGTCATTCCGATCAGAGTTGTTTCTGTTCCTTTCTGTGTCATGAGGGCTCTTTGTGCTGGTGATGGTGATGGTGTTTCCCTGTGTGTACCAGAACCTGGAAAGACCAGTCTGTTAGACACCAGGTTATTCTGGGATGTCTGAGTAATAAGTAAGGCATTACCTTTAGGACCTGGGCTCTCTGGACCCAGAACACTGTGCCCTTCACCAATGGAAGTCTGTTGGAAATGGAGCTAAAACAGAGCCTTCTCCTTGACATAGTGAACCACATACCGTATCATCTGCCTAGTGATTGGCACCTAATACCGCAGGTTTATTATGTACACCCAGCGCTGATAGGCTTGGGCTACCTCAGTACCTACAGCTACTGTCTGAGAGGGTGTCCCAGGACCAACCTTGCACAGGGCAGGAACATCATTTGTAAGCCAAATAAACCCTTTCTTCCACAAGTTGGTATTGGTCAGAGTGTTTTGTCAAAGCAACGGAGAAACAAACTAGAACAGAAATTGGTACCAGGAATGGGGTATTGCTGTGACAGACCTGAGCTTGGTGTTGTGGGGAGGACTGTGGAAGTATTTGGAATTTTAGGCTAGAAAAGTCATTGAGTTAGAGTTTGTTGCTATGGCGCTTGGAACAAGTGAGCTTATGTTGAAAGAGCTGTGGACGTTGGAGGCCTGGCTTGTGAAGCTTCAAAGGGAATCAGAGACTATCAGGGCTGTTTGTGTGATATCTTGAATTGAGAATCTGGGCTCTAGTCTGCCTGGACTGAAGAATCAGCTGTGATTAAGAAGAGACCAGAACCTGAAGTTAAAACCTTTGCTTTACTGGGACAGTTGATGCTGGTTAGCTGGGGCTGAAAAATCAGTTGTAACAAGAGACCAGGGTCATTGAGGTGACGTCTTCTGGGAAATATTTCCTCAGGTCAGCACACAGAAGCTGTGGTACAGAGGGGGCCCGCACCTCTATCTCAAGCTGGAAGCAGGCCTTGGTAATGTGTAAGAGTCTTCTGCATGGTTCTGGTGTTTAAAGCGTGAAGGGGTCACAGAAAGCAGCTGAGGCTTGGCACCCTGAGAAGCCAGGAAAGGCCATTGGTGAAAGTGCAGCCTCAGTTGCAGTGAAGACCTCAGGATTGAAGGGGTCATGGAAAGAATCTGAGGCTTTGCACCCCAAGAGGATAGAAGAGGCCATTGGTGAAGGTATAGTCTCCTTCCTTTGGGCTCCCTGATGAACTGTGACCCTGGAGATGTAAGATAAAATAAACCCATTCCTCCCCAAGTTGGTGTTGGTCAGAGTGTTTGTCACAGCAATGGAGAAACAAGCTAAGACATCCAGAAGATGAAAGAAAAACAACCCTTCTAAACATCCCAGAAAATCACTGTCCTTCCCCATTTTCCTCCCTCCCCACTGTCCTTCCTCCCTACGTAGACGCAGAAGTAAGGTCAGGTATGAGAGTACAGAAGGAAGGGAGGGCTAACATGCTCATCCTTAGCCACATTCCCCTCCTCCTAAAACATCCAAGGTATTGAGTAAGTGCCACAGAGGGGCAAAGCTACAGGAGACTGGCTGCCAAAATGAGGCAGTACACACCTGTTAAAAATGATTGTTGGGAAGAGTTCAGCAGAGGAAGGATTTGCTCTAACCTCCGGTGACAAAGGCAGACTGAGAAATCCAGTGTGCACTCTGCTCACTGTTGTAAAAATGAAAACAGCCAAGAATTAGCAGCATTGATTTTTATTGAATATCAATAAAAGGGAAAACTATGGGGCCTGGAGAGATGGCTTGGTGGTTAAGAGTACTGGCTGCTCTTGCAGAGTACCCACGTTCCATTCCCAGCACCCACATGGTGACTAACAATGGTCCGTAACTCTAGTTCCAGGAGATCTGATGCCCTCTTCTGGCCTCCACTGGACACTGCACACAAGTGGTGTACTTACATACATGTAGGCAAAACACTCATACGCATTAAATAAAAATAATTATTTTTTTAAAGGGGAAACTATTCCATGAGGTAATCAGGAGAATTCTTGACAAGTTTTATAATTCAGAAAACCAGGGTCATATCCTCAAGCCTTTCTCTGTCCTGGGGTGGGAAGTCAAAACACTCATATGCATTAAATAAAAATAATTATTTTTTTAAAGGGGAAACTATTCCATGAGGTAATCAGGAGAATTCTTGACAAGTTTTATAATTCAGAAAACCAGGGTCATATCCTCAAGCCTTTCTCTGTCCTGGGGTGGGAAGTCAATGCACTTAACTCCATCGCCAGCACTGCAAGCAGGTGCCAGGCACAGACCAGCTACAAAAAGAAGTCGTTCTTAATTTTAGTTTATTTGTATATACTTATGTGTGTCCATGTGTGGAGGCAGTGCCTGCAGAGGTCTGAGTGGCCTTGGTGCCCCTGGAGCTGAAGTTATAGGCAGTTATGACCCACTGATGTGTGTGCTGGGAACCGTTGTCCCCTGGAACAGCAATAAGTACTGCTAACATCTGAATCATCTCTCCAGCCCCATTAAAAAGAGTTTTTAAAAGGAAGTTGGGGACATTTGATTATGGGATGGGTAAAAGAAGGGATTAAAATCATTAACTTCTAAAAGTCTGGTATGAGATAATTTTGCCTTTTTAAAAGCTTCTGTTAGAAATGAATTCACATAAAACCATACTTGGGATTTAGAGTAAGTTTTAAAAGCGTGGCCTGGTAATATGGCTCAGCAGATAAGGGCACTTGCTGTGCAAGCCTGGTGACATGACTTTAATCCCCAAAACCCACATAAAGGTGGAAGGAGAGAACTGACTCCACAAAGTTGTCTTCTGGCTTCCGTGTGTCAAAGTGAGCCTTCCCAGTCTCTCCCCCACCCCTCACACACACACACACAGAGAGAGAGAGAGAGAGAGAGAAATTTTAAAGTTTTTAAATGTACAGTAGAAAAAAGGAGGACAGGGGTAGAAGAAAGGTCATTGTAGAAATTGGAGCTGAGCAAAAGGCACATGGATTTTCATGTGGTTTTTATTGTTGGGCTTTGTTTTGAGGTGGTTTTGGGGGTTGATTATTTTTTGAGGTAGTGGGGATGGAACCCAGAGTTTTATGCTTGGTATACAAGTGGAAATATTCTCGCACTGAGCTCCAGCCTCTATTATATTTTTAAGCTTTTAAACTAATTTTGGCTATTAATTTCCTTTTTCTGTTGTTTTGGGGGCATTGCTTTGAGACGGGGGTCTCCCTGCAGCCTCAGCTAGCCTGGGACTTGCTATGTAGATCAGACTGGCCACGATCTTACAGAGATCCACCTGCTTCTGGCCCCGGAGTGCTGGAATTAAAGGTGTGTGTCGCTATTTTGGCTCTAACTTTTTTTTGGTATGGTGTTTTGTGTACATGGGCTAGTGCATCCATGTGTGCAGTGTCTGCAGAGGTCACAAAAGGATGTCGGATCCCTGGAACTGGAGTTGTAGATGATTGCTATCTACCATGTGGGTGCTGGGAACCCAACCTGGGTCCTCCACAAGAGCAGCCAGTGCTCTGACCCACTTTAAATTTTTCCAGCAGAGAAGAAGCCCAGCAGGCTGCAGTTGGGGGACTGAATGTAAACGCTTTTCCCAGGCCTGGGCCCCGCGCCTTGCTGAGCAGGAGCCTCGCTGGGCTCTTGTCCTGGTACTTCTGTTGAGCTGTTTGTTCATGTGTCCTAACATAAGGGGAGTGTTTTCAGCCTTTGTACTGGGAAATGCTAACATTTTCTGAACTTTATAAGCGAAGTTATTTTTCGCCAGTTGCTCCTTAGCCTGGTTTGACATTCCTTCCTCCCTGTGTGGTGCGGAGTGGACCTTTGGGTGGAGCCTCCAGAGAGAGCCTCGGGTGAAGGGAGGTGCTGCCTTCAGAGGAGGCTGCTGTGGTTTCCACTTGCAGATGTCACTTCCTCCTCACACACATGATGTGACACAGCAGAGGGGACACTGGCCAGAGCAGAGCCTGACAGCTCTGTGCCCCGAACCTCTAGACTGAACTAAATGCCACAGTCTGGGCTTCAAACATCTCCAAAGGCCCAGTGGTAAAGACTTGGTTCCCAAAGTAGTGCTATGGGGAGGGACGAATATGGAGGGGGTAGCCTGATGGGAAGTCCTGAGGTCACCCAGGCCATGCCTGTAGGATGGAGTGCAAAACCTCAGCTGCTGTCCTCCTCCTCCTCCTCTTCTTCTGCCTCCTCCTCTTTTTCCTCCTCCTCCTCTTCCTCTTCCTCCTCTTCCTCCTCCTCCTCCTTTTCCTCCTCCTCCTTTTCCTCCTCCTCCTCCTCTTCCTCTTCCTCCTCCTCCTCTTCCTCCTCCTTCTCCTCCTCTTCCTCCTCCTCTTCTTCCTCCTCCTCGTCTCCTTCCTCCTCCTCTTCCTCTTCCTCCTCCTCTTCCTCTCCCCTCCTCCCCTTTCGTCCCTCTCTCTTTCTGCTCCTGATCTCAAGGTGAGTTCACTTGTACCACCACCCTTCTGACAAGGTGTGCTACCTTGCCACAGGCAGAAAAGCAACAGGGCAGAGCATCCAACTGTATACAGGAACTGCAAAACTGTGAGCCCAAGAAAACCTTCTCCCTTTATAAGTTCATGATCTCAAGCAATTTGTTATAGTGGCAGAAAGCTGACATACTAAATAACCCTCTTTTCTTCATAAAGTTAACCTGTCTTGGGTCTTTTGTTGAAGTAATGCAAAACAAAACAAAACAAATGCATTGTCAGATCAATATATTTCAGATACAAAATCTGAATCTTTTATTGTTTCTCAATGGTTAAAAAAAAGTTCAAGAAATAAGGCTTTAAAATTTCAGAGATGAAGTGGGACATGGTGGTAATGTACTATTAATCCCAGGACTCTGAAGGCCAAGGCAGGCCGATCTCTGTGAGTTTGGGGCCAGCCTGGTCTAGATAGGCTAGTCAGGGCTACATAGTGAGACTCTGTCTCAAAAACAAAACAAACTTCAGAGACTACACAAAATGGAGAAGGCTCATGCTTCTGTTAGGTTTGGACTCTCCCCTCTTACCACAACTTCTATAAGAGAAATGACAGGCACCCCACTGTGGCTGCATGTGAGTCTGTAATTCTCACTTGCAGGAAGAACGTTTACCCAGCACCCTAAACTATACCAGGGCCCTAGGTGGCACATCCCACATGATGGACACACATTGACTAAAGGCGTGTACCTCTCCTCCTTCTACTGCCCAGGAATCGGTGACATCCTGACTACGAGCACACCCACGCTATAGGCGCTCATAGGCTACCTGATAGGAGACCTCCTGGCCCTTGGACCCCTGTAAGGGGATGCCACATTGCCTTGATGGTCTGAACTCTCTTCACAACATGTGTCTGTCTATGGAATTAAAAATTCCTCTAATAAATGTCTTACCCAAAATGATAATCTGCCTCGGTGTCCCTCAAACCTGAGACCTTACAGTTTCCAGATACCTTTGAGTCAGGAAACTGTATTTGTTTCTGAGTTTTTTTGGTTCCCAAAGCCAAGAACAAAATGAAGATTATATTGAAGACCTGAAAAGAGAAGTCAGAGCCTTTATCTGTGTTTGATTGTGTATGAGATGCATCTCTGAGGATTATCCGTAGGTGCTTAGAACATTGGCGGCATCTCAGCTGCTGCCACAGACGGTGGGGTAGGGGCATGTCTGTGGAGGCTTCCTGAATTAACTTCCTGTGGAGTAGAGTTTGGGCACACACTGTTAGTTACAAGTCAGTAAACGTTGGGCCATTCTATGGAAGGTTGGGGAGCTATACCTGGGCATTTTGTTTTCTAAAGGTCTAACTAGTGTGAATAATACCAAGATCCAGCAAGTTGTCAGCAGGTGCTCCCATCTTGCCACCACAGGGATTCCTGTACTCCAGGCACAGCCTGGAGAGGCAAGCTGCCTTCCTTCCCAGGTCGCCTCAGACCACTCTAGCTGCCAATGACCGTGTCGTGGTGTAGAGCACCGATTCTGTCAGACATTCCCAGGTGCCCTACGGACAGGGTTTCAAAGTACTGGTATGTGCTTCTCTAAACAGCATTAAGCTAGCTTTTCTACTACAGGACATGCCTGCGTTTTAACAGCCTAGGGTTATTTTGAAAACATCCAAGAAACACACGATTCCATTTCCTAACTTGGTTAGTTATGAACTCTGTCCTTCTCCCCCTAAATGTGGTGTGCTTGAATACATCTCTCCGCAGTACATTATTGGAGACTGTGGCATTGGCTGGAATGAGATCCACAGCCTTATACAGCATCAAAAGCACCGTGTTCCTCGTTCTGTTTGCCAAGCCAAGTACGCAGATCCTTAGATTTCTATCGTGGCTCCGGGCAGACCCCGACATTACTCTGGAGGCCCATGACAGACCTCTAGGCTAATATAGGGGCTTGCTGCAGGTGTCTGCTGGCCCTGTTCAGCCCCTCCCACCCTTCCTGAAACACCCATGACATCACACACATAACTGCCAAATTACAGCTGCACCCGAAGCCAAGACTATCAATAACAGCACCAGCACAGTTTCAGAGGGAGTCCTGCCAGGAGCTGTGCAGATGCAGATGGATTGGGATGCTAGCTGGATGTATATTGAGACACGCAAGAGCCAAAACCATCATACAGGGCCCAGCAGGTGCCAAGGCGAAGCTGGGTTGTGAGATCTAAGCCAGGTGGAGGGACACAAGGAGACCAAGGGGACCAGTGCACTCTCCCCACCCCATCAGGAGTCCTCTGATCTGTATGCCTTAAAGGCTGCCATTGGGAAGCAGTGGGCGCTCCTGTCTACCTGGGCATCCTCAGTTCCTCTTCCAGGAAAGAGAGTCGAGAGGCGCCCACACAGCAACTGAACCCTGTGGGTACCAGAGCACAGCTGATGGCCCTTGCCCCAGGTTTGAGAAGGGAATGCATCTGAGAACTCGGGGCTGTGCCAGAGCTCTCCAAGCTTGGCTGGGTGTGTTACCACAGTGTTCTGAGTACAGTCTAAAGACACCATTTTAGGACACACAAAACCAGTGAAGACAGGTCAAGTTAGGGGTGCGTCATGGTCCAATGTGTTACCTTAAAAGGACATACAGAAATGCTGATATTAGAAAATACGTGTTTATGGTACGTTTGCACCTTTCCTTTTGTGGAGACTTCTTTTAGTGACACAGAAAGGCCTCCACCACTGAGCCAGCAGCTCCTGGACACCTCAGTAACAGTTAGTGACCACCTCAATGCTGTGTCTCTCCTTCTAATTTTCCATCTGTACACACACTCAAAGTTTCTAGGTTTCTTTCCTTCTTCTTCTTCTTCTTCTTCTTCTTCTTCTTCTTCTTCTTCTTCTTCTTCTTCTTCTTCTTCTTCTTCTTCTTCCTCCTCTTGGAGCAGGGGATAGGAAGAGAATGGGGGTGGGGTACTTAAATTTTTTTAAATGATCCATGGAAGCCCCTGCCTTACCTTAAGAAATCGAGCCAGCCATCATGAATGATGGAGGGATCCAGCTGCAGAGAGAGGAAGTTCTCACTGACTGTCCTGACTGGGTTCTTTCTTTTTTGGCAGGGTCTCAAGTTATAGCCCAGGCTGACTTCCAACTCCATATGCAGCTGAGGATGGCCTTCCAACTCCCAAGTGGAAAATAAAAATAAAAATGGGTTAGTGCAAGGCATTCCTGTTTGCACGTGCTGAGCACCTTCCCATGGCCTTCTGGGAGCTGGACTCCTGTCTTCCTGGGCACAGTGCTGCTGTCCACCCTGTTCTGAGGAAATCCCCTTCCTGCTGGAAGGCCACAGCAACAGTCTTACTGTCTCTGCTGTCTTGAGGCTTGCTACAGCTGTATTTCAAAGTCACAGAAGGTCACAAAGTTTATTTTCTTTTTTGATGAGATTTGCTCTTTATTGAAAAAGAAGCACCCTCCCCCCATGGTGCTACAATTTCTGTCTGATATTTCAGGACTACAAATACGCATCTGGTTGGTGTTTATTTTGATTCTTGAAGACACTCGATAGTAGTTTTCTTTTCTCCATTATGTGATTTTTGGAAAGGCAATTATTTTGAGAGTGGTATGCATGGAGTTGTATCTTTTTTTTAAACTTCTAGTGTTTTGTTATGTACAATATCTGCTCTTGAGGTCAGGGACAGCTGTCTATCAATGGCCACACAAACAGTGTCTAGCCCTCTCTCCCTTCCATGAGGGCTCCAGCACCAGAGAACCCCAACGGAGTCACATGGTACAGCATCTCCCAGCATCTAAGCAGGAGACAGCAATTTTTTTGGTGGGGGGGGAGAATTTTTTCCCCAGTTAATTATTTATTTAATAACCACATAATTAGAAGAGGCACTTCATTACAAAAGCATTGACATATTCAATAACAATTTTCTGAGCTAAGATGCATCTTTTTCAAAATTGACTGTAAATTTTTGGGTTTATTGTTGACTTGTTACATTATACAATACTGTACTCAGTATAAACCCTATAAGATATAAAATTGGATGAGGTTTTAAGCTTTTAAAAAGATCTCCATTTCATTATTAAAATACACAGTTTCATACAGAAAAATTCATTTTACATGCATCTCTAATCTCTATATATCTGATTATTACTACTCACAGTCAGTTACTTTCTGAGCTCCTTGGCATCTGAGCATGGATATAATGTCATCAGGTAGATTTCAATGGTAACGTTGTTTTTCACATCTACTATTATTATTTTTATCATTATTTTTAAATTTTTAATAACTACATGATTAGAAGCAGCATTTCACTACAGATTTAACATATTCAGTAACACTCCAGAGGAAGAGCACATCTCTTTCACAACTGGCTACAAGTTTCACAGTTGAGTTAATACAGTTATACAACATTGAACTCAGTATAGGCCCTGTAACACATAAAATTGAATGAGTTTTTTAACCTTTAAAAAAGATCTCCATTTCATTTTAGAATATATTGCTCCTTGCAGAAAGACTCATTGTTTTTGCTACTAGCACTGAGATGTTGGCATGCATCTCTAATCTGTATGT
Organism: Nannospalax galili; assembly: GCF_000622305.1. Classification (NCBI taxonomy): domain Eukaryota; kingdom Metazoa; phylum Chordata; class Mammalia; order Rodentia; family Spalacidae; genus Nannospalax; species Nannospalax galili. The sequence continues at coordinate 602,986 of NW_008329156.1, forward strand.
ATCTGATTATTACTAGTCATAATCAATTGCACTTGGATCCTTGGCTGTGGGGACCTAAAGGCCCTGCCTTACAAAAGTCCGAGAGGAAGTTACTGGGGCACGGCCTGACTTGTTTTAAAAGTCTGAAGGATACTTCCACACTGCTAAGGAGTGCTTGATCAGTGCGTGACCATCCTTAAGATACACCCGCAGGGGGGAGGGGGATTTCCAGATGCCTTTATAAGCTCTGTAACACGTGCAATAAATGAATCCCTGCTTGACTAGGCTCCCTGTTGCATCTGATTGTCCCCAGTACTGGGGGTGACGTGGGCTGGGGAACGGTGTGCTTACTCATCCCCAATCATCACTGCGTGGGGGTCGCTGGCTCGAACCCCCTGCACTTGGCGTCATCGGGTGGAGTTCAATGGTAATGTTTTTCCCCTCTACTGATTAGCATGACATAAATTCACTTCCTCTGTGCTTCCAAGTGACGCCAACCATGGTCGAGCATGTGAGGTATTTTGACCAACTTCTCCCCCCCCCATGCCCTCTCCTCCAATTCCTCCTTTATCCTTGCCTTCCTTTTCCCTCCCAACTTCATAAGTTTTTTTTGGGGGGGGGGGTCTTTTTGAGACAGGGTCTCCCTGTAGCCCCAGCTGACCTGGAACTCACTATGTAGAACAGACTGGCCTTGATCTCATAGAGATTTGCCTGCCTCTGTGCCCAGCTCTGTTATTTTTTAAATATCTTACTTAATATTTTTAATTTATGTGTATGAGTGTATTGCCTGCATGTGTGTACGAACACCCATGTTGTGCAATGCCCGAGGAGGTCAGAAGAGGGCATCAGATCCCCTAGAACTGGAGTTATGGACGGTTGTTAGCAGCCATATGGGAGCTGAGAATTGAACCTGGATCCTCCTCTTAACCTCTGAGCCATCTCTCCAGCCCTCTGTTTTTTATAAAACCCATTGAGTCCACTTAGTGCTGCCTGTATATACATGGGCTTAGGACCATCTACTGGAGCACGAGGAGCCTCTAAGGGCCACATCTGTGAAGAAAACTGACTCTCCCTCTCCAGCAGCCATCAGTTACCAGTAGCTCCTCAGCTAGGGGTGGAACTCTGATCCCTTCCCCTGCCCATGTTGGGATATTGGCTGACTTAGCTCCTGTGAGTTCATGTGTGCAACAGTCCTGTCACCTCCAGCAAATTCTGTTTCACGCAAATGTCCACTGTCTCTAGCTCTTGTAATCTTTCCACCACCACCCCCTCTTCTGAGGTGATCCCTGACCCTTAGGGGGAATGGATGTGATCTAGCTCTTGGATTAGAGCTGAGCAGTCTCTTAATCTCTGCAGTCTCTTACTCTGCGCATTGACAGGTTATGGGTCTCTGTTTTACTTGCCATCTACTGTGAAAAGAAATTTCTCTGAGGAGGGTTGAGAGATGGATTACTGTATGGATAAAAAGAAAAGACCTGGGCCTGGAGAAATGGCTCAGTGGTTAAGAGCACTGGCTGCTCTTCCAGAGGACCCAGGTTAAAATCCCAGCACCCACATGGTGGTTAACAATCATCCATAACTCCAGTTCCAGGGGATCTTACGCCCTCTTCATGACCTCTGTCATGGGCATTGCATGACATGAGGGCACTTATATGCATGCAGGCATTATACTTATTCACATAAAGTAATAAAAAGAAAAGAACTTAGGGGGCAGTTTATTACTATATTCATTTAGCAGAATATTCGTATGGGGTCCTCTTTAAAAGCCTATGTCCTAGCCACCCACTGGGTTTTGGCCCAGTTAACGGTACCAGGCATGAGTTCCATTTTGAGGAGCAGGCCTTGAATAACCACCTGGAAAGTGGTTGATTACCCCATAACATTTGTGCCACTACTGCACCAACGGGCATATCTTGCTAGGCCACTCATTATGGTAGCTTGCAGGCTCACAGCTGGATAGGACTACCGATTATTTTTCTTCCCCTGTGGCATGCACAGCACCTACCAGTACTATGGAAGCTAGCTAGTAGGGATGAAGCTTTCAGGTCAGTACCAGCTTGATTTCTCCATGTCCCGATATGTGGTATCCTCAGCAACAGGGTTTTACCATCAAGTTCTGTAGGGTAAACAAGAGCAATGGTAATAGCCTGTATTGTTTTGGAGGGCTCTATGGGACCCCACTAACCAACAACTCAAAAATAGGTAACCAAAAGACTACATCCTGCTACAGAGATACCCGCTCATCCATGTTCATTGCTGTTCTGTTCACGATAGCCAAGATATGGGAACAGCGTAGATGTCTATGAACTGATGAGCAGATAATGAAAATGCAGTACATATATACTATGGACTATTGAGCCTTAAAGAAAAATGAAATTACAAAATTTTCAGGTAAATGTATGAAACTGGAAATAATCATCCTGAATGAAGTATACGATCCAGACCCAGAAAGACAAATGCCACATGTTTTCTCTCATACGTGGTGCTAGATATGAATCTTTAGAAATGTGTGTTTAAAGTACCAGTGGAAGTCAGGGAACTAGAAAGGGGCCACAGGGGGCCATTTCAAGGGAAGGGGAGTAATGGAACAGGAAGGGTTCGATGGGGTGGGAGATGGGAGGGTACAGTAGAGGAATGAGTAGGGAAGGGATAAACTGGGTAGAGAGATGGCTCGGTGGTTAAGAGCACTGGTTGCTCATGTAGAGGACCTGGGCTCAGTTCTCAGCACCACATGGTGGCTAACAACTATCTATAACTCCAGTTCCAGGGGATATGATACCCTCTTCTGGCCTCTGTGGGCATTGCACTCATGTGATACACTTACATACACAAAACCAAACACTTCTACACATAATATAAAAATAAATAAATCTTTAAACATGAAACTGAAAATGCCAGGTGGGAACCTGTTACTGCGGAAGCTCTCTAAGATATATACGTATACACATATAAAAAACTCTAAATGGCGTTGCCATTCCTCCTCCAGACTATAGGCTCTAAAATAGAAAGCCCAGGGTCAGGTATGTAAAACCCCATTTATCACCTAATAATGATATTAAGTCTGCCAAATGTCTTGAAGAGCCACTTTTGTTACCCACAATTCCTGGGCGAGTGCCACCACTTCCCTCAGCATCACACTGAGCACCAGGTGCTATTAGTAACTGTTGGCTATTCATGGTGTGGTCTATATGTAGACATGACCTCATCACACTTATATAGATGTGTCTCTGCTTCCAGTCAGTTCATCCAGTCTCTGCATTTGCTGTATCATAAACCATGAATCTTTACAGTATTCCTGGGCTCAGGAAGCCTTACTATTCATGGACACCTGTACTGTGTGCATCCTTCCTGACTCTGGAACCCAGTCCAGGTTCTGTTCTTGCTGAGACTGGTTTGTCTAGGTATGTTGCTAACAGAGCATGCTGCCAGCTCATGGAGGGTTATTAGTGCACTGTGACCCCTAGGCTAATCACCTGTGTAGAGCAATTGCATTTCCCTTTTACAAAGACCAGCACTGAGTGTTTGACCTTCACTAGTCAAGTGCCAAAGGGCCTTCAGGTGTTTTTTGCTCAAGGATGAAGAGTTTGGCTCCTCTCCCAACCTCTTGTTGTATCACATTTTCCCCAGCACACATTTACCAGAAAGTTCTTGGGCCAAAAAGCATCCCTCACAGAAAGCTACCCTCTGTTTCATGGCCAGATAACAGCCTACTAAGACTCTGAATTCTCTATTTGTGGCAAGTAAACCAGTCAGAGACCTTCAGCCCCAGCTCCTCAGTGTTCCCAGGTCAAATGCAGATATCATCAGGCCCTCTGAACGGGCGGTTCCCGGTGGTTCCGGGACTCATTTTGCCCATGTGCACTGGTTTCTGTCAACTTGAGACACAGATTGGAGACACCTGGGAAAAAGGAAGCTCAATTGAATTTCCTCCATCAGATTGGCCTGAGGACCTGTCTGTGAAGCATTTTCTTGATTACTGGTTGATGTAGGAGGACCTAGCCTACTGGGCTGTATGAGAAATGTAACTGAGCACACCACAGATAAGCAAGCCAGTAAGCAGCGTTCCTCCATGGTTTCTGCTTCAGTTCCTGCCTCCAGGCTCCTGCCTTGAGCTCCTGCCCTGGCTTCCCTTGATGATGAACCCTAAGGCGTAAGATTTCGTCCCCCAAATTGGTTTTGGTGAGTGTTTTATCACTCACAGCAGCAGAAACCAAACAATAACATGGTGGAAATGTGACATGGATGGTTTCCAGAGGTCCAAGCCACCTTGTTCATTCCTAAGATTGGAACTCAAGGGCCAGATCAGATCTCACCCTCAAGTAAAAGACCAGTGTCTCTTCCCTCTCCTCCCTTCCTCCCTTTCCACCTGCTTCCCCGTGAGTAGTTCCCCTCTGCTCATCAACTCTGACGTCACAACTCTGGCCACTACAGCTTCTCCCAAGGAAAACCCTTAGCTCTGAAGCAGAACAGAGCGGACAAGGACATGCGAAAGGCTTTGGCGCAGCTCACAAGAAAACAACCACAGACAAGCGCTGAGCCCTTCCTCATTCTCTGACCAACTTCCCCAACAGCAGCCGCTAGAGCCCCTGGCTCTTTCCTGCTTCCAGAAATGTCTGACAAGCAGAGATGCAGCCTCTGAAGCAGCCTGGCTCCCTATCATCACTCCACAGAGCTGTGGTGAAGCTTGTACATGTGTAGTGCCATCATGAGTTATTGGGGAGTCATATAAAGACCACAGTAAATGGGACAGCACACTCTGCTGGGCCTGGAAGGGGTGAGATCTTAACAACCCTTCCCTGCTGCCCCAGAAAAAACAAAACTGAGACTCTAGTCTCTCTAAAAATGGGGACTATTAAAAACCCTGTTTTCCTCTTCAGGTAAGACCAGAATTAAAAACTGTACATAACAGAGAACTGGGGGCTAGAGGTAACTTGGGCATTAGGTCCTCTTGGTCTCAGGGAAAATTTACACATTCCATTTTCCTAATTTTTTTGGAACCCAGGGAAACTGAGTTAGCAGGTAAATGGGTCTATATGCTCAGTAACACACCAGTTCCTCAGTGTCTCCCCAAACACCCAGAGACAGGGTGAAACCTGCTGGGTGTCCTGTGCCCTTGGGCCTCACCAGGTAATTTCTTTACATTAGCCCTCTTCTGGCTTTTCCTGTGCACTGTCAGTCACAAGGTGGGGTTACGTTGATGCCTGCAAGACACCAACATATGATGACCCCTTGCGGGGGTCAGGGGAGCTGGAATACAAGTATATGTGTGTGTGTGTGTGTGTGTGTGTGTGTGTGTGTGTGTCCATAGGGCATGGGGAGGATGTGGGTATGTACCTGAATGCATGTGTATGCCTAAGTGAACTGTCCTCACACACTCCATGTGACCTTCCTAGAGTCTTTCTGGGAATGGTATAATGGGAGGTTCCCCACCCCCAGGCATTAATTACAGCCAACGACCTTGGTTAGTCGCTTTGTCTACATCCACATGGAAGCCTCTGGGGGCTGCTGCCCTCCCCTGCAACATCTGTCTGCAGAGTTGACATCCATGAGGCAATTCTAGAGGCAGAGCTACCCCAAGGCCAGTTTTCACATGAGGTGGCGGGTGCAGGATTTTGTTCTTATCCCAAAACGGTGCAGCGACCACACACCTCAGCCCTGGCTGAGGTGCTAAATAGCAGAAGGCAGATCATCAAGAGTGACTGATGAAGGAACCCCAGTGGTCTGTGCTTCCAGAAGGAAACCGAGTGCCACTGTGTATCCAGCTTCCTACTCTCCTAGGACCCTCAGACGGACGGACCTCTGTTGCTCAAGTGCAGCTTTGAAAACTGATTGCTTTAGTCATCTGCAGAACAAAATTGCCTATTGTCTGAGCACATGAGAGCTGTCTGACCCTGCTGTCCCTGGTGTTTCTGACCCCTGAGATTCCCCAGGTGCACCAGGCCCCACACCCTTCCATCAGCCTGCCTCAGTCTAATTGGCTTTGTTTATTTGTTTGGTGGGGTGGTGAACTAAACTGCCTTCCCCTGCCAACCATACTAAATCACACTGTGGGGTGGGAAACTTCAAAGGGTTGGGCCTGGGCCCTGTTAGCATTTAAGAATGCCAAGCACAAGAAACTTGAAAGGAGACCTCGGCAACTCCCTTGGGAAATAACCGTTAATTTTGTATCTTCTGGTCCTGCCAAAAAAAAAAAAAAAAAAAAAACTAAAAAAAAAAAAAAAAAAAAAAACAAAAAAAAAACCTGAGAAAAGCTTTCAGCAAGCGCTGGAAACCACACTAACAAGTTCTGGAAATCACAGGCGAATGCTTAATGCCGTCCTCTTAGTCAAAGCTTAGTTAAGATGCCTGGACCCAACGGTGGGAGTACAACTCACCAAAGAGTTGGAAACTCATTAGTTTGAATTGTTGCA
>NW_008329156.1:610206-616364 GCF_000622305.1 Nannospalax galili
TCTAGAAACACCCTCACAGAGAGGCCGAGAGGTGTGTTTCCTGAGTGATTGTGTGTCTAGTCAAATGAAGATTAGCCATTTATTTTCTTATGATTCATTCTGAAGAGAATTTGTGGATCAAAGAATATGGATAGCTTCCAATTTTGATAACTTTGAATCTTTTTCTTTAAATTTTATTTTCGGTTACATGTTTTTGTGTGTCTGTGTGTAGGTATCACACATGAATACAAGTGCCCATGGAGGCCAGAAGAGGGCATCTGATCCCCCGGAGCTGGAATTACAGGTGGCCACCCAACTTGGGTGCTGGGAACTGAACTCCGAGCACCAAGTGCTCTTAACTGCTGAGCCATCTCTTCAGCCCTGTAACTTTGAGTCTTGGTTCCCCTGTGCCTTCCACATGCACGCAGCTGGAGGGTTGCTTTTCTACCTCACTGTTCCCCACGCTAAATGTCAACACTATTACCTCGCAACTCTTGGTTCCCTTTGGCTTCCAAAGTTTTCTCCATAATTTTCTTTAACTTTCAACATTGTTGCCATGATTCTATATTCAATAGTCATATAAAATGGATTGCAATGCCTAAGATGGCTTTTAGAAGTGAACATCTCCCTAACCTCAGCAAACACAGCCACAACTGCCCTTCACAGAAGCAGCTCCGCCAGACACAAGCCAGCTTTTCTAGTATATATCTGTATCTATATCTATCTATATCTATATCTCTCTATATGTATCTTTACTTTTACTTTATGTGTATGCATGTACTGCATGCATATAGGCAAGTGCACCCATGTCCTGCAATGCCTGCAGAAGACAGAAGAGGATGTTGAATCTCCTGGAGTCAAATTATACATGGTTGTTAGCCAACATGTAGGTTCTGGGAATCGACCCTGGGCCTTCTGCAAGAAAAGCCAGTGTTCTTAACCTCTGATCCATCTCTCTAGACCCTAGTTTAGCTGTTTGTGACTCTCAGCTCTGGAGACCTGGGAGCATTTTGTAATTCCTCACTGAGGTGATCACACTCAGGCCAGGCAGGAGAGAGTTATGCCAGATACAAGGAATTCCTTTTCCCCAGAGAACACTGGGTTTCTTCAAAACATAAAAAAAGGCACGTGTCCTAATAGTGTCATTTCTAGATCAATAGTTTTGAAAGAGGAAAAGAAATCACAGTTTAGGGGAAAGCAAAGCAGAAGCCATTTAAAGCACACCGCTGACTGGCTTGTCAGATCTGGAGCCAGCCCAGGTCCTGGCTTTGCCTTTCTCTGGCTGATGTCTCACAGCCCTGGCATTGTTGTGGGGGGAGCTCTGGAGACCTGGGAGCATTTTGTAATTCCTCACTGAGGTGATCACACTCAGGCCAGGCAGGAGAGAGTTATGCCAGATACAAGGAATTCCTTTTCTCCAGAGAACACTGGGTTTCTTCAAAACATAAAAAAAAAAAGGCACGTGTCCTAATAGTGTCATTTCTAGATCAATAGCTTTGAAAGAGGAAAAGAAATCACAGTTTAGGGGAAAGCAAAGCAGAAGCCGTTTAAAGCACACCGCTGACTGGCTTGTCAGATCTGGAGCCAGCCCAGGTCCTGCCTTTGCCTTTCTCTGGCAGATGTCTCACAGCCCTGGCATTGTTGTGGGGGGCTTCATCAGAGAAGACCACTCAGACAAAGTTTTGCCAAATGAAAGTCATTACTGGCCAGGGCTACTACACAAGGGTGTTAGGAACCCGTGTGTAGCCCCAAACCATCTCTAGGGTAAGCTTTTATACAGAGAAGACCGTAACCAGGGGTCACATTTTAAGTTCCCAAGCTTACAGGTGGAGAAACCCCTTAACAACTTCTATTCTATTAAACAACAACTACTATTTTGCAGAAGCAAAGCCAAGCATAACTTACAGAAGCCATAAACCTGCAGTTAGCAGGTGCTCTCCAGGATACTCTGACCTGTTCCCAAGTTAACTGAGTCCTGCTGACGTGTGTTCTCATATCCGGGGCCAACTGCCTGATGATTTCAGAGACTAGAGTCAGCCTAAACTTTAACGTGGCGTAGCTATGGTCAGAAGGTGTCCCATTACAGCACCTTGGGGTCTTCACTGCCAACCAGGCTTCACCTTCACGGCTTCACACAATGGCCTGTCAGGACTTTCTTTATGCAGCAACACTTCTGCACCATGCTGCCTGGCCTTGACACTCTCTGGCCCCTTCACTCTTGCATCTTTCATGCCTCTAAAGCCAGCACCATGTGAAGGACACTGCCAAGTTTGGCTGCCAGCCTGGGATGGAGTCTGACCTTCTTCACCCACATTATCAGCTTTTCTATGCTGTGGTTTTCTAGGAACAGAAAAACCCCTGGCATTTTCCTTTCACACATTAGAGGCTTTGCTGGGTGTGGCCTTGCCCTGAAGGTACTCTTTCCATTGTTTAACTGCACATCTCTAGGCCTCTCCTTAATGGCTCTAATCTCCTTATCAAAGGGAGCCTCTCCTTCAGCACAGGCCTTGGCTCCAATATTACTAAGCTTCCTAATGCTCTCTTTCTCCCCAGACTGTACATTCTACATTTTTTCAGCCCCATTTGCTCTTTTTCATTGTAGATCTCCATAATATTCATCATTAATAACCACACCACTGATTCAATGTTATACTGTCTTGAAATTTCCTCCACCGAAAAAACTTGTTCATTACTTTTCAACTTAGACTCAGGCAAGCTCTTAGGCTGTTGGCAGACAGCAACCACATGCTTTGCCAAAACATCCCAATTGCTGCTTAAGTCCTTACTTCCCTCTGGAACTACATTGTTCTCAGCACTGCTTTCTTCCAGGAACCTACTAGAAGGGCCTGTTAAGCTCTGCTTAGAGCATTCAAAGTTTTTCTAGTCCAAACTTCAAAAGTCTTCCATATTCCTCCAAAACCGCACACGGTCTGGTTCTTCACAACAGCCCACTCTAGTACCAACTTGCGCCAAATTCTCCGGAGAGACCCATGCACTCTCTGGGATCCGAGGGCCACACGGCCCTAACGCGGACTGACAAAACCAACACAATACATTCTATTTGGGTTTTTGCATAGTTTATGACATCCATGAGAGGGTTACTTACAAAGGCATGAATGCCTGTCAGCCCTTTTTCTATATCTCCATAATCTGCTGCCTGCCTGAGGCCCACCAGCTGCCCACCAAGATGGCGACTACTCGCCACTTCCCAGCTGTCTCAAAGTCTGTCCTTAGGCCCGCCCCTTCATGCAATTGAAGCTGACTGGGTGGGAGGAGTGACTGTCTTGGAGGACATGCCTACCCAACACAACTTCTGTATTAGTCAATTTCCTATTGCTGTGATAAAACACCATGACTAAGGCAGCTTACAGAAGGAAGAGTTCATTTGAGTTTACAGTTCCAGGGGTAAGAGTCTGTAATGGTGGGAGGCGGCGAGACCAGAAAGCCAAGAAATCACATCTTCAAGCAGGCACAGGAAACAGAGAAAGAGACTGGAAATCCAGCAAAGTTTAAGAACTCTCACAGTCCACTCCCAGTGACCGGCTTCCTCCAGCAAGGCCACATCTCCTTAAACCTCCCAAAACAGTGCTACTAATTAGAGACAAGATGTCCAAATATTTGGAGCCTATAGAGACATTCTCAGTTAAACCACCACAATGATGAACCCTCAAACCATTCCATGTGTTGGATAGGTTTGTCCTCCCAATGACCAGCAACATATGGATGTTGTCTCTAGATTGTCCCCAGCTTACTTTAAACTGGTTGGACCTTAAGACTCTCCATAGGAAGGGAGGGGCAGAGAGAGACAGTCACCCCTCCCACCCAATCAACCAGTCTTAACTGCATGAGGGGATACTTAACTGCATAAGGACAGATACAGGGGCAGCAAGAAAGGAAGAGGGGGCTTCACCATCTTGGACTGGTGGCCACGGGTTCAGGACAGCATAGCAGGCCCAAGGGTGCTCATTCTTTGTAAGTAGCCCCTCTCCATCATCATATTCTCTATTAGTAAGCCCAATAAATATTTTTATTCCCTAAATTATAGTTGGGAGGACTATTTCCTCAGTTGGTAGTAAGGCCAGCAGGAGGAGGGGCCGCAGCAGGCCTGGAAGTTGAGCTCGTGCCTCTCAGCAGTAAATTCAACTTACACCCTGACAGCCACAGCTATCTATTTCTCACCCAAGTCCTGTGCTGGCTGAGGCTCTGAGGATTAGTTTAATTTTCTGTTGCTGGGATAAAAGCAACTTTAGGGAGAAAGGTTTATGTTGCTCCAGTCGGAGGTTACAGTCCATCACTGTGGGGTAGTCAAGGCTACAGAACTTAAGCAGCTGGCCACATGACACATTCAGAGCAGAGAGCAGTGAATGAACACAGCATGCTAGTGTCAGCTTGCACTCACCACTCTTTCGCAGTCCAAGATGCTTTGCCTAGGGAATGGTGCTTCCCACAGAGGCTGGGTCTTCCCACATCAATTACCACAATCAAAACAGTCCCCACAGACATGCCCACAGGCAAACCTTATTTAGCAATCCTTCATTGAGACTCTTTTCCCAGGTTATTCTAGATTGTATCAAGTTGACAAACTAAATCATTATACTCTGTTACACGTATTTTCCCCATCAAGATTCTGAAGGTGCAGTTGAGTTGGAGTTCAGAGTTTTCTCATGGCCAAACAAGCATTTGAAGGAGAAAAGCCCAAAACCTTGACTATGGTCCTTAAGATCCCAGCTGGGAACTGGTACATCCTATTACTTCTGCACAGATTTTATTGTCAAAGAAAGTCTCCCCCCAAAGATTCTGCTCAAAGGGGCAGAGAATTTTGTCCACTTTTAGAAGGTTCTCAAGTCACATGGCAGTACCATGCACTTGTCCCAGAGTATCCGTGGGAAGTTGGTTACTGAGCCTTTGGATACTGGAATCCATGGAAGCTCATATCAGATGTTATAATATTTGTATATAACACACAGTCTCCTGCCTTGTTTAAACTGTCTCTAGATCAGTTATGATACCTAAAGCAGTGTAAGTGCTTTAAGAAATAATGACATGGAAAAATAGTTCTGTACAGTTAGACAATAGATACATCAAATATGTATATATGCAACTCATGGTTGGTTGAATCTCCAGTTGAGGACAGAGAGGGCTCACTGTATGAGCTTTTTATGGAGGGAAGGACCAACAACAGATAACAGCAATGAATGCAATCTGCCTTGTGGCCAATGGCTGGAAGATGACACTAATAGCTCTGCCTCCCAGACATCCACCCTCAGCATCTCCGTAGGATTACATCCCATCTGGTTGGAGCTGTGGCCTCACACTGTGCCTCACACTCTTGACTTTCAGTTGGGCTTCTGTTCCACATTCTAGGGACCATTGAGGACCACCGGGCTTCCACACAATCTCTGCATCCTGCCTCAAAGACCGGACGACACACTGCCTACAACACACAGGCCATGTCTGGCTCAAGCTCAGAGCCTTTATTGAGTACTTAAGTGGGTGACTTTCATCCATGGGACCTCGAGAGATTAGCATCTTCTACCATGACCTTGCCGGCTTCTTCCAGTTGGTCATCACTCCACAACAAGGTGCCAGCACACTGCTTAGTCAGGTGGTGAAGGTAAGAAAGAAAGAGGCTATGACAACCATGGCCCTTGCCAGAGCTGCTCCTTCAAGTGGCGTGTGCAGGAGACATGCCGGCCTCCATCAGTGGGGACTGGCAAAGACCAGAGTGCATTCCAGTCCCACCCCTTGTGCATGTTCATTTTCCGTGGAGTAACAATCATCTGCGAAAATGATTTTCCCAAGGCAGTGGAAGAGACCAATGGGTTGTAGACCACGTGCTGTGGATGAGTACAAGTCAGCCGGGACTTTCAAGGTCCCAGAGTTTTCATTCATTGTCATGGCAACCCAAGGTGGGGGGGGGTGGCAAACATAGACCAACCTACACTGGATGTTGGAGAGCACACCTGTGATTACAACACCTGGGAGGTGGAGGCAGGAGGATCAGAAGTTCAAGGTCAATGAATTTAATCCCTAGCACCATAAACAAAGTGGCACATGCCTTTAATCCCAGCACTCGGGAGGCAGAGGCAGGCAGATCTTTGTGAGTTTGAGGCCAGCCTGGCCTACATAGTGAGTTCCAGGACAGCTGGGGCTACAAGGAGACCCTGTCTCAAAAAGAC
>NW_008329156.1:616469-616616 GCF_000622305.1 Nannospalax galili
CTCTGGTTTGCCTCACCCTACCTCCCCAAAATCTTCAAGGTCATCTTTGACTACTGAAGAGCCAGAATGCGCTGTCTCCATTTTGGCTAGCTTCTTTAGACAAGCCCAGACAAGCTCAGGCATATTGTACATGTAAAAGCCTTATAG
>NW_008329156.1:616781-619421 GCF_000622305.1 Nannospalax galili
CAATCAATCAAGGCTTTCCCCGTACACAGGATATGGGGACATCCAATCAATCAAGACTTCCCCCGTACACAGGATATGGGGACATCCAATCAATCAAGACTTTCCCTGTACACAGGATATGGGGACATCCAATCAATCAAGACTTTCCCCACAGGATATAGGAACATCCAATTCTTTTAAAAAATGCTTGGAATGAGATATGGGGACATCCAATCAATCAAGACTTCCCCATACACAGGATATGGGGACATCCAATCAATCAAGACTTTCCCCATGCGCGCGTAAGTTTCTGTGGAGTGCCCCAATAAAAGCTCCTGCCTGCTATTGTCCGGAGCCAGATTCCATCTTTGGCTCAAGAAGTCTGTGCCCAGCTAGCCGCCATTTGGTTGTTGTCTTTTTTTACTTTAAATTCTTGAATAAACTTTTTGTATAATCTCTTTGGGTATCGCACACAGGTTTCTGTGGAGTGCCCCCAAAAAGCTCCTGCCTCCTATTGTTCGGGGCCAGACTCCATCTTTGGCTCATGAAGTCTGTGCCCAGCTAGCCGCCATTTGGTTGTTGTCCTTTTTATACTTTATATTCTTAAATAAACTTTTTGTATAATCTTTTTGGGTATCTGTGGGAATTATTCTTGATTCTCAAACCTTACCATTGTGGGGGCTCACCCAGGATTCGAGAATAGAGACCCCAGGCCCATGAAAGTGCCACCGGAGCTGGCCTCGGTAAGTTCTGCCTGCCTTTCTCTCTCTCTCTCTCTCTCTCTCTCTCTCTCTCTCTGTCTTGCTTTTTGGTAGTCTGGACATCCTGGGGCTCAACGGAGATCAGGCAGACGCACTATTGATCCCAGAGCTGGGGGAGAATGGGGGATGCCCTGACTCCTCTTCTGTTGAGGGGTCATGCTCCAGTCTGATGTGGAATCCGGGCTGGCCAAATCTTTTTGGGAAAGGAACAGGGACAGCCTTCTTGGCTGACCCCGTGCGCTGTGAGATTTTCATTTCTCCCTCTAGGGAACTGCCGTCTCATACTGTCCTCACCCTCGGAGCTCTGCCTTGTCTATCGGCTTTTCATCCTACCTCTTCTCATTCTCATCCCTCTCCTTATATTCTTTTTTCTTGAAGCTTATCCCATGATGGGCCAGAAAGTCTCATCATCTTCAGCTCCCCTTGATCTAGTTCTTAGTCATTTTCAGGACTACAAACGAGCAGCTTTGAACATGTCTGGACTCTGTGTCAAGCCAACCTGCCTCCAGACCCTCTGCACCATCGAATGGCCCTCCTTTGAAGTTGAATGGCCGCCTGAAGGGTCCTTTAACCTGTCCCTCATCTACAGGGTTCAAGGAGTTATCTTCGGGGAACTGGGGCACCCTGACCAGATCCCATACATCCTAGGTTGGCGATATCTGCTTGCTGCCCCCCCCACCAACTTGCTGAGCCCCTTACTGCTGCCCCCACCATCAGGGCCTAAGGGGCCAGCCACTTTGCTTCCCCTGAAGAAAGTTAAGACCCAAAAACCATCAGGTCCCGAGGTCCTTCCCTTGGCGCCAGAGGAAGATTTACTCCCGCCACCTTATGAGGCCCCAGTGAGTGCTCAGGATAGACCTAGGGAGCGCACGTCACGAGCATCTTCCTCTTCTTCCAGTCCTTCCCGGTCTCCGTCCCTAGCCCCCATGGCTGGCCAAGCCCAGCCCAATGCACACTCGCTCAAAGGGGGAGGGGAGAATTGTGTGAGCTCTTCCCCTGAGGGAGATTGGGCCCCCAAGGGAGGATGGAATTGCCCCAGTAGTCTACTTTCCCTTTTCTACTAGTGACTTGTATAATTGGAAGTTACAGACTCCCTCCTTCACGGAGAAGCCTCGGGATTTCCCTCCTGGATACTGTTCTTTTTACCCACCAACCCACTTGGGATGATTGCCAACAGTTATTAAATATCCTGTTCACCACCAAGGAACGGAACCGCATCCTTCGGAAATGCAGACATGCGGTCCCTGGAAATGATGGGCGACTGACAGAGAATGAGGATTTGATTGCGGCTGCTTTCCCTCTCATGTGCCTAACAGAGGGGTGGGACTATAACACCCCTGAAGGTAGGGAACACTTAAAGGTCTATCGTCAGATTCTTATGGGGGTCTCCAGGCAGCTGCTAAGCACCCCACCAATTTGTCTAAGGTCAGTCAGGTGATGCAGGAAAGGGATGAGTCTCCTGGAGCATACCTAGAATGTCTGTTAGAGGCTCTCAGAAATTATACTCCCATAAATCCAGAGGCCCCAGAGAATCAGATGGCCATCAATATGGCTTTTGTAAATCAGGCAGCTCCAGACATAAAACAAAAACTTCAAAAACTGAAAAATTTTGAGGGCAAAAACTTTCTGAGCTGATGGCAAACAAGGTATTTAACAACAGAGAAACCCCTGAAGAAAGACAAAGGGGCTGGCTAGGATACTGTTGGCTGAAAGAGCAATGAATCCCAAATGGGGGCACTGACCCTCCATGAAAAAGGGAATCCGAGCCCCACGATCCCCACAGGAAGGTCGGCCCCGCCTAAAAAGAGACCAGTGCGCATATTGTAAGCAGCTGGGCCACTGGGCTAAGGAATGTCTTCAAAGGGCGGGATCCCAGCCTCCCTCCAAACCCAAGATCCTT
>NW_008329156.1:621786-644928 GCF_000622305.1 Nannospalax galili
CCCCTCTTGCCAGAAGAGCCCTCCTACTCAGCTCAGGATGATCAATATTTAACTTCCCTGGAAAATACCAAGATCAAGAATGGATGGAGATACACCTCTGACGGGAGGCTCATTCTGCTGCATAAGCTGGCAGAGGACTTAATATATAAACTTCACAAAGGGCCTTACCTAGGAAAGAGGTTCTGGGAACTCCTGACTCTGTACCACATCTTCGATCTAACCAAAATGATGAGAGCTGTCTTTCCAGATGTCGCTCCTGCCAGGTTACTAATCCAAGAGGAAAAGTCGTACCCCCAGCCAGAAGGGAGAGGGGCACTGCACCTGGCGTCCATTGGGAGGTGGACTTCACTGAGGTAAAACCTGGCAGGTATGGCTATAAATATCTCCTAGTTTTCATAGATACATTTTTCAGGATGGGTCAAAGCGTTTCCCACAAAGGGGGAAACTGCTTCAACGGTGGTTAAAAAGATCATCGATGAACTAATACCAAGGTATGGACTCCCCTCTGTGATCGGGTCAGACAATGGACCAGCCTTCATCTCTAAGGTAACGCAAGAGATAATTAAAACACTGGGGACTAATTGGAAGCTACATTGCGCATACCACCCCCAGAGCTCAGGACAAGTAGAGAGAATGAGTTGGACCCTTAAAGAGACCTTGACCAAATTAACCCTAGAAACTGGTGATGACTGGACAGGCCTCCTACCTTTTGCCCTATACAGGGTCAGAAATACCCCATATACTCAAGGCCTAACACCTTATGAAATCACATATGGCCGACCACCCCCTTTGCTTCCCAAGCTGCCTTCAGATGTGCTAATTGACTTGTCTGAATCCCAATTCAGATTGCACAAGACAACGTTTTCCCCTTGCTGAGGCACATCTATGAACTGCCACCAGCCCAACCTCATGGATTCAAGACAGGAGACCTTGTCTGGGTGAGACGGAACCACAAGGAGCCCCTCAGACCTTGATGGAAGGGGCCACACATTGTGATCCTCACCACCCCCACTGCAGTTAAGGTGGGTGGTGTCTGTCACTCACATTTAAAGCCTGCATCAGAAGATTGGTCAGACCAAGTCAACAAGAGATGGAAGGTCACACGGATAAAAGACAATCCTCTCAAGCTAAAAATCTCTGCCACACCATAACCATTGTTGTTTTTTAAATTTCTTTTTATAGAGCCTGCCCTAGCTAACTCCCCTCACGGACTCCAAAACCTCACCTGGGTAGTTAGTAGCACATCCACTGGAAAGATAGTGAACATCTCCTCCCACCTGGGACCTCCAGGGTCCTGGTACCCCAAGATTACATTCAACATCTGCAACCTGCTTGAAGGAGCTTGGGAATCGTACACCTCTTCAGGAACTGTGAATTATGCTTGCCAGTCTTCCCTTCGCTGAAAGAGGATCAAGGAGCATCACTTCTATGTTTTCCCGGGTGACAATGGTGACTGAAGGAGTACTTGTGGGGGCCAGGAGACTATTTCTGTGCTTCAGGGGGCTGTGTGTCTACTGGATATATTAATTGGGCTGCCCCCATCACTACCAACTTGATCCAGGTAACTGCGGTCCCAGGCCTAACCCTTTGGCGAAACCCCAGATCAAGGCAATTCGAGGAACCCTGTTCCTCCTCTAGATGCAACCCTATCTCCTTGAGCTTCACCCCAAAAGGAAAGGAACTTAAAAACCTACAAAAATGGATTGATGGGTGAACTTGGGGCCTCAGGTTATACACCACAGGGACTGATCCAGGAATACTTTTTTCAGTCCGTCTTCAGGTGGGTCCAGTCTTGGGGACCCAGAAGGGGCTGGCTCAGATAGTGTTACAGCCTATAGGATGACCAACACCAGCCTTAACTATTTTTAAATCCGTCGTGATGCCAGCTCCTAGCCAAATTGTCCAACTGAACAAAACTGCTACTTTGCCTGCACCTAGATCCACACCCCCAGAGGTCCAATGGGCCCAAGAGTCTTTGCAGCCATCCCCTAGGCTTATGAACCTCCTAAATGCCACCTTTATTGCTTTAAATAATACCTCCCCTAACCTTACTATCCATTGCTGGTTTTGCATAGGCCCAAGCCCTCCCTTTTATGATGGGTTAGCTCTCCCAGGAAATTATGTTGTCACTTCTGACCCCACTGCCTGGAAAAGGGTTATGTGTGACTCCCTCACATAAAATTTTCCCCACTTCTTACCAACATCTATGCAACTCTGTTCAAGAGATAGGGGCTATTACACCTAACCCATATATGGTGCCCCCCCAACTCCACTTGGTGGGCCTGTGCCTCATTGCCCTATAGCCAGATGATAGGATCCCCCAACCACATGTAAATAAAGCATACTATGAACACCTATCAGCTGAAGCTTTGGCTGCTGCCTCCGCTCCTCTATTTTAAATCAGACCTGGGATTTTTGTGTACTAGTGCAGCTGGTTCCCCATCTATGTTATAGAACAGACATAGAAATGGAAACCAGAGTCTCAGAAGAGTCTAGACCTCGTAGGGCCATAGGAACCACTGCAATTGTCTTGCCTACTCTACTCAGGGTTGGGGTAACCACTGCAACTTGTCTGGGGGCTTCAGCGCTAGTCCTCCAGGATAAAAATTATCACCTTCTTAGACAGGCCATAGACTTAGACATACAATCATTAGAAACATCTATCCGCCACCTCGAAGACTATCCGCTTTAGCTGAGGTAACCTTACAAAGTAGGAGAGGACTGGATTTACTTTTTCTAGAAAAAGGAGGACTCTGTGTTGTCCTAGGGGAACAGTGCTGTTTCTGTGTTAATCACTCGGGAGTTATAAAACAGTCTTTAGCTGAGGTCTGTAAAAGACTTAAGGAAAGAGAAAACCAACGACTAAATCAACAAAATTTGTATGAATCCCTGTTTGACTGGTCCCCATGGTTAACAACTTTGATCTCAGCAATAGTCGGACCTCTCCTCTTACTCCTACTAGCAGTCATCTGTGGCCCCTGTATTCTTAATGCCTTGCTCAAATTCATCCCAGAACGGATACAGACAGTCCAACTAATGGTACTGCGTTCGCAGTATACTCATTTAAATCGATCCCGAGCCTTACAATATAGAAATGGTTCCACCGCCTTAAATGCACCGTCTAACAGCTTCTTTCTGCTTCTGTAATTTGCTTGGCTTAAAGATTTAACCCTTGCCATAACTCTAGGGGGAATGAAGAGTCAGAATGCGCTGTCTCCATTTTGGCTAGCTTCTTTAGACAAGCCCAGACAAGCTCAGGCATATTGTACATGTAAAAGCCTTATGAGGTATGAACAAAAACTTCTGCCTCTAAAAGATATTAGTCAGCACATTCCAATGCCCTGAAGACAGCCCCTACCAATCAAGACTTTCCCCATACACAGGATATGGGGACATCCAATCAATCAAGACTTTCCCCATACACAACTTTAAAAAATGCTTGGTGCGCATGGGTTTCTGTGGAGTGCCCCAATAAAAGCTCCTGCCTGCTATTGTTCGGGGCCAGACTCTATCTTTGGCTCGTGAAGTCTGTGCCTGGCTAGCCGCCATTTGGTTGTTGTCCTTTTTATACTTTATATTCTTAAATAAACTTTTTGTATAATCTTTTTGGGTATCTGTGGGAATTATTCTCTATTCTCGAACCCTAACACTACCAAGTGAGTTTGGGGCTTGATAGAATGTGTGAATTGCAGAAGAGCCATAAACTTCATTAGGAAGAGCCATAAGTCATTTAAAATGGCTAACTGGCCCTAAATTGGCAGCCTGGCCTTGCTCAAGCCTTGTCAACTGGTTAATCTGATGACTTAGAGAGAGGGATACTACCTCAAAATAAAAAAGTAATGGAGGAGCCGGAACTATAGCTCAGTGGTGAGTGTTTGCCTAGCACATGCAAGGCCCTGGGTCCAATTCAGGGGACCACTGAGAGGCAGAGAAAAGCAAAAAGAGAAAAGCCTGGAAAGATGTGTATGTGAGTTACAAAGGAGTGCTTGGGGATGGTGAGATGGTGGATAATATTTTTTATAGCTTTTGTGAAATCTTTTGAGCATGAAAGACCCATGGCTTTTATGAAGCTCAAAACTGTAAGAGAAACACGCTGACGGTCACTGAGTGTGCACGTGGATAGTACCTTTTCCTCAACAGTCTGGAGTAAATGCTCTTGCACACCTGAAGAATTACCTGGTGACCGTCATGCACTAGACTTAAGCTATTTAGTCTACAAAGCAGGGGTGCTTTTTTATGCAGTTAATATTGAACATTTCCTTATGTCTCTACTCCTGGGATGGTTGGTTTGCAGTTTTCCCAGCTGGCACTGGGCAGTTCTTGGGGTTCCTCCTGCAGGTGGGGAGGCAAGAGGCCTGCTTCCTGGGGAGCCAGGAGCTGCAGAGAGATGGAGGCAGAGAGGCAGGCAGCTGTTTCTTTGTCTTGCCCTGGCCTGGCCTGTGAGGGAAATTCCTGGATGTGGAGCCCTGTCTCCTTTTGAGTAGGGTTAACAACCTTTGTAAACTGCATTTTCTCTGTTTGCTTTAATCTGTCCTGGGCTTCTGCTATCTCCATGTGACCGATTGGTACAACACACTTTTCACCCAGTATTTTCAACACTTTCAGAGTGGTTAGCTTAGGAATTCAAAAATTTAAGAAAGCATTTTCTCCAGCAACTGTGCATTTGGAACGTGACTGAGGTCTGAGTTCTTAAGTTAAAAGTTCATGAAAATCAGTTTCATGAAATGAAATCACCCTTCAGCCTTGCTCTTGGGTTACCAGATAAAATACAGTGTTTCATTTTTTTAATGTTTTTAAATTTTATTTTATGTATATGAGTGTTTTGCTTGCATGCATATAGTGCACTATGTGCGTGCATTGCCTGCAGAGGCCAGAAAAGGACATCAGATCCCATGGAACTGAAGTTACAGATGGTTGTTAGCTGCCATGTGGGTGCTGGAAATTGAACCCGGGTCCTCTGCAAGAGCAGCCAGTGCTCTTAACTGCTGAGTCATCTCTCCAGCCCACGGAGTATTTCTTAAATCTGAGTTTCAGAGAAACAGAAAATAACTTTTTTCAATCTAAGTATGTCCCAAATACGCTATTCCTCTTTCTCTCCCAAGTAAAGAATGTTCACCTCTGGTTAGAACCGCCAATGTGCGGTCTCTGCTTGGGGCTTCACTGCAGGACTGGGCTTCATAAGATCAGAATTAGCGGCTGGACAAAACAGCATATTAGGTGTTTTTCTTTAAAGACTGGGTGATTTCCACTCTTTCAAAACCTAAAATCTCAATCGTTTTTCTGTCAATGATCTGCTGACTTGGTGGCCCTGGGACTAGAAGTGAGCTGGCTGAGCTGGAGGGACCACTGGATTTTGTAAGGGTTCACATCAGGTTATACCGCTGGTGACGTCCCCATAAGGTTCAGGTCCTCACAGTGGAGTGCCTGATCATATCGCCTAAAACTGGCCTGTGTGGGATTTGGCTGTCATTTCTCTCCCAGTTTTCTGGAAGTTCAGATAAACCACATCCTTTCAGTTTGATGAAACTTTGACATCATTGACAGCTACACATAGAGACAGAGAATTAAGAAAAAGGCAGCTATGTGTATCAAAAGACAGAGTGTGGGCTTTCTAAGATAGTCACATAAAAGTATACTAAACTACCGACCTATATATAATACACACATATCATTATATATCGAGAGAGAGGGAGAGAGAGAGAAAGAGAGAGGACACTAAGGTGGGAGAATTACAAGCCTCAACTATAGAGTGAGATTCTGTCTCACAAAACCAAACCAAATTACCCCACCACCACCACACACACACATGTTATTAATCTTATTTGTATCTAAAGATCTTTTGGGTACAGGAATATCGTGTCTCTGAGAACAACTGAGGCTGATTTTGCTGTGTTGTGCTTAGCTTGAGAGGGTAGGTTCCTGGAAACTCAACAGCTACCAAACCAGGGGCTTTTGGGTTCTTGTCTCTCTAATTCAAAGAATGAAACTCATGGACCACAGACCGTGAGTTTAAGAAGTATTTTATTCTAGGGCGCTTAGGAAGAAGGCAGAGCTCCTGTACAGCAGGAGAGGCCAGGGAGTGGAACACTAACCACTGAGACTCACTGCCCTGGAGCAGTAAGGCTTTAGTGGAGGAAGGAAGGAACGATGAACTGGTCAGTTCACAGTTTCCAATCCAGGTGACCAGGTCCTTAGAGATTCTGGTCACGACTTCAGTGTGGTTTCCAGGAGCAGGGTACTACTTGAAAAAAAAGGGTAAGGGAAAAAAAACAATCCTCCACCCCCCCCCCTCCTTTCCTGACATTCCCAGCCTCTGGCTATGGCAGAACTAGGGAAAGTTTTGGCTCTTCTGGTATCTCTGGTCTCAGGACAAGGCTGTTGGCAGGCCCAAGGATATTTCCGGCTCTTAGCCAAGAAAGAAACAGGTCACTTTTATTTCAGGGCCTTTTTACTGTAAACCGCCTGGCCAGTTTCTACTTCCCGTTCTCACCATTTTCACTAGTAATGAGATTTTAAGACGCTTTATGAGGTGCACTGCACAGTTTAACAGGCTGATAAGATAAACACAAAGGTCACAAAGGTCAAAGGAGTTCCGGCTCTACATGGATCACATGGACGTCAAAACAGATGTTTTGTCTGCAGAAGGTTCTGTCATCTCCTTTGGGAGGTTTTCTCAGTCTGGTCCATGATTCTCGGCTAGTCAGAGAATCGAACCAGGTTCCAGGTCGAGGGCCTCTGTTCCCTTCCCATCCCCCTAATGCCTGTCTTTCTATTCTGCTCAAGATCTTGTAGGAGTGATGGATAGACAGCCCTGGGACATCTGGGTAAGGTTTAGAGTAGACAGAGCTCTCCATTTGGTGACACTGGCCTTCTTCAAATCTGTGCCTACTTCCTACTTAGTACATGATCTTAGACAAATGACCTCGTACATGCTTGGACACCACATCTATAATTCTGTAATAAAAGAATATGGGGTCATGGCATGCAAGGGCTGCTGGAGACATGGAGGCCGTGTCCGGGGCCAGTGGGTGTCTCCAGAGAGGCAGTGCTGTTCTCTTAAACACGTGGTTTCTAGATGAACATTCTAGGAAAAGATCCACAGACACCTACCACACACAGATAGTTGGGTGTGGAGCGCTTCCCGCTTCCCCATAACATTCAGGTGGATCGGGAGAGGAACAGGCTGGTGGCACAAGGGGGAGGAGGGTCCAACAGGCAACGGCTGCAGTTTTTACCAGCAACCCTGACACCTATACATATGTATACATATTGGCACAGGAATACGTGTATTCGTGTACTCTCTCTCACACACACAAACACAGGGGTGGGGGGACACATCTCTGGATCATCTCACACACATTCTCTCTCTCTCTCTCTCTCTCTCTCTCTCTCTCTCTCTCTCCTCTCGGGGGGGGGGCAGTCTCCTCTCGGGGGGGGGCACGTCTCTGGGTCATCCACCCTCCAAAGCCAAATTTTGCTGTGGTTCAGTGATTTGAAATCACTCATAAACCTTTTTTCTATTTTATTAATTTATTTTTATGTGTATGAGTGTTTTGGCCGCACGTATGTAAGTGTACCACATGCATGCAGTGCCTGTAGCAGTCAGAATCCCTGGACCTGGAGTTAGTGCCCAATATTATGTGCCATGTGGTACTGGGAACCAAACCTGGGTCCTCTGCAAGAGCAGCCAGAGTTCTTAACCACTGAGCATCTCTCCAGCCCATTTTTCTCTTTTTATGCATAACTGAATCATTCAGCTCCTTAGCAAAGAAGGTCTGGGCATTGTTTTGCTTCCCTGAAACAAAGCAACATAAAATGTGTAAGTTTCACCAAACTTTAAACAGAAGTATCAATGCGTTTTTGTAATGGACTTCTTCCCAATTGAGCTTCTGGCCTAAAGCCCATGTTCATTATATACCCCACCCAGAGATGTCATGAATGGTAATTCCATCTGCATGAGGGCATCAGGGCTGCTCCCCAGTTTGTAGAACGTTCAAATCAGCCCTAATCGAAATGAACAACTAGTAACGGTCCTCTCGGCCTGGGAAAGACAGGAGCTGCTTTCAGTGCAGGCCCAATAGCAAGCATGTGGCGAGCTGCCCACTTCAGTGATGAGGTCTGCGGTCTCCAGGGGCCCAGAGATTGAGCTGTGAAAGCTCCGGATGGAGGCACAAGGTAAAACCTTGCTCAGCAGAGATAAGGTCAAAGATGGCCATCAGGGTAGCAGTGAGTATCTGCAGAAGGGTGCGGTTGTTCTCTCCCCGGATGTGGGAGGAGGCTGTGTCTGCTGTCTTAGCTGTCTTACAGGAGCCTGTAAGGAACAGTTTTCTCATCCCTAAGAGGAGTGAACGGTGAAGTGTAAGACTTGGTTCTGCTAACCCAAGTGCTTTTAACAGTGGATGCTAAAAGCAGAAGCTCAGTTTTCTACCAGACAGGAGCACCCCACTAGCAGAGACTTAACCAGAAATTAGGGATGCAGACCACTCATTGTCCCCTGCTCCAGCCAGAAACAATTATCCACTTGGCTCATTAAGACAAGTAACAAATGGCTAATTGTCTCCACAGTTAGCCAAGTGCTGGTTCGGGTGCTAGTGACTATGAACAGGGGGGGCGGGGGGTGTTGACAAGGACAGAGAGGAATATAAATGTAGATGGAGAGAGATGGGCCATCCTTTGAGCAGGGAGTGAGTGAGCAGTGTACGAAGGGCACCCAAGGGACCCTATCATCCTCACCTTTCAAATTCTGCCATTCATGCTGAGAGAAAATACATAGAATCACGAGAACGCGTGAGTGGTTTATGCAAAATCACTTTATCCTGAAGCCTTGGGGGAGGAGAAGTTCCATGTTCCTGGCCCTTCTGAAAAGTTCCTGAGCCCACTATGGGGGTAGCTGAGAGCCAGGGTTAAAGCCAGTCTTGCTGGGGAATCTTGAACACAGGACAGTTGATGGGTTACAGTTTGAGCTTTCTGTCTCAGGCTGGGCTGTAACTGATACAGGGAAAAGGGGGGGGTCCTCTTTTAGGGTTTTCTGTCTCATTCATAAAATAATTTAAGAATGGGGCTGGAGAGATGGCTCATCCGTTAAGACCACTGGCTGTTCTTGCAGAACACTGGGGTTTGAATCCCAGCATCCACATGGCAGCTAACAACTGTCCATAACTCCAGTTCCCAAGGATCCAATGGCCTCTTCTGTCCTTCGAGGGCATTGCATGACACGGGTGCACTTACATACATGCAGGCAATACACGCATACACATAAAATAAAAATAATACAGAATATTTTTAAAAATAATTTAAGAATGGCCTCTAGTGCAAGCTTTAGGACAATTCTGTTAGAATTTAAAGACAAATCCTCAGGGCAGGCATGCTATAAATCTCAGCTGCTGCTCGGAGGAGGAGAACCGAGGGGAGAAGGGAAAAGTCATGAAGCTATGCCTGTTTGAAGCCGCCAGGGAGCTCAGACCCGTGGCGGACCAGCAGTCTCATGGCGGGGAGAGGAAGGTAGCTTTAGAGAAAAAGGAAAGAAACCCAGAATGTTGGGGCAGCTCAGAGTGTTAGGGAAAAAGCATGTCTAGAAAAGAGTAGAAAGATGGCAGACGTACAGCATGCCTGTGACCTCCTGGAGGCCTTGCTCACATGCAGGTAGGCTAGACAGCTGTAAGGAAGGAACCAAGCTGTAAGGTACCTAGAGGCTGACGAATGGTCAAGCTGTACACAGCAGGGCCACCCAGAACCCACTGGGGCCGGTATGGTTGGCCAAGATGACCCCTTCCCCTGATTTGCTTCATCATACTGTCATTTCCATGTCATTAGCCTTGTAAAACTGCCTGCTCCCTCTGATCCCACGACACAGCCAGGAATCCTATGAGAACAAAAGAGACTAAAACCGGGACCCACTCCTGGCTGTTCCTGCTTCCTCCCCCAGTTCATAAAAAACCCTCCTCTCACCCAAGCTTGCCCATTACAGCCGCGATCTCGACTCTGGTAGATGGGGCTCCTGTGTGTGAGGTTCCCTTCTTTGAGGCATCATAGATCTCCCTTTCAACACCAGCACTTAAATCTGTATTGAAACTTTTCCTAAACCAGTCGCTGTGGCCATACCTATAATTCTAGCACTTGGGGGTAGAGGCAGGAGAACCAGAAGTTCAAGGTCATCCTGGACTACATACCCACGTCCAGGCCAGCTTGGGTTACATACGGCTCTGTCTCAAAACCACCACAAAAACCCTTTTCTTAACAAACTCCAACTTTGCTTCATACGGATTTCTCCTCAAGTTCTTTTTTTTTTTTTTTCCCTGTGGTATAAGTCGAGATCTTGACTTCACCTAAGTAGAAGTTTCTTAAAAAAGAACTCAGGCTGCCCTGGCAGCATCAAACTCCGTGTCTCGCTGCTGGTGACAGACAATCCTATTGTACCAGGGATGAAGCTTCATTGCGAATCCATAGGGAAGTCCAGAAACACAAACATTCAAGCCCTGGCCCTTTCCTCTGAACTGTTAATGTGATAAAACTTGGGTGTTGGCCAGACACCTCCTCTTGTTTCCTGTGATAGGGTTGGGCTTCATTTTCTTCTTTCCCCCACTTCCTGAGGGCACTGGTATATCGGTCTATTTCCGGTAGTGACACCCAAGAGCCGGGTGGTGACACCCAGAGCTGGTGCAGCTTTTGTGCATGTAAGGCAGGGTGTGTCCATGGTCCAGGGCAACAGGTGAAGGCCCACCCTCTCTCTTTTGAAGAGACGCTTCAAACAAGAGAAATGCACGGGCTGATAATAAAAACAAACACCAGAGAAGAAATAATAAAAAATAATGCTGGAAAGAAAGAGAACAGGAGGAGGGGGGAGAATGAGCTGAGAGAGAGAGAGAGAGAGAGAGAAAGAGAGAGAGAGAGAGAACAAAGATGGCCCTGGTCCAGGTGGGAAGCCCTACCCCTGCTCCTGCTGACCCTCAGGGCATCTCATCTCCTACGTGTCCTCAGATCCCATAATGACTGATAGACGCTGAAGTAGTAATCATCCCCCAAGAATTTACATCATAGAAAGTGGATACTTGAAGAGTGGGCCAGTTATCCTAACAACAGAGTTACCTCACAACAGCAGGCATTTAGACAATCCAGTCCCCTCAAGTGTCTGACTTAGAAACTCATAAATGATGAAAATAACAAGGTATTGAATTTGTACACATGTATTCTTATATTTCACACCACTTAGAAAAATGTTATATGTATGTATGCCACATGTATATTGGTCCCGGTGGTCAGAGGAGGACATCACATACCTGGAGCCATGGGCAGTTGTGAACCTTATTATTTGGGTGCTGGGAACCAAACTTGGAAGAGCAGGAAGCACTCTTGGCTGCCGAGTCATTTCTCCAGCCCACATGACATTTTATCATACTTAGAAAATACTGAACAATGTGTCCCATGAAGAATGATTCTGTTTTATGCTTCTGTAAAGAACTTTTCCTGGGAGAATGCCTGCCTTTCACAGCCTTTCACAGTAGCTTGAAGAGCCTAGTTGTCTCTGTTGTTCTACAGAGACACTCTTTCATGGGATGTGGAAACTCCACGGGAGTTATGGAGATAGTTTTCCTTTTATCGTTGGAGAACCCTTGAACTCTAGGAAGGGCAGTGTCCAGTGTTGGGATGTTGGGGTTCTGCCATTCTGAAAAGGCATGGTGACAGACCCACGGGCACGGGGCGGGAAGGGGTGTGTGCGGTGTGTACCAGTGGTGGCTCCATCTGGGTTTGTAGAGTGGTGACCATGTTTGTGCTGCTGGCTTTGGTGCTAACCACCTGTGCTTGAATTGCCGAACTTTCTGCCCTTGTTGGCTGTAACTGTCCACTTGACACAGTGTAGAGTCACTAGAGAAAAGACTCTCAGCTGAGGGACTTTCCAGATCAGCCTGGACTGTGGGCACGTCTGTGGGGGATTGCCTTGACTGTCAATCAATGCAAATCAGCTAGGAAGCAGCACTCCTCCCTGGTTTCCGCTTTTAGCTCCTGCCCTGACTTCCCTCAGCGATGGACTGTGACCTATAAGCTGACACAAACCCTTCCTTGCCCTAGGTTGCTTAGCATCAGAGTGTTTCATCACAGCAACAGAGGCAAAATGAGAAGGGCTGGTGGGTCTGCAAATGGTAACAGTGCAAACTCCAGGGCGGCAGAAGCTGGGCCCTCTGACAGGCTTTGGAAACAAAGTGCAGCCAGGGATGCTGCCAGCTCAGGCTGCAAGCTGTCGCCAGGACCCTTCCTGTGGGATGCTGCGTGGGAAAACGGAGATGGCCCTGACCAGCCTTCCTCTGCAACTGCTTTCCTAGTGGCAGAAGGGCAGTGTTGGGCAAGTTTTCACAAGGAGGGAGAGAAGGGATCTTTCCCAGGGCTGTGTGTGTGTGTGTGTGTGTGTGTGTGTGTGTGTGCACGCGCGCCCTACTTGGAAAAGTGATATATCACCTATGCTTTCTTGGCAGGACTTCCTAAGAACAGAGGCTGAGCAGTCCCTAAGCAGGGGAATGCTCTGGAACACGGCATTTGCTTCTTCACGTTGAAAGCAGCATCCATTGTTTCATGTATACAATGTCATCTGCTATGATGTACCCTGTACCCAATGATCACGTCTTGCTAGAAGAGTGTGTGTCTGAAGGCAGTCAACAGTGGATCTGCTTGTTTTCCGCCATAATATAGAGAAGTCCCCTACCTGATGTACTGCAGACAGCAGTCCATGGGGAAATGAAAAGTTTGTGGATAGGCTGGGGATGGAACGCAGTGGTAGAGTGCTTGCTCAGCATTCGCAAAGCTCAGCAACACACACACACACACACACACACACACACACACACACATGCGCGCGCGCACAGAGTTTAAGAAATCACAGATACCAAGCAGTTTCATCTGACTTAAAAGACACAAAGATACAGAAGATCTTTTAGCACAGATGAAAAATCTAAATGGCAGCAGACTCAAGAGATATGAAGATGCAATTATATAAATAGTTTAAAAATAAGATAAAAGAAATTATGGAATTTACTGAAAATGAGCTATGCTTTTGGGGGTAAGAACCAAGTTCATTTCTTTCCAGTCTTGACAGTGAATGTCTGTCTGTCTTCCTTGAATCAGGCGATATTTTTAGAAGTGCTCTCTTAACATGGAGCAGGCGTTTTGAACTTAAAGCCATATGTTGGAGAAATATTTAAGCCTTTACAGTCTCTGCCCTGCCCCATAGTGATCCTTTTATAAAATAAAATTTATTTATTATTTTTATTTTATGTGTATGAGTGCATTGTCTGCACGTGTGTAAGTGCACCTCTGTCATGCAATGTCCATGAAGGTCAGAAGAGGGCATCAGATCCCCTGGAACTGGAGTTATGGACAATTGTTAGCTGCTGTATGGGTTCTAGGAATGGAACCCAGGTCCTCTGTAAGAGCAGCCAGTGCTCTTAACTGCTGAGCCATCTCTCCAGTCCCCTGTACTGATCTTTTATAGGTGTCCCACCCTTGTTTTTTAAAACAATTATTTTGAACACTCATTAGACTTGTTTTCTTTCTTCCTTCTTTCCCTTCCCTTCCCTTCCCTTCCCTGCCCTGCCCTTCCCTGCCCTGCCCTGCCCTGCCCTGCCCTTCCCTTCCCTTCCCTTCCCTCCCTCTTTCCCTCCCTCCTTCCCTCCCTCCTTCCCTCCCTCCCTCCTGTGCTCCCTTCTCCCCTTCTTTTTCTTTCTCTCTCTTTCTCTCTCCCTTCCTTCCTCCCCTTGCGTCCCCTCCTGTCCTGTCCCCTCCCCTCCCCTTCTTCCCTTCCTTTCTTGTCATAGTCTCATCATGTGACCCTGGCTGAGCTGGATGGAACTCATTATTGTAGACCTGCCTGCCTCTGTTTCCTGAGTGCTTGGACTAAAGGTGTGTGCCACCACACCTGGCTCATTCTTGGACTTCTGGTGCATTCTTCTTGGTTTTGTAGAAATAAGACCCCCTCCTTGCCTACATGCTCATAGTATTTTGTCAAATTACCTAATGACAACACAAACATTGTCAGAATGGAAACGGAGTGCATGGAGTGGGGTGTGTTAAACCCTGACACTGAATTGGTCCGTGTTCTGAAGGAGAGGACCTCACCTTCAAGCTGAATAACAAGACCTGTCACAACGTCTGTCAGAACCACACTCTGTAAAACGGCCACTATGACCTTACACAGAAATGCTGTTGCAAGGACAGCTAACCAACCACTGCCTATCAGCTGTGAACTGATGCTGTCCTTTCACTGAAACTTGTAGTCAAACATCATTTCAAATCGTTTATGTGATCCTTCTGGTATTTCCCTAAGAAAACCTCCTCCTGCTGCTACCTCTTCTAACACATTCACTGATTATAACAGCATGCGTGATCGCATTGCAGTGCAATTTCCAGACAACTGGAGTCTCTCTCTCTCTCTCTCTCTCTCTCTCTCTCTCTCTCTCTCTGTCATTGAGTTTGACAATGACAACTGAGGCTGCACAGATGCATAGACAAGGTTGGGCACCAACTGGGTCTTGGTGGATTCAGTGGAGAGCCATCCTCTCATCTCAAGGTGAGGGTCACACCAAGTCCTCAGGTGGTACACAGGGTGCCGCCTCACCCAGCAGATGGCTATAGGATGAGAGTCCTGCTGGGACTGAAGAGTCAATGGGAGAGGCTGACTTCACATCTTAACCCCGCCCCCACACACACACAGCATCACTGTGTGCACAGGTGGGACATCAGCAGCAGGTAAGTGAAACAGGACAGAAAGTTCCAGGCAGAACCAGGGATG
This sequence comes from Nannospalax galili, assembly GCF_000622305.1. Classification (NCBI taxonomy): domain Eukaryota; kingdom Metazoa; phylum Chordata; class Mammalia; order Rodentia; family Spalacidae; genus Nannospalax; species Nannospalax galili. Next base: position 636,563 of record NW_008329156.1, read on the forward strand.
TGGAGCAATTGAGTGTTTGGTTAAAGATGGATCTCAAGGGCTGGGTGTGGTGTCTCATGCCTTTAATCCAAGGCAGAGGTAGGTAGATCTCTGTGAGTTCAAGGCCAGCCTGGTCTTCGTAGTGAATTTCAGGCCAGCCAGGGCTACACAGTAAGACCCTGTTTCAAAAATAATGACAACGGCAACAATAAGAACTACAGAAAACAAAAGGTGGGCCTGAGAACCAGGGCGACAGGCAGTGAACACGGGCCCTGCAGTCTCTAGACCCTGGACTGTTTTCCCAGCAGGCACCCAGAGCCATTCTCTTGTTCTCTGTACAGCACAGTGATCCGCACCTTGGATTTGCCTCCTGAACTGCTCCGGTTCAACTCTGATTCCACAGTTAGGACCTTGGATAAACTGCTTGGTGTGACTATTCCTGTGTTTCTATATTTATCAAACAAAATATCTAATGGCTTCTAACTCGTCTCACGACTCAGGTGATTCTAATCGGTGGCAAGTTGCTATTAAAGTCCACTATCACACCTGATATTCGAAAACTCACTTAGGTCTTACGCTTTATGCATCTCTATCACTGGAATGGCTGCTGGCTCCTCAGAAGAATGGCTGCCTCTTTCCCAATGTTTTGTTTTTGGAACTGGTGATTGAAACCAGGGCCTCTTGCAAACTAGACAAGCACTCGGCCACTGAGCTCTTTCTATACCTCCGCCACCCCATCCTGGTTCGCTATCTCTCCAAGTGGATCTCTTGAGAATGTCCTGGGATAACTTGTCCCCACGCCGCAGCTTTAGGACCCCTGCTCAGGACTTTGTATACCAATCCTACTTTTGAAGTCTCCACTCCTCCTGGTGCCAGTGGGCTGGGTGCTCATGACCCAATTTACCTCCATCTGCCTCAGCTCCCTGGTGTGCATTCATTGAGTATTTACAGAACACAGCCGTGTGCCAGGCACAGCTCTGAGTACTAATCTACTGGACACTGAGAACCAGCTGTCACTGGCCAGAATGGGGATTACCCCAGGTAACCCATGACAAAGGGTGAGCATCTGAAAGATGTACTTGCTGGATACAAGGTACGCTGGGCATGGCTCGGCAGCCTGAAGCATGATGTAACTCTGAAGGGTGTTTTCTGTCTCTGTCTGTGTGACCTACACTCCCTGCCAGCCCAGGTCTTCTAATAATAGGTTCAAATTCTTCATCTGTATCAAGATGAAATTAGATGTCAGTGTTCATTTGTGGAGCTATGAAACAAAGTAGCAAAATAAGGTGGCTTAAATAACAGAACTGGGACTGGGGAGACAGCCCAGTGGGTAAAGTGCTTGCTGTATAAGCGTAAGGACCTGGGTTCAATCCCCAGAACCCACATAAAAAGCTGGGCATGGTGGCATGCATGTTGATCGCAGTGCTGGGGAGGTGGAAACAGGTGGACGACTGGGGTCAACAGCCAGACAGCCTAGCCAAACAGCAAATTTGCAGGTGAAAGTTAAAGACACTGGACGGTGTCATGAGAAAAGATGCCAGGTTGGTCTCTGGCCTCCACATGCACAGGGACTCGTGTGTACAAACACCACCACATACAAGCACCTGCCTACACACATACACACAAAATTGTTTGAACTAACAGACATCTGTTACATCTCAGGTCCAGGGGCCACAAGTCCTAAGTGAAGGTGTTTGCTTCTGCCTCTCTGAGGCTTCACCTGCCTCTCAGCATCAGAAGTGCCCAGCTGTAGCTGACAGGCTGCTTGGGGCTTCACGCTGTCCTCCCTCAGCACATGCCTGTCTCTGTGGCTCCTGTTTCACTAAGATCAGTTATATCAGACTTGGCCCCTCATAATGACCTCATCTTAACTTGATCACTTGTAAATGCCATATTTCTAAATAAGGTCATATGCAGTGGGGGGTAGGGGAGAACATTTGCATTAGAGGGGCTCTCCAGACAAGGGGACATATGGACATGTCAGTGGTTCTTTGGGATTTAAGAATAAGAATGCAGGACTGGAGAGATGGCTCAGCAGTTCAGAGCACCAGTTACTCTTGCAGAGGACCTGGGTTTGGTTCTCAGCACCCACATGACAGCTAACAACTGTTCTTAACTCCACTTCCAGGGGATTCGATGCCCTCTTCTGACCTCTGTGGGCATTGCACACAACACAGGTGCACTTATATACATGCAGGCAATACACTCATACACATAAAATAAATATAATAAAAATTTTTTTAAAAGAATGAGAATGATCTGGGCACAGTGGCATGGGCTTTTAATCCCAGCACTCAAGAGGCAGAGGCAGGCAGATCTCTGTGAGATCAAGACCAGCATGGTGGACATAACAAGTTCCAGGCTAGCTGAGGCTACAGGAGGACCCTGTCTCAACACAAAACCCTCCCAAACCCAAAACAATGAGAAACAATGAGAAGGCTGACCTTGAATAAGTGGGAATAGAAGTTTGATATTCTTTAACAACATCAAGTACTTGTAGAAAAACGTGTTACTGAAAGCCTTATCTAAAATCGTAAATACATGAAGCCAATCTAAGTGTTCAGTGACAAGGAAATGTCAGCAAGATTTTTGCCATGTATGAGATGATGTACTGGAGTGCAGAAGCATGCTCTTAGAATACTTAACACACATTAAAATGATCATAATAGAATGGTAAATAGAAAGGAAAGGGGTTGATGTGTAACACATCCTCAGGAGTGTGTGTGTGTGTGTGTGTGTGCATGCGCGCACAGGTGTGTAATATAATGATAAACCGAAAAGAAAGGGGTTTATGTGTAACATACCCCAGGCATGTATGTGTATTGGTTTCTGATTGCGTGTACCTGCTGTGGTGGTGTACTTGAGGTGGGCATACATACTGATGCACATGGACAACCTTGTCTGTGCTGTCAGTCTATGCCTACATGTGCTCCTGTGTGTGCATGTGTCCCTCAGGAAAGCAAAAATCATAAAGAAAAGATGCCAGAATAATGAACAATAGCTCTTATCTCTAGGTGATGGATTAGGAAGTGTCTGAGTGGCTTAGATTTGATGATTTTCATAGCTACTAGAATGACAATGTACTATCATCATAATTAGAGGAAAGTCTAATAAAAGATGCTCATGTGGAAGATAAGAAGAAATATTACAACTCCCAGAGCATATGGGCAAATAATGAGCAAGGAGATGGTCGGAGAGCAAGAGATGCTGGTTCACTGTCACGCCAAAGAAGACTAAATTAACCTGACTTGGTATGCACATCTTTCCTCATGCGCTGGGGATGTGTTCATAAATGGTCCCTGTGCTAATGTATTTTCTGTTGCTGTGATAAAACAGATGACCAAGGCAACTTATAGAAGGAAGAGTTTACTGGGTGTACAGGTCCAGAGGGGTCAAGAGCATCATGGCAGGAGACATGGGAGCAGAGGTGGCCAGAGCCGAAAGTTGGCGCTCACATCTTCAATCAGAAACAGGATGCAGAGAGGGACTAGAAGTGGGCATGGCTCCGAACCCTCAGTCTATCCCCAGTGACGTGGGAGAGCAGAACCTTTGAAAACTAAATTGGGAACAAGGGTCAGAAGCCTTAAAATGGTCACTGTCTTTCCCTCTGGGAGCCCCCCAAGGAGATCACCTGAAATAAGGGTTCATAGTTATACACTAACATGCAAATCACATGCTACAGTAGCAGAATCTTAGAAGTGACGTAGTACATTCCGAAACAGTACATTGAAATGTGTTCAATTACTAAATGTTATGCAGCCATGCGGTGTTACATACCAGCAATCCCAGCACTTGGGAAGCAGAGGAGGATCATGAGTCTGAGGCCAGCCTGGGCTACACAACAAGTTAAAAACCAGACCGAGCACAATATAGTGAGACCTTGCCTCAAAACCTAGTAAGTCAAGCCAGGCATGGTGGCAAGTGAGCTCACCTTTGGTCCCAGCACTCAGAAGGCAGAGGCAGGCAGATTTTTGTGAGATAAATGTCAACCTGGTCTATGTAGTGAGTTCCAGACCATCTGGGGCTACAGAGAGACCCTGTCTCAAAACAAACAAACTAGTAATAATAAAGTCAATAAATATGATGTCAGCATTTAAAGCTCTGCTACCGCCCATCTCGGTGACTTGGGATGCTCCATCTGGTACATGTTAAATTGAATTCAGTTTGTTTGTCAATTACACAGGCAGACAGTGCCAAGTTCATATGGCCCATCCTTATGGAGTGTGATTCTGATGGTCTGTAACATGCACAGAAGGAAAGAAACGCATCTGAACCTAACAGTAGGCACCCCTGAGTTGCGTTTGCTTAAACAGCTAGTCACATCACATCCACAGTCAGGAGCAGAGAGAAAGGAATGCACACATGCTCACAATTGCTCATTTGTGCTCGACTTGATCTCTCCACTCTTATACAAGGTCAGGACCTGCCTAGGGAATAGCACCACCCACAGGGGGCTGGGTCTTCCCACACCAACTTAATTAAGAAAGTCCCCCACAGACATGCCCACAGGCCGACCCCATATAGATGACCCCTCGGCAGACTCTCTTCCCAGGTGACTCTAGGTTGTCTCAAGGTGACAAAGCTGACCACCACAGGTGTTGACAACCATTGATGCCTCTATGTGTCTTCTCAGTGTCACCTGAGGTCTCTACAAAAACCTGCACTATTTAATAATCAAGAAGATAAGTCCCCAATACCTGCTCCCCCCAATCTGTTCTTAAAGCCAATTGCAAATGCTTTGTTTCATTTTTCCTTGTGAGTTTTCCAGATATGCAGGAAAGTAGAGAAGGGTATAATTATCGCCCATTTATAACCATTTTAGAAAAATCTTTCCTTTCTCTGAAGCACTTCAAAGTCCGACGTCATGATGCTTCACATGCATCTTAAAAAGGTGTGGAAATGTCCTCACACCTCCAAAATTAACAGGAATAATTATGCATTTAAAATTCAAATAATCAAAATAAATAAAATTCAAGTTATTGCCTTAATGCATTCTTGTAATTCAGGAGTGTTTTATCCTTGTAATATGATATCCTTGAAATTGTTTTGAGGGGCTAGGCAGATAGCTTGCTCGGTAACATACTGGTCACAAAATCCTGAGGACTTGAATCTGGGCCCCTAGAATACAAATATACAATACAAAATTCGGGCATGTTAACATGCTCGTGTAATCCTTGTACTGGGGAGGCCGAGACAGGTGGCTCCTAAGAGTTCACTGCCCAGCCAGTCTACTCAATTTGTGAGTTCTGGCTTCATCAAGAGGCCGAGTCTCAGAACACAAGATGAACAGGGCTGGAGAGATGACTCAGCAATTAAGAGCACTTGCTCCAAAATCACAAGGAATAGGATTCATATCCCAGCACCCACAAAACTAGTCAGCACCCCGTAAACATCTGTAATTCCAGCTCCAAGGTGGACAGAGACAGGAGGATTGCTGGGGCTTGCTGGTTTCCAGGCTAGACAAGAAAATGCCACCCCCAGGTTCAGGAGGAGACCCTACCTCAGAGAAGAAAGGCAGAGTGAGAGCGGACACCAGACTGCCTATTCTGGCTTCTCTGCATGGGCACAGGTCACACTCCTACCACCTACACACACGTGTGTGCTTGCTCTGTCTCTCTCTCGCTCTCTCTCTCTCTCGCTCTCTCATAAACTAAATTCCCTTCTGAGAGCCTTAGCCCTGAGGACCTCTCTGTCTCTCATGAGGCCTCACTTCTCAAAGATTCCACCTCCTCTTAAGACTAACACATAGCCACTGAGCTTCCATCACAGGAACCCTTGGCGACATGCTCAAACCATGTCCAAACCACAACAGAGCAAAAATGGGTATGGGGGCATCGGCAGGGCAGTCGGTGGAGACATAGCTTTGTGCCCATGTTGGCATCTGCTAACATGGGTCGTCATGGGTCGTAGTTAAGAACTTTCTTGGACACCCCCCGCCCAAGTCATCCCAAGGAAAGCCAGTCCCAAGGTCATCACACAGGGAATGTGCTTTCTCCAGAGAGCACAGGGCACGGAACCTGTCCTGAATCAGGTCAACACTGTACATGGCTGCACGGAGAGGGAGGGCATGGGAGTGTCTAGCCACCACCAAAGGCTTCCCTTCTCCTTTACCCCAGCAGCCCAGGCAGTACCAAAAGCTCCCAGGAGCAGAGACCTGGATGTCCCACGTTGACCCACTGTGAGACTCAGGGCCATGACAAGGGTAGGTCACAAATGTCAGAGATGACTTGTTCAGCAAGGGGCAGCCAGTGAATGGGTGAGCAGTGGAGGCTTATCTCAACTTCGAGTGTTGGTGTCCACTGATAGAATCGTAAGAACTCACAGAGGCATTTTCAGTCAGCCCAGGGAACCTGTGTCCAACAGGAAGAGATTAGACACCCTGAAACAGGAATTACAAGCAGTTGTGAGATGCCTGATATGGTGCTGGGAATCACACTCTAGATGAGCAGCAAGGATTCTTAACAGCTGAGTCATCTCGCCAGCCCCCTGGTGCTATTTCTTTGTTAATGGTGGGGTGTGCAAATGGAGTTCCTGGAGAGTGTCACAACATCAAGACTCAGAGGTTTAAAGGAACAGAGGCACGGTGCTGTACGCTGAATCATCCCAGAAATGGGCAGCGCATAGGGTTTCTGGATCTTTCCGTATCTCTTTAGCTGCTCATCTTCAGAACCCGTGCCCCAAATCCTCCCCAGTGTTACCTGCCTGGTGGTCTGTCTCCTACCCCTCCCTTCGCCCTGGGCTCTTGTTCCTCTTGTTCCTTTGACCAGACATAGGACACCCACTGCACATGGAGACAATGCTCCTCTGGGTCAGAACTGGCAGTGTATGGCTGCCCTGCCCACCCGTGGACCGTGAGACCAAGAGACCAGCTCTCTAATCCCAGCATTGCCTCACCCTCAAAAGCTCTAGTGATCCATGCTGATTCTTTCCAAGTCCCAGCCTCAAGCATAATTAGTAGGTACTTCCCTGTGGGAAAATGGGGACTCCTGCTCTGTGGTCACCCTTCAAGCAGGCCTGGGGTGTGGCTCCCTCTGTTTTGGCAGACACCAGCCTCGGCCACCAGCACCCGCTGGAGCTCTATAGCTCTGCACCGACCCGCCCTTCCCATCAGCACTTCTCACACTATGTGCTATGGGAAATCTGGAAGAAGCCCAAGGACCTTCTAAAGGCAAAGCACAGTCCTGGTGTTAGAAGGTCTCTGTCACAACCCAGCACAGGCTTGATTAGAAGGCTGTGTCTTCTAGGAGCCTGGCCTCAAAAGTGTGCCTTGGGCAGAGAGACCCAGAAGGACAACCAATATACAGGGGACGTTTTCCTTCCTGTGCGGTCACTTGTATAGAACAGGTGACTTTCTGACTTACTTTGAATCTAGCTGCAGGATCCTGTGTTTTTTCTCTTTAAATCCTCCCAGCAGCCCCAGGGAGGAGACTGTACCATTACCCCCACTTTTCAGGCTCGGGACACTCGGCAGCATCCTGAGGACAAGGGCTAGAGAGCGTGGACAGGAATGCAGGGGCCAAATCCAGCCTCACTTACTGCCTTCTGATGGGTTCTGTCATGGATACAGCCCCTTGAGGGCTCATGCTTCCCTTCAGTAGGGTGATCACTGATCATGAAGTCACAAAGCCTGTGTCAAGACTTGGAGACAGTGACTGCCCTTGATTTCTCATTGACGTGCCCCCTCCCCGCACCCCAAACACACACATCAGTCAAACAGAAGGTTCTGCAGATTGTAGGAGCCCTGCCTCGGGACTGGATAAGCAGCAGGGGCATTCTGCCACCCATGGCTGTGGGATGTGTCAGACCACCGAACAGATGGGGTCTGCCTGCTGCCCAAGTCAGTAGAAGCCCCGTTTCCCCAGCAGGTGACTCGGCCAAGGAGCATGAGTCAGTGGCACTGGCCGCTGAGCTGTCTTAGGGTCCCGGCTTACCACATTGGAGTACGGAGTGAAACAGGAGCCTGAAGCCAGCCTCAGAAGTCAGCATTGCAGAGTGCTAAGCCTAGGTCTTCTGTTCTTGGGACACGTGGATGTGAGATGAAGGTCAGAGGAAGGCTGGTGAAGAGGGCATTTGATTTCAGGAGCTTTAAATGAGGTGATGTCAGCCCAGTGCCCAGTACGCTTTGATCTCACCTTTGTTTCTAGAAGTCGAGCCCAGAGAAATTGCGCAAAGGGAACTGTATGAGAGGGCCAGAGAGATGGCTCGGCGGGTAAAGCGACTTGTTGTCAAACCTCAGTTCCATCCTGGGAACCCACACGGTGGGAGGAAAATGCCATCTCCTGTCAGTTGTCCTCTGCCCTCCATACACAGCAGGACACACACACACACACACACACACGGAAGGAAGGAAGGAAGGAAGGAAGGAAGGAAGGAAGGAAGGAAGGAAG
>NW_008329156.1:645047-650507 GCF_000622305.1 Nannospalax galili
GGAAGAAAGGAAGGAGGAAAGGAAGGAAGGAAGGAGGAAAGGAAGGAAGGAAGGAGGAAAGGAGGAAGGAAGGAAGAAGGAAGGAAGAAGGAAGGAAGGAAGGAAGGAAGGAGGAAGGAAGGAAGGAAGGAAGGAAGGAAGGAAGGAAGGAAGGAGGAAGGAAGAAGGAAGGAAGGAAAAGGTAAAGAACGATCCAGGTGTGGAGGCTCTTTCAACAGCTTTAGAACTTCACAAGTGCTGTGGGTGATCTGCTGGTTGAATGAAAATGCCAGTTTTCTGGCTTTCATGGCTCCAGCCTGTAATCCCAGCACAGGAGAGGCTGAAGTAGGGGTTCAAGGTCAGCCTGGGCTATAGAGTGAGCTCTAAGTCAGCCTGAGCTATAGTGCAACCTTACCTCAAATTCAAAATAAAACAAAAATCCTTAGAGTTCTTTTCTTCTTTCTTTTTTTATTTTTTTTGAGGTTTTCATTACATTTATATTCTCTCTCTCTCTCTCTCTCTCTCTCTCTCTCTCTCTCTCTGTGTGTAAGAATGACTAATGACACAATCACACACAACGTTTCTGCCATTGTCATAAATGTCAGAGGACAATGCCAGGAGGCAGCTTTCTCCTCCCACTATGTGGATCCGGGGATCAAATTTGCATTGTAAGGAATGGCACCTTTTAAGCTGGGGTGCATGTGGAAGACAGAGGAAAACTTTCTGGAGTTGTTTGTCTCCGTTCACATATGTGTCCTGGGGATTGAACTCAGGTCATCAGGCTTGGCATCAAGCACCTTTACCTACTGAGCCATCTCACTGGCCAGTCCTAGAGTTTAAGTCCTAGAGTTTAAATGTGATCATAGCCACAGATACTTACACAGGGAGACATGTGACAAAAGTATGATTTGGATTTTTTTGAGGCAGGGTCCCACGTAGTCCATCCTGGCCTTACATCCTTGAGCCCCCTGCCTCTTCCTCCCGAGCGCTGGGATTCTGCCTGGCTTGGTTGGATTCTGATGAACTCTCTGACTTAATGTCTTTCCACTCTGTGTCGATACCATGGCATACATGGAACAATTGCAATCCTAATGCAAACATTTGGGGCCATTTTGTTGTTTTAAAAGTAAAAACAATACCGCCATGGTTGATTTTACAATGAGGTGATGGAACTGCACATTTATCACTTTAAAATTAAAACAGCACCCGGGGGCTACACTGAGCCCCACCCTCTTTTCCTGCCATAGTTAATTGTTTTCTCATTTTGTTGTGAGCACTCATTGTTTCCTCCTGAGACTTGAAACACATGCAGAACACACAACTCAGCTTCCACCTACGGAAACAAAATCCACTAGAATACACCAGTATTTATTGAGAACGTAGGGTTTAAACAGATGTCTTCCTATATCTCATTAAAGCATGGGGCCATTGAGTGACAATGTGAAGGTAGGAAGACCATTCCAGAGTCCCCTTGTGGTCACTGAGGAGGTAACATTCCCTCAGAGTGAGAGGGCTCAGCCACCAGCCGTGCTCTCCCTTCCTGAGGGAGACATCTGGGTGTGATGAGGATGGGGGGAGGGCATGGGTAGTGCTTGGCCAGGAAGCCTAAGGGCAGTAGAAACAGACTGAGGACTCGCCTGGAGCTCAGGGATCTTTGTTACAGGCATAACCTGTCACTTCCCTGCTGGGGCCACATCACACCACAACAGAAATAAGAAATAATGGCGTGACCTGGCCCCACTCCTCTCCATCCTGCACTGCCCCTGCTATTCTGCTCTCAAACTAGCCCAGCATCTGCAGCCTCAGGACCTTAGCCCCTTTGGGTAAGTTCATCTGCACTTCCCTCCTGGTGGAGGTTGTCCAAGTTCCAGCAGCTCCCCAGATGTACAAATGCCACACAATATTCTCCGACTGGACTCCTGAGAGAGTGTGAAAGGCTGACAGAGACCAGAGGCCTGAGGGGGTTGGAGGTCACTAGCTCGGCAAGTGACCCTCCTTGGGAACCCTGTTTCTTCTCTCAGTCTCCCTGGAGCAGTGTGCCCAGTGAAGAGGGATCCTTTGGCCTGGCGACCATCCCCTTCCAGTCTTATCCTCACCTGTCACTCAGCGCCTATCACTGTCTGAAACCATTTTTGTGGCATGTGAGGGTCCCTCGATGCTTAGAACATGGGAAGTTCCACTTCACATCTTCATAAAAGCCTCCTCCCCCACACTGCTGTCCACACCTGTTTCCATCGCTGGGATCTGTTTTAAAGGCTGCATAGTCATTACTGAGGACATGGTACTGTTTACATTTTTTATTAAAATGGCCCATCATTAGAGAAGTCTCAGTCTACCTCAGTGTCTATGGGGAAAGGCCTTCAGCCTTCTAATGTCCAGATAAATCTATTTGTAAAATGAACCTTCTGAAAACTTTTTTTGTGGAAGGGACTCTAAGCGGATTTAGTCTCTGTCTGTCCATCTGTCCATCCTTTTTTAACCCTCAGGCTGGTGTCAGGTAATTTCTCATAAGAAAAGTGACCAGCCATCATCTTGAGTTGTGGGGATGGTCACATTTCTATGCTGTCCCCTGTGGGAGCGTCCTATGAGGCTGCAGGGTGCAGCTCTAATGGATGCGGGAAATTCATATCCATGTTGAACATTTGAACGGCAACGGATACAAAGGAAAAATAAGAGCTTGACCGGAAATAGGGGAATCTCTACACAAAAGAAGGAAGTGTGGGCAGTGAGAAATGAGATGGAGTTTCTTGGAGAGGAAACAGCAGCGAGTTGATAGAGAGCCCAGAAAAAGAAACTGCCTGAGATTTACCCCGCAGCTGGAGCTCTGACCCTGGAGGACGAGGAGGTGCCTGCCACACCCCTGGGGCGATCAGGCTGGGGACTGGCCTCAGTGCACAGTCAGTCCAAGTAGGATGTGGACTGTGGACTGCAGATATTCAAGATGGCAGGTTTCCAGTAGGTCTAGACAGAGAACAGGGACAGCGCACTCATCACACACATCAATGCCACCTTCATGACTAGAGCAAGCAAACTTGGATCTAGACAGACAGCCCTCAGCCCTGGCTCAGCCGATTCCTAGCTTGGTGTCATGGACCAGGTGCTGCCCCCTCAAACAATCTTTTCTTCTCTTATGGGATGGGATGAATAAATACCTTCTTTACACAGGGGTAAGGATGAGCATGTGACACTGGTGCCTGGTCAGTGTGATTTCCATTGCACACCCATTCCTGTCACTCGCTGCATCGGGGCTGGGGGGCCAGGGAGAACAACTTAAGGACTTTTAGCTGAGTCCAAACCACAGACACTTTTCTGTGTCCGAGTGATTGGGAGGGGGTGAAGGGAGGTGCGTGACTCAAAGAGGAGGTGAATTCGGGGTTTTCTGGGTAAGACAATGGGAAAACAGCACATGCAAATTTATGACAAATATGGGATTTGAAAGCACTGGGAAGGGGTAACGGGGTGGTGCTTGTAATAAAGCACTCCGACCACTGGAAACTCACAGAAGACAGAAGTCTTAACCCGAAGCACCAGGTCCTTCGGCGCAGAGGGGGCTTAGGGTGCGGTGCCTCCACTGCAGACACATACCAAAAGAAACACATGTGCCTTCCAAGAGATGGATGCAGTATCAGATGTCAATGTCCACTGAGTTCATGACAGCCACATCTGAGATCAACAGGATGGTCCACCCAGTACACAGTGGATAAAATGCACGAAATTCCACAGGCCAGAAGGCAGTCAGCGCAGGCCGACTACCGAGGCCGCATCATCATCTTACTCCCAGGGACATCAAGTCTCCAAACCTTTTCCTTCAAGATGGTCTTAGTGATTCTTGGTCCTTCAGTTCAACTTCTGTACAATTTTTAGAAACGTCTCATCAGTTTGTAAAAGAGTTAAGCGAAAGCATAAAGAAAAATAAAATCAGCCTGGGTGTCTTCATTTAAAGAAAGCTCCCCAAGCAGAAAGAACTGAGGAGTCGTGTTCACAAGGCAGACGGGGAAAGCACTGTGCGGCCCGGCAGGGAAGCTTTGGCTTTTACCACAGCCACTGCCTCACGGCAGCTACTCCCACCACCGGCCCCCCTCCCAAGAGGGGGCAAGACACAACTAATGGCTTTATACAGTGGTGGCTGACCGTTGTTCGCTTGTGATTACGCACTCAACTGTGCGTTTAGGTTTTGTACATTTACTTCCAAATGTGCTTTATTTAACAATAATGTTTTTAATCCATGAACACGAAATTGAAAAGTTTTCTCAGAGGAGGCATCAAGAAGTGAAGAGATAAACTATAAGACGTAAGGAAGTGGAAGGTGTTGGTACTACACACACTAACAAATGACAGTTGTACAAAATGAGCATTAAACTCCCACAAGCCCATTATGATATATACACACCAGGGTCCTATGTATGGAGTGTGGGTCTTATGTGTGAGTTCTTTCCATCACTACAGTGACACTGTCTGCTGTCTCACCCCTGCCTCACTGAGAAAGCCAGGTCCTAGATTCCCGTGTCCCCAGGACACTGGGGCAAACAGATCTTCCAAGGTCTAGCCCATTGCCTCCAGATTTCAACATGAAGGGTGAACACAGCTCCTGGAACACAGGGTACACTGGGGGTCCCGCTCAGCCACCTGTGATGTCCCTCCCTTCCCCTTCTAAATGTGCTACTGAAAACCTGAGTGTGTGTGGGAAGCCTCTGGGAGTGCCAGGCAGGTGAGTCACCCTGTGGGTCTGGGGCTCTTCCTGGCTGGGGAGAACTGGCTGGCTGGAAGCTGGCCCCAAGCTTCCTTTCAAGTCCCCTGCTATCCATCATGTTGATCTTCTGCCTTCAAAGCTGGATTCCAGGGACTCCTCCTTCTGACCCACAGGTCTGTCTAAGGGGCACACGCATTCCTCACCCCTCCCCTACATAGTTCACATTCTTTCTCAGAAGCCCCTACTCCAGGAAGGAATATAAATATCACCACTCTGACAGCACTCAGGAAAGCTTGCCCTTCAAAAGCCTGCCTCTTGAACCCCGTCTGCCAAGGTTGAAGGAAACAAACACCAAATAAATACGTGAACAAAACAAACCCAAGTATAAACATATTCTCAGCTAGGTTCTCAATGTTGCCTTTTTACTTTGTAGTTAAGACTGATCACCTTTTTCATAGCTGGTTCAACAATGTGTGTCTGGTTGTGTGGTTCATGTTGAATCTAGTAAGTTAAGAACTTTATTTAAACAACCTACAGAATCTATGGAAGATGGCTCAGTCAGTAAAGTCCTTGCCTTGAACACATGACGGTCTGAGCTGGGATCCCCAAGACCCACATAGAAAGCCAGGCACAGTAGTGTGCACCTGAAATCCAGGTGCTGTGTGGAGTAGGGAAGGAGGATCCCTGGGGGCTCAGTGACCAGCCAAATGGGTAAGCTCCAGGTTCAGTGAGGAATCTGTTACACACACACCGAGAGAGAGAGAGAGAGAGAGAGAGAGAGAGAGAGAGAG
>NW_008329156.1:650581-657732 GCF_000622305.1 Nannospalax galili
GACACGGTAACACAATAAACAAAAAAACAAGACACTTGATGTCAACATCTGGCCTCCACACCAGGGCATGCATACACACACACAGAATCACACACAGTCACACACTATAAATCCAATCATTATAAATTGTGATGAAAATTATTTTCTACAAACATCAAAATGAATTTGAAAAACAATTGTCAGCTATAAGAACACAGTGAGTTCAGCAATAAACATGAGGCCATCACTTTTCCCTCTTACTTCACAGCAACTTTCCAGCCAGCCTGAAAAGGCCCAGCAGGTGCCCAACCTGCCTCTAAACTCTCAAATAGAAGGATCAAAATGAAAATGCAAATAATTATAACTTATCAGAGCGTCAAAGTAACTAAATGTCACTCCTAGTTTTCAGAGAAACGTTAATTCTCTGAAGTCCCCAAGAACTCATCCTGATGAGCTTCATTTCCACGGCGTACTAATATTTGTTCCTTGGAAGAATCATTAGGAAATCCAGGCAAGTTGCTGCAAGCATCCCCTATGACACAACAGCAAGCTGGTGTCTTTCTGGGATGAGTGCAAAGCCATTCACTAGCTGTGTGGGCTTGGGCTCCTGAATGCCTTAGAATCTTGAACCAGCTAATGTTCCCAGGGCAACAGATCTCCCAGGCTGAGGGCCCCCAAAACTACATGATGGCTAAGATAAGCCCACGGCTCTCAGGAACGGCCTGTATTTGGACCTGATGACAGACCTCTGACTTGAGATCCCCAGGTGTTTGAAGGAAGTTCCCAGGCACTGCTGATGTCAGGGTCTTTGGGACCTAAGACTGAGGCCTTGATCATCAGTGGGCTGCCTGACCAGTAAGTCCAGAACTAATTTGATTTCAATTCTAGGCAGATGGATGGGATGAGCAAAGCTAAGAACTCTCTGGTAAACAAAGACACTGTGTAGTTCCTTATCCCTCAGACTAAAGGAGGAACCAGCAGATCCGGCTTCACCAACACCCACACCCACCCGTGATCCCTGAACACAGCTGGTATGAGATGTTTCCACTGAACTTGTGCTATTCAGGGTGGAGGAGGGTGTGTGGCCCCTTATTTTATATGAACAATGGATTCATGGTGTGTGACTCTGTGTGTGCGTGCCCCTTATTTTCACAGTAAGAAGGAAAGACAGAAGAAATGATAACGTATAAAAATCATGTAACTCTACAAGCTTCTGTTCTATTCTCTGCAGAGCTGGGCACATTCCAGGAACTAGATGGGGACCAGTTCTGGACAACCTGATGGGAGAGGCACTTATCCCAGCAGGGAGGCAAAACGCAGACTCCTAGACATTGGCCATGGCAGTCTCTGGGTGTGAACACCATCTAAATTGCTGGCTTCCTGTTGTGTGGTTAGACCCTGGGCCAAGTCCAGTGATGACCAACTACCTTGTCTCCCCAGCACCACACACAGGTACCAATTGTCCTGAGTGAGAAACTTAGGATGGCGCCACAGCAGGTAACCATGGGGATGGCAGGTCCCAGGTCTACCTACCAGCTGCCAGAAACACACCCAGAACCACAGGTCAAAATGCGTATGTGTAAAGACCAGGAATGATGCAGCCTGACACTGGCAGGGTCTTCCATCTCAGAGATGATGCCTATAGTGGAGACAGATGGGAAGTGGAGGGCCTCATCGATGGGTTAATTAGCACCGTACGCTGGACACCAGTCAAATGGAAGGCTGCCGGAATGTCACAGTATTGTGTAGTTAATGAGATAAACGACTTAGATGGGATGCCAAGCATGCTGACATGGATATGACAGATAATGTGCTTCACGCCTTGTCCACAAAATCCTGGAATTTAGAGTCAGAATAATATTTTAAACAGAAAGAAAGAAAAAAGGAAAGAAGGAAGGAAGGGAGGGAGGGAAGGGTTATCGTTAGAGTTACAAAGCTCTGGGCTTTACAAAAATGATCTATTTAATCACAATATAATTGGATTTTGCCATAGATTGGAAATCGTTCATGCAACCACATTTTCCTCTGTTGGTGAAATGTGCTCAGATGTTCAAGATTCAAACAGTGCACGTCCAGATAGCCTTCCTAACCAACTTATTCCAAATTATTCACAAGCCAGGACGTGGCACTGGTAAATAAGTGAAAAGGGAATAGCCACGTGTGATGATTCCGGATGAACATGGATAAGTGTTATAATGAATGACAAACGTAGCGGACCACAAAAGGTCTTGGACATAGACTGTGTTATTTTTTTAAAAACCTCAAACTCGAACCAAATAGAACTAAAGCAATTCACAAAGCAAGTTAGAAATAGAGACCCCACACTTGGGTGAGGTGTTATTTCATTTCTTAAAATGACTTTGAGAAGTTCTTCTCCCTTCTGACAGAACTTAACAGGTGTGTGGGCTTTCTGTGTGGTCCTAGAACGTAACAGCAGAAACACCCAATGATGAAACTGACCAACAGCCAACCACAAACCCCCTGGAGATTTTAAAGTTCGAAGTGTAGAATTGAACTGTGCTGTAAGCCACAGTGCTGATCCTTTGATGACCTGGAGCTCTGCCTGGCATTGGAACTGCAGGTATCGCGTGGACTGATACGACCCATAAGTCCTTCCTGACTTGTATTTGCTGCCGCCCATGAAAAGCCACCTCTCTCATTTCACCCATGGGTGCATCTTTGGGGAGGAAGAAGGTGCAGACTGATGATTGCAGCACACACTGAGGACGTTTCTCCTTGCTTGGTTGTGTTGTTGTTTTTAAGACAGGGTCTTCCTATATAAGTTAAGAAGCTATCCTCAAACATGCTATGTAGCCCAGGCTAGCTTTGAACTCTTTAAATTTTTATTCATTTATATATTTTTTATTTTATGCATATGAGTATTAAGAGGACCATGTATGTGCAAAGGCCAGAAGAAGGCATTATATCTCCCTGGAACTGAAGTTATGGATAGTTCTTAGCCACTATGGGGTGGTTCTCCAGCCCTGAAACTTGAAATCTTGGTGCTTCTATGTGAGCTTCCTGAGTGCTGGGGTTATAGGTGTACGGCATCAAGCTGAGCTCCGGCATCAGCATGCTTGTATACACAAATGACTGCCAGACCTCTGAACCTCAGTTGGACACTGCACTGTGGGCTGAGCCCAGTCTGGAGTGGGGGTGTGGGGGGGTCTGCCTCACCTGCACAGCAGTTGGCTTTGCTGTGCTTTTTTTTATCAACGTGACCTACTTCCATTTTTTTATAGCCTTTAATTTAAAACAAATTTTTTTTTTATAATTGTGTGTGTGTATGTGTGTGTGTGTATGTGTACACACGTATAGGTACCCTTGCAGGCTGGAAGAGAGTTTGTTGGATTCCCCGGAGTCAGAGTCTATAGGAGATTGGGAGCTACCTAATGTGGGTATGGGAACCGAACTCAGGTCCTCTGTTAAGAACGGTGATGGCTCTTAATCACTAAGCCATCACTCCAGTTGCTTTTTGACAGTTCTTAAAGCCCAGTGGGGAATTTCAGTTTCCACAGCACCCACCCCATCACTCATGGACTGGAGAGATGCACCATCTCCAGTGCGGTAGAAAGCCACTCAGCTTGTCTCTGTCTGCCCCATCTATTTCCTACCACCATCATAGGACCCCCACTGCATGAACACACGAATGAACCCCACTGATTGGATACCTGAGTTTATTTCTTTATACAAAGTGAACCAAAATGACAAGAGTGCTTTCTCAAAAGTGAAATGGGCAGGAGAGGGAGAGAGGAGAGAGAGAGAGAGAGAGAGAGAGAGAGAGAGAGAGAGAGAGAGAGAAAGAGAGAGAGCGAGCAAGAGCCATTGGGTTGAAGACAATTATAAGTAAACTCTAGGCATTCTTCTTCTATGGAAAAGGTCAATGGCTTTTGTGGGCTTTGGGAAATACATCTGGACCCCGTGGCATTTTGCAGTCATTATGCTCCTGGCTGGATGAAAACTGCTCTATGTGACTGTGTCACAGCCTGCGGTGTGCAGCCTGGGGAAACAAGACTAAACACGAAGCCAGGCCAGTCGTCCAGGGCTAGGAATGAAACCTTTCATTATGTAAAAAAGATGTTTCCAGATTTTCCCAAAGCAGCAGGAACCGTGACCATAATGAAGTTGAGGTCAATTGAAAAGCTCTCCATGTAAGAGGGCCTGTCATGGTGTCATTTATAGTGGCAAAAAATAAAATAAAATAAAGAAGAAAAATGAGGACACCAATGAATTACGGTGCGGTGGTGGATTGAAATGTACTGCTGCCCAGATGTCTGGGAAGACGTGTAGGGTATGGGGAAATGTATACCTCTAAAATCCAGAATATGACAGTGACTAGAAAAGAGATGTCAGGAGGACTGGCAAGATCCTAGTGAGTAAGGGTGGTTGCCACCAAGCCCGATGACTTGAGTTCAATCTTTGGGACCCAAATGGTGAGAGGGGAGAACTGACTCTTGCAAGTTTTCCACTAACCTAGACACACACACACACACACACACACACGCACACACACACACACATACACACGCAACATGTACACGAAATAAGAAAAATATGTAATAATTTTTTAAAATATTTTATTTTATGTGTGTGAGTGTATTGCCTGCATGTATAGGAGTGCACCTGCGTCATGCAATGCTGCAGAGGTCAGAAGAGGGCTTCAGATTCCCCTGGAACTGGAGTTAAGGACGGTTCATAGCCTCCATGTGGGTGCTGGGAATCGAACTTGGGTCCTCTGCAAGAGCGGTCAGTGCTCTGGCTGGAGGGATAATTTTTTTTTTATAGAATTTCAAGAAACATAGCAGCAGTTTAACAAGTATGATTTCAAAGGAAGGATGGTGGATGGTATTTTCTCTTTATTCTTATCTGATTTTTCTTGTAAATCAGGTTATGTCACCCTTGGATGGGCTCCCTGTAGGGGGGCAGGAGGCAATCCAAGCTGGGAAAAGTGATTTGCAAATCAGCTGCACACTGCCTGGGTCCCTGTTCCTCTCAATGCCCTCCCCACTCCCACATCCACCGGCCTTCCAGTTTCTCCAAGCTGGGTACCAATAAGAACACACACCTGCTACTTCTTGTACCACACCAGT
This sequence comes from Nannospalax galili, assembly GCF_000622305.1. Taxonomy (NCBI): domain Eukaryota; kingdom Metazoa; phylum Chordata; class Mammalia; order Rodentia; family Spalacidae; genus Nannospalax; species Nannospalax galili. Next base: position 655,651 of record NW_008329156.1, read on the forward strand.
GCCAGGACCAGTGCCAGAGAACAGAGCCCTGATCCTCTCTCCACATCTCTCCACATCTCTGGCTGACTGATTCCTCATGCTCTGGAACACCCCCCCACCCCCGACTGGCCTGTGGGTATGTCTGTGGGGAAGTGTGTTAAGTTAATGTGGGCTGATCCAGCCCACTGTAGGTAGCACCACTCCCTAGGCAGGGGTCCTGAACTGTGTAAGAGCTCAGCACAAGCAAGCCACCGTGTACACAATCACTTCCCTTTACTTTTCACTGTGATGTGACTAGTTGCTTCAGGTCCTGCTGCCTTGAACAGTGATGGAATTGTAAGCTGAAACAAACACACTCTCCCCTAAGTTGCTTGTTGTTGGGGTATGTTATCACAGCAACAGGAAATGAAACAAGGCAGCTATCTAATCCCAAGCACAACCTCTCAGTGCCTCCAGGCTTCTTTACTTCATCTTTGCACTCCCTTACAGACCGTATTCCTGGGAGGCAGGTTCTTTGTCCAACCTCTGTCCCAGTGTCATGTCTTCCCCTCTGGTTAACCAACACACATTTGCTAAAAAAAACTGCATGTGTGCAAAGCAAAACAGTCAATGCTCTTGATACACTTTTAAAAATGTTTTATTATTTTTTTATTTTATGTATATGAGTGTACGTACTGCCTACATGTGTGTAAATGCACCCAATGTCCCCATGTCCTGCAATGCCCGGGGAGGAGAGGACAGAGAATCCCCTGGAACTGGAATTAGGAATGGTTGTTAGAAGCCATGTGGGTTCTGAGAATTGAACCTGGGTCCTCTGCAAAAGCAGCCAGTGCTCTTCACCTCTGAGCCATCTCTCCAGTCCTTCAATACACTTTTATTTTAGAATAGTTTTAGACGTTCAGAATCACAGAGGTAACACAGAGAGTTCAATGGCTTCATGCAAAGTCTTGCCCATAGCTGACACTAGTGCAGTCCATCTGTCACACTAATGCACACAGGGTGCTGTGTGGTTATTGAACAAACTCTGTGTTTATCTCTTAGTTTCTACCTAAGGTCTTTCTGCCTCAGGATTATACCCTGGGCCTCACATGACATGCAGCTGTCCTATCTTCTCAGGTTCCTCCCAGCTGTGACCGCCTTGGCCGTTTTGAGGGGGTATTGAGGACTTTAGGAAAATGCCCTAGCTTGTGACTTCTGTTATTTTTGTCAAGGCTACATAGGGCTTTTTCACTATCACTTTAAAGTTTTATTCAGTTTACATCTCCCGGGTCACAATTCATCAGCAAACCCAAGGTAGGAACTCAGGGCAGGAACCTGGAGGCAGGAACTGGACCACAGGCCACGGAGGAACACAGCTTACTGGCTTGCTCCCATGGCCCCTGCTCAGCCTGCTTTCTTTTCCTTTTTTTTTTTTTTTTTTTTAATAAATAGTTTATTGAGAATTTCATACATGCTATAAGGTGTTTTGATTAAATCCATGCCCACTCCCTCCCTTCCAACTCCTCCCATATCTCCCCATCACTTTTTTCTGATAACTTCATGTACTCTTTCTTCTTCTTTATTTTTATTTTATGGGTCTTTTGACTACTCTAACATTCCCCCATCTGAAGAGGAAGCCCTAAAATCTTTTAAGGATTAGATAAAAGCTCCCAAATATTTTCGACATTTTTGTCTTTGGAACAGAGTATGCTGCTGAGAGGCCCAAGGACACTGTGAGTTTTAGCCAAGAAACTGTCTACTTTTCTTTGGGGTCTTTTTACCCTGACTGCCTAGCCAATTCCTACCTCCTGTTCTTATCACACCATCCTCTTAAGGTGTTACCCAAGTTGCCAATAGGGAATCAGGATGCAGACCACTCTGGTTTCTTCCATGCTGAACAGAGACGCAGAGTGAGGCAATTGGAGTACCCCTTCAGTGGGGCTATCTAAAAGACTCCCAAATTGCATAACTCTTGTCTCTAAGGGGAAAAGAAAGTCCCTGAATCATGAATAGGAGATGTGAAGGAGAAGTAAAGGCAAGTAATTAGCATGACAAGTTCTAGACAGGGAACTAATAAAAGTCAGAACAGGGCAATTTTCAAATGTTCATATGAGAGTCCATTGG
>NW_008329156.1:658546-665135 GCF_000622305.1 Nannospalax galili
ACATGGTCTATAATTTTCTTTTTTGGTTGTGTCTTTACCTGGTTTGGGTATTAGAGTGATCAGTTTGGGTATTAGAGTGATGGGAGTTCTCCCTCTGTTTTTATCATTTTGAATAATTTAAGTAGTTTTGGTTGGAGGTCTTCTTTAAATGTCTGGTAGAATTCTGATGTAAGTCCATCTGGGCCTGGGCTTTTTTAGTCAGGAAGTTTTGTATTACTGTTTTGATTTCTTTATATGTTGTGGGTCTGTTTAACCTGTTGATCTCTTCTTGGTTAAACTTCGGTGGTTCCCATGATTATAGATTTTAGATTTTCAAATTTAATAGAGTATAGGTTTATAAAGTAGATTTAGTAGTGTATAGGTTTTTTAAAAATTCCCTTACAATGGTCTGGATCTTTTGGGTATCTGTTGTGATGTTTCCCCTTTCATCTCTGATTTTGTTGATTTGGATTTACTCTTTTTTTCTTTTGGTTAACTGGGCTAAGGGTCTGTCTATCTTGTTTAGCTTTTCAAAGAACCAGCTCTTAGATTCATTGATTCTTTGTATTGTTTTCTTTGTTTCTATTTCATTAATTTCTGCTCTAATTTTTGTTATTTCTTCTCTTCTGCTGGGTTTGGGTTTCATTTGTTCTTGCCTTTCCAGTGTCTTGAGTTGCAGTGTTAGGTCATTTATTTAGGCTCTTTCTAATTTTTTAATGTAGGTACTTAGAGCTATAAACTTCCCTCTTAGGACTGCTTTAAAGTATCCCAGAGGTTGCGTTGTATTGCATTGTCTTTTTTGTTGAATTCCAGGAATTCTTTTCTTTCTTAATTTCTCCTTTGACCCACTCATTGTTTAGGAGTGTGTTGTTCAATCGCCACGAGTTCATGTACTGACTAGGGCTTTGTCCAGTGTTGAGTCTAAGCTTTGTTGCATTGTGGTCTGATAGAATGCATGGAAATATTTCAATTTTTTTGTATTTGTTGGTTTGTTTTGTGGCCCAGTATGTGGTCAATTTTGAAAAAGTTCCATGGGGGGTATGTGGTTAATTTCTGAGAAAGTTCCATAGGGTGCTGAGTAGAAAGTGTGTTCTTTGGTGCTTGGGTGGAATATTTGGAAGATGCCTGTTAGGTCCATTTGGTGTATGGTGTCATTTAGTTAAGATGTCTTTTTGTTTATTTTTTGTCTGGTTGACCTATCTAATGGAGACAGTGGGGTATTGAAGTCACCTACTATAACTGAGTTGGGGTTAATCTGTGTCTTAAAGTCTGTAGTGTTGTTTTTATTAATTTGGATGCATCAGAGTTTGTTGCATATATGTTCAGGTTAGTAATATCTTCTAGGTTAATTGTTCCTTTGATCAAAATGAAGTGACCTTCTTTATCTCTTCTGATTAGTTTTACGGAGTTCTCCTTGTAGAACTCTTCTATAAGATTAGTGGAGATTGATAGGGACATAGTGTTTTGGCTTTCCATTTTATTATTCTTTTTTTAAATTTTTTAAAATTTATTACTTTTATTTTATGTGTATGAGTGTATTGCCTGCATGTATGTGAGTGCACCATGTCATACAATGCCCCAGAGTTCAGAAGAGGGCTTCAGATTCCCCTGGAACTGGAGTTAAGGAGGGTTCATAGTTCTTAGTGCCATTTGCTTGGAATAGTCCTTTCCATCCTTTCACGTCAAGGTATTACCTGTCCTTGAAGGTGAGATGGGTTTCTTGCAGACAACAATAAGATGATGCTGGGTATCAAACCCAGGTCCTCTCCAAGAGCAATCGGTGCTCTTAACTGCTGAGCCATCTCTCCAGCCTCCCATTTTATTATTCTTTTATTGTAATTTTCGCATGTGAATTTCTTATGATTCTGATATGAGAATTAAGTTGAAGTATGCTTCTATTTGTGTTATTGAGGTGCCTAGATCCTTTCTTTATTGGTTGTGTAAAGCTGGTTGGTACAGGGTGGGTTTTGTTTCTTATTCCATTCAACTAGCCTGTGTCTTTTGACTGGCAGTTTAAGTTCATTGATATTTAAAGTTATTATTGAAAGATGTGTATTGGATGCCATCATTTTGAGTACTGTTTTTGTTCTTTGTCTAATTTTGTGTTTTCAGAAGTTTACCTTTATTTGCTTTCTTTCATTGCCCCAGGGTATAGTTGTTTCTTTCCCTATTCTTTGTATTGCTTTAAGTAGTCTTTGAAGTGTTGGTTTTGTGGACATGTATTCTTTCTGGCTATTCATGTCATGGAAGATTTTACTTTCCCCCACAACTATAATAGACATTTTTTGCTGGGTAAAGTGTTCTGGGTTGGCATCTTTAGAACTGGAATTACCTTGGTCCAGGCTCTTCTGGCTTTCATAGTTTGCATCTCAGGCTTAATTTGAAGGAAACTAATGGCTTCAGATCAGCTATTCAGGAGTACCCATAGAAGCCCAATTCAGGTTCCAGTCAGGTATATTCAGGCTTCCTTCACCACATGGAGGCAGGATCTGGGCGCTCTCAGGAATCCCGTGTTCTCAGCCTCTATACCAGAGGGAGGCCAGAACTCAGCCCTCTCTGGTGGTCTACTGAGCTCAGAGCCGCTACACCAATGGAGGTCGGAACCCACCCTTTCAAGCTGTCTTGCTAGGATCTCAGCCTTAGCTTCTCAGAGCCAGATCTGCCCTGGGGTATGGCGCACTTAGGGGAAGTTCACCACCACATGGAGGCAGGATCTGGGCGGTCTCAGGCAGTCCCCTGCATTCTCAGGCCCTCTGCCAGAGGGAGGCCAGAGGAAGACCAGAACTCAGCACTCTCTGGCGGTCTGCTGAGATCAGAGCCGCTACTCAGATGGTGGTCGAAACCTCAACCTGCTTTCTTACACAACACAGGCCCACCTGCCCAGGGGTGGCACCACCCACAGTGGGCTGGGCCCTCCCACATTACTCAATAATCAAGAAGATGCCCCACAGACGTGGCCACAGGCCAGTCCAATAGAGGCAATTCCCCAATTGAGGCTCCCTCAACCCAGGTGTGTCAAGTTGACACTAAAGCTATCCAGCACAATTGACCCCTTATCAACTTGACACACAAACACAACACTATTAAACCATAGCCTTTCCATTTCTTGTCCCTAAGCTATAATGTTAATATAAATATCACAACATAAGACAGTACAACATTAAAAGCTCCACAGTCCTTAAAAAAAATCCAAACACTTAAAAGTTCAGTCTCTTTTAAAAGTCTCTTAGCTGTGGGCTTCTGTAAAATTCAAAACAAGTACTGTCTTATTTCAAAGAGAAGAATCAAACACACCTAAGTAAAACCCCAATCCAGCAAAGAAGCTCAAGGTTGGACATTTGGGATTTACTCACAATCTTCTGGACTCCAAAGGGTTTTGGCAGCTCTACCTCTCTGACTCTACCATCCACAGCACAAACAGCTCATCTTGAAGACCCAGGACAGCTCCATTCCGTACCTACTGCTGTCCTTAGTGGTCATCCCACAGTCCTGGCATCTCCAAAAAGCTGGGGTCTCCACTGAAACTGAGGCTGCACCTTCACCAATGGCCTCTTCTTGCCTCTTGGGGTGCAAAGCCTCAGATTCTCTCCATGACCCCTTGAGTCCTGGGGTCTTCACTGCAACTGAGACTGCACTTTCACCTATGGCCTTTCCTGGTCTCTCAGGGTGCCAAGCCTCAGCTGCTCTGTGACCCCTTCACACTTTTAACATCATAACTATGCAGGAGACTCTTACACATTACCAAGTCCTATTTCCAGGTTGAGATGGAGGCTTGGGCCTCCTGTCCACCATAGCTTCTGTGTGCACACCCTGAGGAAATGCTTCCCAGAAGACTTCACCACAGTGATGCTGGTCTCTTGTTACTTACAGCTGATTTTTCAGCCCCAGCTAACCAGCATCAGTTGTCCCGGTAAAGCAAAGGTTTTACTTCAGGTTCTGGTCTCTTCTTAATCACAGCTGATTCTTCAGCCCCAGCCGACCAGAACCCACAGATTCTCAATTCAAAATATCACACAAACAGCCCTGATAGTCTCTGCTTCCCATTGAAGCTTCACAAGCCAGGCCTTCATTGTTCACAATTCTTTCAACATAACTGTTCCAAGCTCCACAGCAACAAACTCTAAGTACTCAATGGCTTTTCCAGCCCAAAGTTCTGAATGCTTCCACAGTCCGCCTAAAAACACCAAGGTCAGGACTGTCAAAGCAATATTCCATTCTTGGTACCAGTTTCTGTCCTAATTTGTTTCTTCATTGCTGTGACAAAACACTGGCCAATACCAACTTGGGGAGGAAAGGGTTTATTCAGCTTACATCTCCCAGGTCACAGTTCATCCGGGAGCCCAAGGTAGGAACTCAGGGCAGGAACCTGGAGGCAGGAGCTGGAGCACAGGCCATGGAGGAACGCTGCTTACTGGCTTTCTCCCCTGGCCCCTGCTCAACCTGCTTTCTTATATAATACAGGACCACCTGCCCAGGGGTAGCACCACCCACAGAAGGCTGGGCCCTTCCACATCACTCATCAATCAAGAAGCTGCCCCACAGCTATAAACCAGTCCAATGGAGGCAATTCCACAATTGAGGCTTCCTCAACCCAGGTGTGTCAAATTGACACTAAAGCACCCAGCACACAGTGGGACTGGAGAGATGGCTCAGGGGTTAAGAGCACTGACTGTTCTTGCAGAGGACCTGGGTTCAGTTCTCAGAACCCATACCGCAGACCAACAATCATCTGTAATTCCAGTTCTAGGGGATCCAGTGCCCTCTTCTGGCCTCCATGAGCATTGCAAATATGTGGTGCATTTATATACATGCAGACAAAACACTCATACACATAAAAATTTTAAAAACTGAATTTTAAAAAATTATATTAAAAAAAATCCCTCACAACAACATCATTGTAGGTGGTTTGATTACTTGACCTAGCAGAGTTGTCTTGAAAGAAACAGAAGGAAATGATCAGTCAGAGTCTAGTGGGTCCCCAGGTGTATGGCCTTAGACCAGAAAGAGGAGGAAGAAGCAGCCTGGCAGGTGGGAAGCAGGATCCTGCAACAGCAGCACCACCCAGGTAAGGAGCCATAAGCTGCCAGCTCCGTGTGAACCCAGTCTTCGAGGCCCAGTCCTGAGTTAAACTCCTCCTCCTTGACTACAGACCACACACAGCACCAGCCTGTCTGCAATCCAGGTACCATCTGAACAGAACTCACGCAGTGGGAAAAGGTCAGACTTTGAATGGAACAGGACAGACTGTTAGGACATGAGCCTTTGTGGCTGAAAGGCATCCTCGCAAAGGAAGGGCTCAGTGTGGAGTATGCGAGATGCCCAAGGACCAGCCTGCCAGGCCACGGGGTTTCGTGATGCTTCCTGGTTATTTCCTGAAAGGTCCCTTGAGCCTCCATCCTCCCCTCTAGGGATGCCTGAATAGTGACACTCACCCTGCCTTGCTTTAGTGCTGAACATCAGAGCTTGTCAATGCCTTTCGCAAGTACGAGTTCACTCTAGTTTTTGCATGATCACCCTGGGGATGCTCACACTCAGGCGGCCTCCCGAAAGAGAAGCTTAGCAATAAAACTAATATTATACCAGAGGGATGAATAAGATTGCAAATAAGAGCAAACTCTTGCTTGCAATGGCTTAAGCAATAGGACGTTAATTTTCTCTCGTGAAATGAAATGTCAAGGTAGGGTGGGCTGGAAGATTCCAGCAGCACTGATCCCCCAATGACAAGCAATGCTTGGCAAGAAAAATCTGCTGGGCTCAGACGCAACATATGGGGTAATTGACTGTGAAGCTGCTCTTTCATGACAGATTCGGCTGCTAGTGAGCATGAGCAGAGGACCACGGGGAGAGCAGTACATGTCGAAGAGAAGTCAGCGTTCGGTGGGTGACGACACGTACGGGATAGACGAGCTGCCTAGGACCCTAGTGGACATTACTCAGGAGGCAGGCCCCAGACGTGAACCACGATGGGACTTCATGAATATGTGCTGTATTCATCTGTGCTCCCCAGACAGAATCAGCAGAATGGATAGACAAGTAGAAAAATAGATGCTAGACAGATCGATAGATAGATAGATGGACTGATAGATTATAGACAGATGATACGGAGATGAATGAGAGATTATAGACAGACATGATACAGAGATGATTGATTGATTGATTCATTGATAGATGGGTAGATGGATAATAAGTAGATAGACATATAGATGTTAGACAGATGGTAGATGCATGATAGATATACAGACAAATAACATATGGACAGATAGGTTATAGACAAATTTTAGACAGATAGATGATGGGTAGGTGATAGATGGATAATAGTAGTACATATACATATAGAGGATGGATAGATAAATGATAGATATATAGACAGACGATAGATAATAGATAAGATACAGAAGATAGATATAGAAACAGATGACAGATAATAGGTAGGTAATAGACATAGACGATAGATTATGGAGAGACAGATGATCTATAGATGATAGATAAATAAGCAGAAAATAGGTAGGTAGATACATAGATAGACGGTAGATAGATGATAGAAGATGATGATGATAGATAGATAGATAGATAGATAGATAGATAGATGATAGATAGATGATAGATAGAT
>NW_008329156.1:665163-672666 GCF_000622305.1 Nannospalax galili
GATAGATAGATAGATAGATGATAGATAGATAGATAGATAGATAGATAGATAGTAGATAGATAGATGATAGCTAGGTAAGTAGGTAGATAGGTAGATAGATAGATAAGATAGATGATAGATGATAGACAGACAGACAGACAGACAGATAGATAGATAGATAGATAGATAGATAGATAGATAGATAGATAGATAGATAATAGATGAGAAGGCATTCATTAGAATTGGATAAATCTCATGACAGGTGACCCAGGGTTGCTGGCAGCTTGACTCTGTCAAGGGCAAAGGCTTCAGATCCCAAAGGCTTCAAGTGGAAATCCTGGAGCCTAAAGACCAAGGAGTCTGGAGTTTGGGTGTCTAGGGACAAGAGAAGAGGCGTGTCCCTCTCTCTGGTTTTGCATCTCCTCTGGAAACTTCCTTTTAGACACACCCGAAATACTGCTTTAATAGGTTTCTAGGTATTCCTTAATCAGTCAAGCTCACTCCCACAATTAACCATCATACATCCTGTAACCATTGCAAGAGCCAATCTTAAGTGGGTATGTTATTTAGTATCTGTGGGGTGTGTCTGGGTATGGGGGCACTGACACTGGTTTCCTTCTTTCTTTCTACCTGCACACAGCTTTAGGACACACAGGAAGAACGTGTGCCTTGCAGTCTCTGTTCCTCAGGCGGAGGTGAAGTGCAGCAGCACACCAGCAGGCCACCTGGACACAGCAGGCCAGCCGCTCCCATTCATGCACCCCTGGAATGGATGAGTAAGTATTTCCCCAAGCTCTGGCTGGGTGTGCTCGTCCTATAATCATGGCTAGTAAAGTGCAAAGGGTAATTATTTCAGGAAGGAAACATGTGGCCACCCATGCATGGGATACTCAGGTATGCTTCCCCAAGCTACCGTGGAGCATGGCTTTCACCTGAGCTCACCACTTCCTACAAAGAGCACGCCTATGTGTGACTTGATTTTGACATCAGTGGAGACTGACTGGGAATTGTCTGTACTTGAGAGGGTACTAAACCTTTTTAAACCTTTTGCGATGAGGAATTCTATAATCTAAAACTCCAATATTTCAAAAAATTAACAATTGCTTCTGCTTATTATGACATTGGGGATGGGGAGAGTGTAGGTGTTCTTATGTAAGTTTGTATTTGGGACATCATGAGTGTTAAATACATGCTGTAACTCACTAAGTTACATCCCCAGTCCTCATTTAAAGAGCTCAGCGCATGTTTGAGCATTTATTTAGTCAAAATTCAAAGGTTCCAAGAAGTCTAAAAACAACAGAGTAGTGGCAAGAACGTTGGGAAACCATAGAAACCATAAAAACAAACTGATAAATGGTTAGAGAGGGGAACAAACAGACCGTGAGATATAAAGAAAGCTCTAGGTGGATGAAGCCGGCGGGAAGCCCCAACGACAGAACAGGGAAGGGCTATGACCTCAGGGTTCTCAAGTAAGGGGTTGAGTGTCTTAACCAACAGGGATCCATGGTATCGGGACAGGTACCCAGCAAGTCAAATAAATACACTGTGATGTTGTGGTTTGGCAGGATAATGCCCACAAAGATGCCCATGTCCCAATTTTAAGACCCTGTGCATGTGTTGTGTCACATGGTAAAGGGAGGTGGACACTGCTGGACTGAAGGTTGCCAAGAGTTGACCTTCAAATAGAGAAACTGTCCTGGATTCTCCCGGTGTGGCCAGCCCAGTCACAAGGTCTTCAAATGCAAAGAGGACAGAGGAAGAGAAAGTCAGAGCGACACTGTGGCAACAAACTGTGCTGCTGGGGTTGGCTTTGATGATGTCAAAGGCTGAATCACAGGTTCCCCCCTGAGCCACCAGAAATGCACACAGCCCTGTTGATACCTCAATTCCAGGCCAGTGAGACCACACCAGACTTCTGACCTTCAGAACTGCACAAGAATTTAAGTCACTGCAGTCGAGCCAATGTGCCACAGGAGTAGAAAATTAACACAGCCATGTGTCACTTAATGGCAGGCATCGGTTCAGAGAGATGCGTCATTACATGATTTCCTCATTGGGTTAACATCCCCTCTACTTGTTCAAGCTAAAATGGGTACAACATCACTAAGTAACATAATCTTCCAAGGCCAGAGCTGTGCGTGGTCTGTTGTTGACAAAAACATCATTGATGGTTCCATAATTTTGAGGATAGAACTAGACATGGTGACTCTTGCTTGTGACCCCAGAACTCAGGAGGCTGAGGCAGGAGGTATACCATAAGCTTAGGGCCAGACTGAGACAGAGTGAGATCCTGTCTCAAAAAAGCAAAAAGAGTCAGCATGATGATTCAGTGTTAATATGTTTACCGCTGACTACTGAAAGTTGTCCTCTGACCTTGGAGCACTCTGCATGCACACACACACACACACACACACACACACACACACACACAATTCCAAAAAGAAAAAATATGCAAGTTCTTAGTGGCTTGCAGGCCTTCCCTGTGACTGGGACTCTGTTGATGAGGGCCCCTGTTCTCCACTCTTTGGAATCAGTCAAGGGTCATGCTGAATCTTTCAAGAAGGTGGGTCTCCCTGTTAGATAACTTGATTGTCCGTTGTGCTTTGCTGGCATAGTGTCTATGATCGCCTCACCCTGGACCACAAGCTCTATCAGTACAGGAAACACATCTTCCTAATCTTCAGAACCAAGAGCAACATCCAACCTGTCACAAGGGCCTAAGGTGCTTTTGTGGGATGATTGGAATGATTATCTCCAACACTGCTGATGTGGAAGAAGGATCCAAGCTGGGAGAAGGGGACTGGGTAAAAGGAAATGAAATGACCTTTTGTCCTTTGAAGGAAGAAAGCTATACAGGAAGCAGGTTTCAACCCCCCCCAATCCATCCCAAGCTGGATTCATGGGAATACTCAACAGAGCAGACAGGGATCAGTAACTTATTTTCAAATCATATTCCCACACATATTAATAGTTGCTCGAAATTTACTACAGCATCTGTTCAAGTGGGAATCAAACCCAATCTCCATTCATACAAGTGGAGTTTAAACAGGAGAATGGAGACCACTTATGGATGCTGAGGATGGGATTTCTGCTTGGGTGTGTCCAAGGTGGACCACCACATGTGGCCAAGGAGGGCAACGAGTGCAGCCTGACACCAAATCATAAGCTTAGAAAAACATTAAGAATTGTTGGGTGATTTTTCTTGAAGTTGAAGATGAATTTTGTAGATGGCAATGTCGTCAATGCCAAAAGGTTGGACACATTTGGTTATGCCATTTCAACAAATAAAGTATTATTCTAGGAGAAACATGCATCCAACCATGTGTATGATGAAGCCCTTCGAAGTTGGAAATGGAACCCTCTTTAAAGCAGGATGAGCTACCAGACAATAGAGGATACTCTCTGATTTCCAAGTCAGCTCCCTGGAAGCTCTTGGGACTGAGACTGGCACCCTACATTGGGACACACCTACTTATGGTGGAGACCACGAGCCCTCACAGGAACATGGCTGCTAGAATGAGGGCTGACAGGTGTGGAGAGGCTCCACACAGACTCAGTCCCAAGCCTCACTGGTGATGGGAGTAGGGTAGGAGGAAGATTCTAAGTGAAAGCACAGGGAATACAAGAGTAAGCTGTACATGGTTTGTCATCTAAGGAGGGTTCCTGGGGCAGCTGAGCACTGCTGGGAGTAAGTCCAGACCATGAATGATCAGAAGCCATGGCCGAGAAGTAGAAGCACTGGACCAGTAGAGGGATACCCTTTGCTCCATGTCTAGGACACAGTGCAGAAGAGGATGACAGGAGGGCCAGCCTGCTGCCCAGTGAGGCCCGAGGGTCCCTTTAGACCAGTCTAGAGTCTGAGGGTCACCTCTTTGGTTCCCAGGACTAAGTTTCAAGATCTTTCCTCTTCCTCTGTTGTCTCGTAGACTGTCCTGTCACCTTTGGTATTTCTATCTCAAATAAGAACAAGTAGCCTGTTTGTTTATGCCAGAAGCGTGACCGCAGCCTAGCTCATGTCCTGCTGGTTTCTTCTCAGCTTTCAGATGTGCTCCCTTCACTCCGGAGGGACTTCCTGTTGTATGGAGTTACCCAGAAGTGAAGAACACCAGATACCAGGCAACACTGAGATGCAGATCACAATATGGGGTGCCCACACCCCACACCCCACACCCCATACCCCACACCCCACACCCCACACCCAAGCTCTGCACTCCAGCCCACTCTAACCACTTGGTGTGGAACCACCCAGTTGATCACTTTTCCGGGAGGGAGGACTCCACCCTCCCGCAAAACCCACTTCCTTCTAAGCTGAGGCCTGATGGGTAGGGTTAGAATGGGGGCAGAGAAGAGGAGGGAGGCTGGGAGCTGGACAAAGGAGGGTGACCCTCCACCTCTGGGCCTTCTCCTTATCAGTCAGGAACCTGACTTTGGAGTTGCCCCGAGACTGTTGGGAAAGTGATGACGACGACAGAGATAAAGTGACGGAGAACAGATGAGGTGCAATTTTCTTCCCCACAAAGTCCTTTGTCAATTTTTTTAAAAAAACTGTCACATAAGTAAGCTGAGGAGGAAATGTTTTGGTTTTTTGGCACTATCTAAGCCTCACTGGATGTCAGGCATCCCAAGTGTCCTGACAGTTTCATGGTAGGACTGCACTGGATATGAGTCTCTCTTCTACCCTACCTGGACCCTGGGAAAGTGCTCCAGTCTGGGAAGTCACCTGTTGGTCCCGGGACATGTAGAATGCCAAGTTTCCACTCCAGGGAGAAGTAACTCCTTGCCCAGCACCAGGCTCCTCCACCCTGGCCCCAGAAGATCCCAGAACTTTCCAGAAATGGCAGGAGATAGAGAGCGACCAGTCTTTCCTGTCCTCTAAACTAGCAGGGTTTTTCCCTCTCACTTTCCCGGGAAGCAGGGTGGCAGAGCTGCCTTCAGAAGAGCGGCAGAGACAAAGTCTAGCAGTCACCCTCCTGCTCAGGGTAGAATTGAGTTCAAGTTGTACCGTACCCTGGGTTGCTGGAATCCCTGTTCTGAGCACCTCTTCTGAATGACACTGTACACCTGAAGCCACAGCGATTGTTCAGTAGGTAGCTGAGCTGGTTGGCATCAGGAGGGTGCAAACCACCCACCTTTCTATCTGCACCTCCCTCTAGCTTGTTCTTCCCAGATGCTCAGCTTCTGGGTGTCGGCCCCCATCTGGCAGACCCGCCAGGCTCCTCTGACTTGCCATTCCTCCCACTGCCCAGGCAGACAGGAAGCCACCAGGACAGGCAGCTCCCCTTGGTGCCTCTTGAGTCCATCGCCCAGGAGAACATTATTGACTGGTATACCATACTTCTAGTACATCCAAGAGGTGCCATGGGGTCCCTGGGGGTTGTGTGCAGCAAAGGTGTGACAGCACCGATTGCTATGGATGTCTCTCTGGCTGGGACATCTGCAAGGCCATCAAGCAGCTCATCTCCCAACCCATTTCCAAATGCTTCTACAGGTCTCTTGCTCAACACCCCTTCACCCCCACCCCACCCCCGGCATGGTGGCATATGCATTTAATCCCAGCACTCAGGAGGTAGAGGCAGACAGATCTCTACGAGCTTGAGGTCAGCCTGGACTACATACTGAGTTCCAGGCCAGCTGGGGTGACAGGAAGACCCTGTCTCAAAAAGACAAAAAAAAAAAAAAATCCCACTTTATTATAAACAGCTCAATACAGAACAGCATCCCTGTTCCTAGAGCAGTACAGGACAATCTCCACACTGCTGCCTTCTTGCTTCCTATTGAAGAAGGTCCCCACATTCTTTAAGGCAAAGACAAAAAAGATGGGGTCAGGGTCTACTCAGATTTTTAAGAAATTGTGGAGGGGCATCTAGAGACAAGATGTGTGTAGAAGCACATCCTTCCCAGATACAGAGTCCCTTCTAACCTGTGCCCTCTCTTCATTTCCATTTACCTCCCAGACAAACCCACTTGGATGATCTACCTGAAGAAGAGCACCTTTCCTCCCTGACATGTGGGCCCTTCCAGCAGTAGCACGCAGGATGGGGAACTCATCATCCTGAGAGTCCCACGATGGGGAACTCATTATCCTGAATGTCAATGAGCTGCAGCGCGCGTGCTTTTGTTCCCCTGTGAGACTGCCTGGTCTAGATGCCTCCTGCATCCTGCCTGCGGTGGTAGCGGTGGTGGTGGTGGGGGTGGTGGTGGTGTATGCCTGTAATTCGTGTGTGAACCTTCTATCCCGTTGAGCTCTGCTTGATCCTGGGAAAACACAAACCTCAGTCCTCTTTGGAGCACCTTTTTCCCAGCTCCACCTTGAGGTCTTTAATCTTTATTTGGTTGGGGTCCTGCCATTTGTTCCACGTTCTGTTCAGAAATAGCTGCTTGAAGTTGGGGGCTATGATTCAGCCTCTCTTAAGCCTCTTCTGCACAGTGGAAGTAAAGATACTAACTTCCCAAGTGTGTTACAATGACAAGGTCTGTAAAGGATTTCAGACAATGCAGACGGTGGACTCAATAAAGCATGCAGATGCTCTTAGTGTGATCGTCCTTCGTGGACTCCGGATCCTTCCTGCCTGAGCCGACTCCTGGTTCCCTTCAGGCTTGCTTTGTCTTGGCAGCTACGGGGAAGAAGCTACAGTGGAGGAAAGTTCTGGTCAGTGCACTCTGCCCTGGTGCCCACTGTTCCCTTTGGTTTTCCAAATGCTCCCTGCAGTGTTACAGAAAGAGCTTCTCACCTGCTCCCCAGCCTGCTCTCCAGTCTCCCCTTCCTCCCAGGAACAGTTCCTACAGATCAGCCTAGGCGGCTTCCCCCTGAAGCCCACATTGCCGTTGGAGTCCATCTTCATTGTGGAACATGGAAGCCCCAGTTCTGTTGACATCATTTCTCACCTCCCCTGTGGCATCCCCCTTCTCACCTAGGCAGCCTCGGGCTGTGTGGTTTCCATCCTGGAAATGTACTTATGCACTAAAATGCAATAAATGCATACCGAAAATCTTCATGTTTCTAACCCTACAGATGGACAGAAATAAAGATGTGTGTTAATGCTATTATGTCCCATAATTATTTTTAAAAAAAGAAAATGAGAATGTAAAAGATGTTAAAAGGATATGGGAATGGAGATATTGTTCAAAACGGACAGAAAAATGAGAAACCCTAAGCAAATGATGAAGGTCCATGTAGGTTTGTTATGATATATAAAGGATGAGACAAAAATAATATACATAGTCTTAATATGTCTAAGGTCATAGTTTAGTCAACTAGTTTAAGGAACAAAACATACATCTAGTCAAGGATTATCTGAGAACATTTGGTTCTTTGCCTAACCCTTATCTACATAGCACATGATAATTAAAATACCAGACTGGTGGAACTAACCTTATTGGATGTGTAACAGCCATAGTTTGAGGCCTATACTAATGTGGTCAGAGGGACTTAAAGGACAGTTTTTGCCTCTTGCCCTCCAAGGTTGACTAAGTTCCAGGGGACTATGGAACATCTCTCAAAATGTCCTGTAACTGTGGTGAGTC
>NW_008329156.1:672724-672850 GCF_000622305.1 Nannospalax galili
TCTGTTCTAACCAGAAAGTGCTGCTCAGATGTAAGACTTCAAATCTTAGCCTCCAATACTGTTGAGCCCGCCTACAGCTAAGGGAGACAACCCGCTATTGTTCTAAAATGATGGATAAATTTATTT
>NW_008329156.1:673126-713031 GCF_000622305.1 Nannospalax galili
GTTACTCTTGCCTTTACTTCTCCTTCATATCTCCTATTCATGATTCAAGGACTTTCTTTTCCCCTTAGAGACAAGAGTTATGTAATTTGGGAGTCTTTTAGATAGCCCCACTGAAGAGGTACTCCAATTGCCTCACCCCACGTCCCTGTTCAGCATGGAAAAAGTCAGAGTGGTCTGTGTCCTGATTCCCTATTGGCAACTTTGGTAACCTCTTCAGAAGATGGTGTGATAAGAATAGGAGGTAGGAATTGGCTAGGCAGTTAGGGTAAAAAGACCCCAAAGAAAAGTAGCCAGTTTCTTGGCTAAAACTCACAGTGTCCTTGGGCCTCTTAGCAACATACTCTGTTCCAAAGGCTAAAAATGTCAAAAATATTTGGGAGCTTTTATCTAATCCTTAAAAGAGTTTAGGGTTACCTCTTCAGGGGGGCAATGTTAGAGTAGCCAAAAGCCCCATAAGAAAAAAATAAATCAAAGAAAAAGAAAGTACATGAAGTCATCAGAAAAAAGTGATGGGGAGATCTGGGAGGAATTAGTGGGGAGGGAGTGGGCATGGATTTGATCAAAACACCTTATATGCGTGTATGAAATTCTCAATAAATTATTTATTAAAAAAAGAGAAAATCTTCATGTTTCTCACCCTACAGGTGAACAGAAATAAAGACGTAAGTGGAACACAGGCAAAGGACTCATGGGGACTTTAGTCATTAGAGACGCTGGTCATGGGGGTACTGGGGAAATGGCTCAGTGGCCAAAAGTGTTTGCCACCAAGCCTGACAACCTGAGTTGGATCTCTGGAGTCCGTGTAAAGGTTAAAGGAGAGCTCAACTCCCAAAGTTATCTTCTGACCTCCATGTAAAATAAATAAATAAATAAATAGATAGATAGATAGATATAAATAAATAAATAAAATTTGAAAAGCCATAGTCATCACAAATCAATGAATAATTAGGTTATGAATCTGCTATGAGAACTGACCAGGAAACAAAATTAGATTCTGATTTCATAATATAAAAAAAAAAACAGATTCTAAATGCATTTTAAGATAAAGCCACAGAAAACAATTGGGGGGAAAACACTAGCTTATTTTAACATAATATATTTGATATCGTCAACAAACTTTGTGTTTGAAAACAAGAGAGAACACTGGTAAGAAGCGTGAAACACAAAGGGTTAATGTGTCTAATTAACAAGAAATGGCTGGAGGCTGAACTGTCACAGGCAAGGGAAGTCGGAGGCTGGAGGCCATGCTGTCAGGGTGCCTTAAAACTTAGAAACGTTGGTTAAAAATTGGAAGCAGCCAATTTGTCTAGAAAGGAGTCCAACAACTGGGGTAACCAGACAAGTTCATAGCTTTCCACTCCACAAAGGGGTGTGGGTTCACTTGAAATCAGTATTGTAATTTGTACTACAATCATTAGAAAGTTGCCTGATCTCCAGGGAGGTTCGGAACAGGGAGCACGTGACGCTGTGTGGCTGGGCTGCTCTGGGTACTGCACCACCTCTCAGGAAAGAGCCTCAGAACAGTGCTGATGCCGGCTTGGTTCTGGGTGGCAGAGAGTCTTTGCGTCTCACCCATCTCTGCACCTCTCCCTGGCCCGAAGCCGGCAGTCCACAGGAATTCGGAAAGAGTCTGGGAGCAGGTGAGTTTTTGCCTTTAGTTGTGTGCTTACTGGTCAATCCACTAAGCTCCAGTAGATCTTCCAAACCCACAGTTACACAGACCACCTTGGTCAAGCTCTGGGTCACAAAACAAAATAAAATGTCAATGTGGGAAAGAGATTTGTAGATAGGAAGGGGAATTGATGGGGTGTGAGATGACAGTAATCAGAATACATATTATACATGCGGACAAAGGTCAAAGAGCAGTTTAACTGAAAATAATAAAATAGACTGAAGACCGAATTCTGATTCATGGAAGTGACATGGACTTGCGTGCTCCACTCAGTCCATCTCCAGCCCCACTGAGTTCAGTAACCAAATCCAAACATCCCAACAAGTACTAGAATTTCAAAAAGTAAAGCCAGGTTGGAACTGTGCTGGATGCTTCAGGTGTCACCTTGACACACTGGGAAGAGGGAACCTCAGTTGGGGAACTTCCTCTATCGGACTGGCCTGTGGCCATGTCTGTGAGGCATTTTGTCAATTGTTGAATGATGTGGGGGGGCCCAGCCAACTGTGGGTGGTGCCACCCCTGGGCAGGTGGTCCTGGGTTGTATAACAAAGCAGGCTGAACATGGACCAAAGGAGCAAGCCAGTAAGCAGCATTCCTCCATGCTTCAGTTCCTGCCTCCCATTTCCTGCCCTGAGTTCCTGTCCCAGCTTCCCCTTGGAGATGGACTGTGAGCTATAAACCAAACAAACCCTTTCCTCCCCACGTTGTTTAGGTCAGTGCTTTATTCTAGCAATAGAAAACTTACTAGAACAGAACCCCCAAAATATGTCAGCCCCATGCCAGGAGCAGCATGAAACTATGTTTACAACTCAGGAGAGGTGGACATGGAGGTGTTCATCAGGATACATGCAGGTAGGGTCTGCCCCTGTTCCTTCTGGCAATAGATCTGGGCATCTATGGGTGGGTCCTCAGTTGCCCAGTGAAAGGAGAAGTGTCTGGTGAGCTGGAGCCCACACTTGTGGCTACCACCTACTTTCCAGGTCCTCCTGCCTGGTTTCCTCCCTCAGGGGTCCTCCTCCCGGCTCTCACCCCACTGTTAATTCTCTTAGCTGGGTATCACCACAGATTGACAGGTCTATTGCCTTGTTTCTGCTACCCCAGAATGTAAACCCTAAAAGAGGAGTGTGCCATCCTTCCACCCTACCCCCACCCCCACTGTGGCGTCTGCACCAGCTCTGGATGGAGGACACTCAGTCATTGTGTGTTGCCTAAAGATGCTCTGGTTTCTTTTCCACGTTGAATTCGAATCAGAAGACTGAGTGCCGAAACAGGAGAAACTGGAGGTAACAGGTGGAGCGAGTACCAGCTGACCAGGCAGAAGGATAACGCCAAGGTCTTCCTGCACCAATTCTAAATGTCTCTGGGTTCTTCTCTCAGCTGGCTGGGGCAGCTGTGCTAGCTGTGTCTGGTGCCCCTACCAACGACAGACCCGGGTGGAATGCTGAACTTGGTTATCTCTGTCCACAGCAGCCTGTTTCCAATTCCTGACCCACTGCCCCCACCTCTGCCCTTGTTCTGATGTGTGCACAGTTTGCAAAATCCAACTTCCTTTTTCCTTCACCACTCTCCAAGTTTCCTGATGTTTCAACTTTTCACTTTGTGGGGGGTGGGAGGACAGGGTCTTCCTGTAGCCCCAGCTGACCTGGAACTCACTGTGTAGACCAGGCTGGCCTTGACCTTGATCTCACAGAAATCTGCCTACCTCCGCCTCCCAAGTGCTGGGATTAAAGGTATGCATTACCACGCCTAGTTCACTCTTAAAGAAATCCTTTTGCAAGCCCGTGAGATGGCTCTGTGGATAAAGGCACAAGCTGCCAAGCCCAAAAGCCTGAGTTCAATCCCCAGGACCCAGAGAGTGGAAGGAGGGAACATATCCCTGCAAGCTGTCTTCCTACCTCTGCCTGTGTGCCTTGGCGTACATGCCTACATGTAGAGCCAAGCCTGACACTCAACTTCAGTTGCTCCGGGGGATGGAGCCCCAGAGTGCCTCTAACTGTTCTGGGGTAGAAGGAGCTAGCTGTTCCACTCAACACTTGGTGATGGACCTGCATGGAAACTCCATGGAGTGGGCACCCCATAGCGGGCCCCTCATCCTTGAAGCGCATTGATTTTTTTTTTTTTTCTTGTTCACAGAACCTTCCTGTTAGATATTCCAACAGACTAGAACGTGCCCTGCGTCTCCTTTCAGAGTACAGGCTTCAAGGGCAAGAATTTGTTTTTATTGACACCTGCAGAGTAGCTCCTAGAATCACCCTTGGCATGTAGTAGGTACTCGATAAATGGTAGAAAGGAGGAGACTTGGGGGTGGCCGGAGAGGAGGGAGGAAAAGAGAGAGGTTTTCTGATTTTCCTTAAGAGATACCACTCTGGAAAAAGCAGAAAGATTCTTTCCCCCCGTGGTGTGAGGACTACCAGTGCTGCAACCCTCTGATTCCAGCTGCTTCTCTCTGTGACCAACCCCATGGCTTCTGAGCCTGACCCAGGCTCTCTGCTCCCATGGATGACACTGCTGATCCAGGCCCCCCAGGAACAGCAGAACTAAGACTATTCCAGCAGAGTGCACAGAGCAGAAGCATGTTAGGACCCCACAGTGTGAACAGCTGCAGGCTCCCAGTGCTGCCTTTCCTGCTGAAGGAGGGGAGAGGAGAGCATGTCCTCCAGATTCATCCTGCACTGCCCATCCTCACAGGCCACAAAGGCCGTAAGACCGCCTGCCGTGGCGGTGCCTCATGCTCCATCCTTCTCTCTGTTCTCTGTTTCAGACCCACCACATCTAGGGCCACAGGCAGCTCTCCTCAGGGACACTAGTGTGTCATGTTCACATTGTCATTAGGACATCCCTTCTAGACACAGACTGGAGTCACAAGCTCTTGCTCCATCTACAGTGTGATGGTAAATCTTTGTTACCTTGACAGAAATTGGAATCACCCAGGAGACAGACACAGCTCTGGGCATGACTAGGAGGGTTTTCCTTAAGAGGTTTTAGGAGGGAAGACCCACCCTGAGTGTAGGCAGCGTCATGTTCTGGGCTGGGGGCGCACATTGAGTAGGAAAGGAAATGTCAGATGCACACCTGTGTTCTCTGCCTCCCGGTCCACAGAGATGTACACAAGCCCGGCCATGGGTTCCCTGCCACGATGGAATCAGAAGCCAGAATGAACACTTCCTCCTAAGCTGATTCTTACCAGACATTTGGTCACAGCACTGGGAAAAGTGCCTAATATACCCCAGGTGTGCAGAAACAGACAGGACAGAAAAGGCAAGTCCTCACCAAGACACCCGAGCTGCCTTCCAATAGGGTCTTGTCCACACCCAGAGCACCTATTTGCCCAGCAGAGGGTGGATCAGGCTCCACCCTCCCAGCATCAAGTGTCCCTCGACTACTCCCTCTGGGTTTTCTTTGTAATGAGAATTTTCGCTGCAGAGGGGAAGTCAGGCACTGGCCACTTTTACAGTCACCCAGTCCTTCATTTGCATGCTCTCCACCTTTCACAAAGGAGCCCCCTTCTGCAGCAAGGCTCCCGGGCCCTGAATGGAAACCGTTCTGTCGCTGTCTGCGCACTGCAGGCGCGGCGACACTAATTCGGGGCACCTGCTTTTCTGGGACAGTTGCCATTTGGAATCAGGCGACTTCCTCATTGTGTGTCTATTTCTGGACAGAGAAGAGGAGAGTTGGATGAGAAGCTGACTCCTCTCCCACATCCTCCAGCTGCCCAGCAGCCCGATTAAGACACGGGCTCTGGCTCAGAGAGGCGATGTGGCCCCAGAGAGCAGGGGTAAAGTAGAGTCCCACACTTTCTGCCCAACAGTATTAATTGATCAGATTTCACTGGGGCAGAATGTTTGGGAGGCATCCTTGGACTCCACCTCTGTGGTGAGCTTGAGGGGGGTGTCTCAGCCTGGCTCTTCTCCTAGCATCTCGGGAGCTGCAGGGAGTCCAGGTGCCCTTACCCCCATGCCACCTAGGACAGCAGAGTCCCCTCTAGGAACCCTCAAGGACAGAAGGGAAGTGAAGTACTTATCCCAGCAGTCAAGGTGGCATGGAGCGGTGACTTTGGGATGCCCAAAGGACAGGTTGTTGCCTGACCTTTCTCAAGTTCCACTCTGTAGACGGCTACCATTTTTAAAAGCTATAATAGGTGATGCTTTTAAAATAGAAAAGTAAGCTGGGTGTGGTGGCACATGCCTTTAATCCCAGCACTCGGGAGGCAGAGGCAGGCGAATCTGTGTGAGTTCAAGGCCAGCCTGGTCTACATAGTGAGTTCCAGGCCAGCCAGGTCTGCTTAGTGAGAAAAGGAAGAAGGGGGTGGGGGTAGGGAAAAGCCAGGTTCATTCTCAGCATGTCCCTCTCCCTCATCCCTATTAGGTGGGGACATCACACTGAATACCCCAGAGTAAAAGGAGGGTGCGTAGCCCATTAAGGATGCTCTAACAAAGCACTTCAAGTGGATGGCTCATAAACAACAGGCATTTCTTGCTGTGACAAAATATGGTGACTAAAGCAATTTGGAAGGCAGGAGGGATGGAAGGGAAGGGCTCCTTTCAGCTCACGGTGCCAGGAACAGTCTATCATGGTAGAGAAGTCACAGCAGCAGGAGTGTGAGTCAACTGGTCACATTGCAGAAGTCCCGACTCTGGGTCTGACCTTAGAAGAGCCTGCACGTTGCTTAACAAGGCTATTTCCTAGGGAAGACGGACAGCTGGTGGACAGAACCTGCCACATATGAGGAGTTTATTAAACATCAGTTAAGTGGATGGATGGGTGGATGGATGGGTGGATGGATGGATGGATGGATCCACCAGCCCCTGCTCTGATGGAGAAGGTTGCCTGGTACACATGGTACAGGTAGCCACGTGCAACTGTCTATAATTGCAAACACCACATCTGTACAGTGTCCCGACACAGCATCTCCACTGAACTTCCTGCTTGGAGTTTGGCTGTTTGGAGGCTCCCTTCCTCCTTCACACTCCTCACATTTGTTTATTCGTCTCATAACTCTACGGGGTTGTTTGAATTCTCACGAAATGATAAACAACCCTACTGTGGTTTCATTCTTTGGAAAATAAACTGTAATTTTTACTCTGGATCTCTTTCTTTCCCTCTAGGACTCTTTCTAAAAGGGGTCAACAAAAAGCAAAAGAGGTCCAAGTGACTAACACCCATGTGCACTGACTGAGTACCCACAGAAATCATAGCGTTTCGGCACACAGGAACAAATGCTTCTGTTACTTAGGAATGTTAGAACAGAAGGCCTTATTACCAGAAATGTGTTTAACATCTCAAAAGAAATAACTATTTTATAACTGAAGTGCACATTTTGATAATAGCAGCATTTTTTAGAGGCATTGAACATGTGCTCCTGTGGGTAACGTGCATGTGTTCGTCATGCACCAAACATACTCAGCAGCTGTGAGGAGAGAGAGGATGGAACCTAACCACAACATCTTCTAAATAACACGTGGCTAAGGCTCCAAGGTGAAAGGGGCTGCCATCAACCATTCTACAATAGTAGTTTAAGGGTCTGGAGAGATGGTTCGGAGGCTAAGGGCACTGGCTGCTCTTGCAGAGGACCCGGGTTTGGTTCTCAGCGTTCAGTTCCAGAGGATCCAACGCCCTCTTCTGTGGGCATTGCATGACCAGATGCACTTACATGCATTCAGGCAAAACACTCATACACATAAAATTTTAAAAAATAATAATAAAATTTTTAAGTAATAGCTTAGGGGCTGGAGAGATGGCTTCTGACCTCCATGGTACTATATGATACAGGTACACTTACATGCAGGCAATACACTCATACGCATAAAATAAAAAATAATCATAAATAAAATATTTTTTAAAGGATAATAGCTTAAATATTTTGGGTAGAAACATTTGGGGTACTATTTCTTGACACACTATCTTCAAATTAGCTGTAGAGGAAAACACACACATTGGGGTGCTTCTCGTTATGAGCGCCCAAAGCTTTTCCTGGCTGACACGTGACTCCCATGTGCTTCCAGCCACATCTCAAGCTAAGCAAGAAGTGTAAACAGCAAAGATGGAGCCAAGCCAAGCAGATGCTCGTGGCTCCAGGTTCCTGGCACCCTTGGTTTCCTGTCCAGGTGGCATGGCCACTAGGACGTGACAGTCCCAGGTTGGTATAAGCAGCATTTGAGGCATCACCATCCAGAAAACAACAAATGCAGATTGAAAATATAAACCTCGTACATGACCACCTCGTATTAGGACAGACTGAGTGTCCACCAAGATGGCAGGGACTCATCCACAGAACTGTGCCGTGTTGCTTTAGGTGAAAGTTCTTTGCTGATGGGATTAAGTCTAGGATTTTGAGCTGGGACTATTAGAACGATGGTCTTTAAATGCATCCACAGAAGCCATTATAAGAGCTAGGTAGCAACGCTTTTTAAAAAAAAATCTTTTATCACTTTTATTTTATGTGTATGTGTATTGCCTGCATGTGTGTAAGTGCAGAAGAGGTCAGAAGAGGCATCGGATCCCCTGGAACTGGAGTTATGGATGGTTGCCAATCACCATGTGGGTGCTAGAAATTGAACTCAGGTCCTCTGTAGGAGCAGCCAGTGCTCTTAAATGTGGAGCCATCTCTCCAGCCCCAGGTAGGGGAGATTCAACAGACAGAAAGGAGGTGGTGATGGGCTCGTGGTGGAGAAATGGGGCATGGTGATCAGCCAAAGTGTACAAGAATTCTCGAGAAGCTGAATGAGAGAAGAAATGAATTCTCCCCCAGAGCTTCAGAGAGAGGGTAGCACTGCCCACTGGTTTTGACCCAAGGAATCTAATTTTGGACTTCCAACCTCCAGACCTGTAAGAGAAGAGATCACTGCTACATTTAGCTAGTAGGTTGATGATTGACAGCCACAGAAAATAAATACAATTGACCATCTCTGGTGGTTAATCTTGACTGATAACTTGATGGGATTTAGAATCACCATGGAAACAAATCACTGAGTATGTCTATGAAGGAGTTTCTAACTCGGATTAATGGAGGTAGGAAGACCCACTCTAAATACAGGCAGCAACATTCCAAGGGCTGGAGTCCCCAAATGAAAAGAGAAAGTTCTCTCCACTTCCTAACTGTGGATATGACATGACCAGCTGCCTCTTGCTTCTGCCACTGCACCTTCCCCACCAGAATGGACTACATCCTCTGAACTGTGAACCAAAATAAACCTTTCCTTCCTGAAATTATTATTGTCAGGCATTTTGTCATATCAACAAACCAAGTAACAAATCCATTATCTTAGCCAGTACTTGAGATGTGAGCAATTAAATCACTAGGGGCTGACTTTGAAGGGAAGCAGCTCATAAGTAGTCCATGGGAGAGCTTTCCCAACCCAGGGTACTCTCAAGGGCCTGACTGGGCATCTGTACTGCAACTGTGATGTTCCTTCCTGCAGACATTCTCCACATAACCGGCATCTTAGGAAGAACTTCGCATAGTCCTACTCTTCCAGGAACCTGAGACGGTCTAGCTGAGCCATCTGAAGTAACACAGTGTCTAAAGAACTCCCAGATCTCTGGCTGTAAATGCATCAGACCTCTTTCTATCCTATCAGTGTGCCTGCTTTTAGAAGGACAAACAGGATCTGTTTAATGTTGACGTTTAAGTGCTAAAAACAGTACAGCAGGGTGCTGTGGAATTCCTTGAAGCCCAGTTCTCTGGGTTAAGATACCTAGAACCACGGGAGGTAACTGGAAGCTGGACGATGTCTTAGTTCCGCAGGCCTCATCTGCTCAGGGCCTTCAGGGTTTCCTTGAGCATCCTTGAGAATGAGAGGTGATGCCTCTGGATGGAATTGGTCTGTAACCCAGTCCTTCCTTCACATCTGTACTCCACTGTTTCCCTTACAGAAATAAGTGTTCTCATTACAGAAAATCAGACTACCAAACCGAAGCTGGTATTAAGACGCTATATTTTGGGGGCTGGAGAGATGGCTCTGTGGTGAAAAGCACTGGGTGCTCTTGCAGAAGACCTGGGTTCAGTTCCCAGCACCCACATGACCTCTAACAACCATCTGTAACTCAAGTTTCAGGGAATCTAATGCCCTCCTCTGGCCTTGGGCATTGCACACACATGGTACACTTACATGCATGTGGGCAAAACACTTTTACACATAAAATAAAAATAAATAACTTTTTAAAGAGTCTATATTTTGATGTTTTGACTTGCTATCATATTTCATTATCACAAAAACTAACAGCATGGTCCCTGGCTAACAGTCCCAGCCAGCATCCGTCAGCCGTCCAGAGTGCATGAATCACCCCACAGTGGTTTATGCTACCGCATCACTGCAAGCTAAACAGATTCTTTCCACGTGAGCCGCACAGTTAAAAAAAGAAGTTATGCTCTGAAGGAGGGAGAGAGAGACACACAGGAGAGATCATATTGAAAGGAGTGTCAGTAAGACACTAGATAGGAAAGAGCTGGCTTAGTCATATTCTGGAAGGGCCTGACCACACTTCCTTCCTTCAGAATTTCTTAAGTGACTGCCTGCCAGGCGGGGCTTTCCACAGAAGGCTGCAGGCTCCACACAGGAATTTCAGAACTTGCTAGAATGTGGTCAAGGACAGAAAACATGAAGGGAGAAGCCTTGTATAACAGTGAGCTCCGGCTGCTCTATAATCTCAGTACATAAGAGGCTGAGGAAGGAATACCAAGTATCCCTTCCAGTTTAAGGTTAACCTGGACTACAAGTTAAACCGCACACAATGCTTTATTCAGGACTACTGATTAGGTACTGAGATTCTGGTAACCAGAGACGGGTAGGATTCAACCCAGAATATGACACACACACTTATTAGGGGGTTGGCGAATGGGACAGGATTTAGGAGATACAAGGGTTGAGAGAGTTTGTCCAACTGACTTAATGAATTCTTGTTAAAGGCAGTCAGGTCGATCAACGTCCCTAAATCACAGGATTCTTGCTACAACAGAATCATGTAGGCCCCCAGGTCAAGTACATAGATGAGCCCAGCTCAAGCTTGGTCCAGGGCAGTCTCTGTCACAGGGGAAGGAACTTCTCCGTGCCTTCTGGATCCACTTGCCTGTCTTCCACACCCTTCTCCTTACATCTGTTACCACTTCCAGAAGTGTCAAATGTGCCCTGAGTGACCACAAAGCCAGAGTAAGATGTACTGGGAGCCAGAGTGGCAGAGGATCTGACAGACCCAGGTTAAGGTTTGTGTGAGGACACCAGAGCCGTCCTGGGCCTGTTGGAGAAAGTGAGAGGCTGGAGGGACAGTGACTGGCAGTAGGCAGCAAGCTCTATGCTCCGCGAAAGTTCCTGCCTCTACCCAAACCTGTACCCTTCCTCAAGAAAGCAGCTTCACATACTGAAAACGGCCTTCCGAAGAAGACGGAGGGCCTGTCAGTCACACGTTTTTGGACTCTTTGCACTGATGGAATTGTGGTCCATGGATTAGACTTTGAGAGGTCCCATTGTCCCCAGGTCTGAGCCTACCCATCTCCCTGGGCCTCCCTGCCTCAGTTCAACCCTCTTGCTCCTCCTCCTCCCCTAAGGAGAGCAGAGGTTAGCCCCTGGCCTCCCAGGCTAGGCTGACCCTTTACACTTAGTCCTGTCCCACAGATGAGTCACGTAGCAAGCAGCTTGCTTCATCATTCCTGGGCTCATCTCTGAGCCACAGGCTATTCCTTTTAAAACACAGTGAGGAGTTTAGCAGGGCCTTTGAGGAGTGATTAGAATTTGGGGAAACTGTTTTGGAACAGAATCATGAAGCACTGATCTGAATAATAACCCCCCCCCAAAACAATTATCTGTCCACCTGAGACCCAGAAATAGGGTCTTTACACGTGTAATGAATTGAGATGAGGTCATCTTGGATCTTCAGTGGGACATGCACAAACTGGAATTTTCAGGAAAAAGCCTCAGCTCCAGCAGCCCCACAAGCCCGGCTCAGCCACCTATTCCCAATATAATCACGAAAGAGACAAATCATTGTGAAAAGCAGAGAGAGGAGGTTTATTCGATGTGGCCAAGTTAGGAAGAACAGATGAAGGGGTCCAGTGGTTCCTCAGGTTCTTCAGGAAACTGACATGGGCTTCAGGTTTCAGCAGAGAAAGAGCTGAGGTGTGTGGAGAAGAGGAGATGACAAAACTTCTGTCTGATGAATTGGTCCAGGTCCAGGGGTGTTCTTGTGGAGCCCAGTCTCAGTTCTGGTTCTGGTCCTGTGGGCTGGTCCAAAGAAGCCCTTCAAACTGAGGGATCAGTCTGGGTCTCAGGAGATGACCACTTCAGCTCCTGGGTGTGGGTGGCTCATCTGCGTGGTGGTCTGTCCTGTGAGGTTCTTCTGGTTCCAGAATTCAATGTGGCTTAGAGGAAGGGTTAAAAACAGTAACTTACCCCTGCCTTCAACCAAAGTAAAGGAGACAGCCACAAAATGAAGGCAGAGCTGACAGGTTCCCATTCAGACCTTAGTCACCTTCTAGGTCCAAGTGAGGAGCCAATGCTTTGTACCAAAAGTAGCCCGTCTCAATCAGGCCATAGAATGACAAAGCTATTCAGAGAGGACACCATGTGACAACAGGGGCAGAGGATGAGCTAAAGCATCCCCAGACTGAAAGATGCCACAGATCACTGGAGACTCAGCCACCAGAGAAGCCTGAAGCGGAGGGTCCCTCAGAGCGTCTGGAAGGACGCACCCTGCCAAGACCTTGACCTTAGACTTCTGGCTTCCACACCAGGGAGAGAATGATTGCTGTTGCTTTAAGACTCCAGGTCTAAGTGATTTGCTGCAGTAGCCATGGACACTGACACACAAAGTGATAGGATGCTTGAGTCATACCCAGCTCAGAATTGACAGCTCATCATGCAGAACAAAGCACACGGCCAAGGAGAGGGTCACACCACAACGACATGTGTCCTGACCTCAGAAAACAGCCTGGCTCTCCAGATAGTATCCCACATGAAGCTGCCCCAAGGACCTCCCATCTGAAATAAGCAATGACAAAGATCTTAGTGACAGGATTACAGGGTAGTGGAAATCCTTTCCTAGCCACTTCTGCAGTAGAAAATTCCAGTGGCAACCTGCATGCTTAGTGTTTCTGAAGTTAGAGTAGCCCAGACTCCATCCACTGACTTCGAGAGTAACAAAAGCTGCTTCTTGAGGCTGGGGGTATTGCTCAGTTGGTAGAGTGCTTGCCTAGTACACACCAAACCCTGTGTGTGACCCCAGCACTGTATAAACAGGATGTAGTGGTGCATGCCTGTAATTCCAGCATTCGGGAAAGGAGGTAGAGACATGCTCAGAAGTTCAAAGTCATCCTTAGCTACATAGAGGGTTTGAAGCCAGTGTAGGGTACATGAGAGCCTATGTCTAAAAATAATAGTAGTAATAGTAATGATAAGGAGCATAAAAGCTACTTGCCTACACCATATCCCATTCTGACCCGTCACAGCTCATCTGTGTCACTTGGTTGCAAGGAAGTGCCAGATGTGAGGATGGTGTTCGGTGAGCCGCCCTCCAGCTGCCCCTATCTCTGGCCCTGATAACCTTTCTGTTTCCATAGAGAGAATAGGCAGCCAGAGCTGCATGTGTCGTTACCCCAGTAGTACATGTGAGAGGGTGGGCATTCGGGGAAATGAGATTCTGCTTTCCAAAAACCCATGAGCTTGTCTAGAATGTCAGCCTTCCAGAAGCTTCTGTACTCGGTGCCTGTTAATCTTCTGTTAAGAGTCGATAATGAACTGGTATTTATTTTTGTTTTCTTTTGTTTCACGTGTATGAGTGTTTGTCTGTAAGTATATACATGCATCAGGTGCATACAGTGCCCAAGGAGGCCAGAAGAGGGTGCCAGACCCCCTGGAACTGGAGTCACAGACAGTTGTGGGCTGCCATGTTGGTGCTGGGAACCAAACCTAGATCTTCTTCAAGAGCAGCCAGTGCTCTTAACTGCTGATCTCTCCAGCCCCCTGGGTTTTGTTTTTCTTTAAATGGCTAGAAGGAGCATTATTCTTTTCTTTTCCCAGTATCTGTGTGAGCTACTTTTTATCCCATTAAAACAGACCATCCTTTGCCATGTTGGTTTTCCCTCCTTGGAGCTGGCTAACCTCTGACTTCCCTTTGTCACTGAAAGGCAGCCTTTGCCCCTCTGCAATCCTGAGATCCGCTGGTTCAAACTTCCACCTGTTTGTCTCTTGTTGATTTTTTGGATGACTTGAGTCTCCAAAGCAAATGCTGCTGAGACCAATCACTGCACAGGGAACCCTAGAAACAAAGATTGCTGCTGATTGTTACTGTGACAACTGTGCTGAGTTAAAGCCTCCCTTCCCACCCCCCAAAAAACACTTCAGAATTCCTTTGAAGCAGATGGGGTAAACATTTTCATCCTCGTTCACTTCCTCAGTCCACTCTACTGAAAGGGATTAGAGAGGAGGCAGTGGGGTAGACCATCCGGAGAGCATTTTGTGATTTACTAAAAGGTCACAGCGCCAGCCCCTGGCTCCTTCCCCAGAGTTTAAACCTGAAAGTCTTTCTTGAGTGGTCATCTCCGGCTGCCTCAACAGGCAGCCAACTTGCCCCCCACCCCCCTCTGAGCTTCTGGGACCTGAAGGCCTGGCCGCTGTGAATTGAAGTGCTCCTCAAGACAGAGGTGGACTCACGGCTTCTCAGACTTCCTACTGGGCAGTTATTTCCTGGGTAATGTATTTTTTAATTGATTGCCACTGGACCACCACTTCGTCTTTGTATAGTTGCTGGTCAGCTTATCACCTGACTGGCCGCATACAGTGGACACAGCTTCCCTAAGAGCAGAGCTCCACAAGTCCCTGGAGGAGTGCTGGTTCCAGAGGCTTCTACAGGGAAAAACAGGAGTGTGGGGTCAGGCTGGTTAAACTCTAGTGACATTCCACTGAGGATTTGAAAAGGCTCTTGAAATCCTGCCCTAAACAAAGGCCTCTAACTCTGTTGATATGCTAATAGAGCACTTCAAAAGAGCCTGACCACGGACTCCTAGCCCTCTTCCTTTTGAACACTGTCCTGATACCAATCAACATCTCAGGACATACTTTGAGCAGCCTCAGCTGAGCCAGTGCTTGTGGCTTGAATAGCTGCCGGGAAACGAAAGCAATGGAAACGTGGGGGAAGCTTTGGACCCCCACAGTCCAGAGGCAGAACTTCTTGAATGTGATGGGTTACTGCCAGAGCTTGTAATGGAAGCTTCCTCGGTGCCTGGAGGGCCCAGCTAAGGGCCAGACACTCCCACCTGGCCCAATCTGCTTACCTGGGCATCTCCAGGGAAGTGCCCACACCTTCAAAGCTGCTGGCAGACTGCGCAGTTAGCACTAACTGGTTGACTGCATTCCACAGTGGAGAGTACTGCTTTCCTGACAGAGTTTCCCCAAGCAGCAGTGCCCATGGCTGACCAGCAGGCCCCAGGATCCCAGGCCCGCCTCCGTTTCTGAATCTATCTTTCTTTACCTCATTAACTTCAGATGCTCACATTTACGGCCAAATCAGGGAATTTAGACGTGATGGATTAATGCAGTGGCTAATGTCAGTCACAGCCTGAGCTGAATCTAACTGACCTGGAAGAGGTGCCCATAGCAGTCCCAGTGTGGGGTCACCCTGCTAAGGCTTGCAGAGAAGGTGAGCTGCAATCCCTGACGTGGATGATGTTATTTTCTTTTTTTTAAAAAAAAAAGATGTTGGATCCCCGGGAATTATGGATGGTTGTTAGCTATCATGTTGGTGCTGGGAATGGAACCCCAGTCCTCTGCAAGAGTAGTCAGTGTTCTTAACCGCTGAGCCTTCTGTCCAGCCCTAATGATGTTATTTTTTTGACATGGGCTGGAGGGTGCCTGGCTCTCTTTGCAGGGTTGTGTCCTGGGGTCTACATTACTGGTGGCGCCTGACTCAAGATCCTACACCAGCAGCCCACAGGGAAGTTGTTCAGATCTCTCCTCTTGGATGTTAGGTTATAGCGGGAGAGGGTGGGTTTCAAGAGGAACACTGAGATGGATTACTGGGAGGAAGAAGTTCATTATGTCAGAGTGCAAATAGCCCCACAAGATTAACTGGTCAAGACTATAAAACCTCCATCTGTTGGAAGACCCACCTTTCCAGTTTCACTGGTCAATCACCTGACCATAGGACCACCCTCGGAAAGCAGGTTCACCTTAAGTCATGCTAAATAGATGGGCGGAATACCTAGTGTGTTAAAGAGACAGCAAACGTTTTCTTCCTAGTGCAAAGCTTCTGGACCCTGCCACAGACATGCAGGTCTCTGTAAGTGTGCATGCTTTTCTGTAATTCTTCAGAAAAAAAATGTGATCTACCCCCCTTTCTTTTTTTTTCTTTTCTTTTTTATTTATTTTTTGGTCTTTTTGAGACAGGGTCTCCCTGTAGCCCCAGCTGTCCTGGAACTCACTATGTAGACCAGGCTGGCCTTGAACTCACAGAGATCCGCCTGCCTCTGCCTTCCCGAGTGCTAGGATTAAAGGCGTGCGCCACCACACCCGGTTTATGCTTTGGGCTGCCATCGCATCTTGAAGTTCTTTACTTTTTCTCTAAAGCTTCCTTCTCCCAGCCACGTGGCCGCCATTCAGCCACGTGTCTGACCTCCATGCAGGCTCTGAACCCACCTGGCTCCGTGGCTTTTCTCCTCTCCCCTCCATCCTCCTCCTCAAGGCAGCTGCCGAGATTACCAGTTGCCTGACATGAGGATTTTTCTTTAATAAAATTGTCCTAAAGCTTCCATTTGGGTCCATTCTTAACTTCTTTTATGAATGAGACTAAGAACCCTTTAGGGGATGCGGTTTCTCCCTGGTATCAGGAAGGAGAGGGTGGGTTTCAAGAGAGACACTGAGATGGATGGCTTACTGGGAAGGAAGGCGTTCACTGGAAGAGTTATTAACCCTGTGAACAGACAGCCAGAGAGGCAATAGCATGGTGGGGTCCCTGAAGAGAGTAGTCAGAGCCCATGTGACAGAAGTGGGGCCTCTTTAGAGCTCTTTGAGGATGGGGGAAGTTTCATGGTACAAGCAGGTAGCCAGGCTCTCTGATTCACAAGTTTGAGGCAGGGAAGGGAGTGGGGAACAGGATGCACATCTGCCAATAACCCCTTTGTTGTTAACTCATTTAACGAGAGATCCTAGCCCTGGATATCTGTTAGCCAGGTATTCACAGACAAGGTCTCCGTTGGTTGTGTCTGTGGGTATCTGTTAGAGGGGCCCCTGCTGGTATGATGGTCTGGCAGAGGCTGCATGTTAACATTACACCGGATGGTTACCTTTTCCAGGTCAGAGCTGGGATGGGGCCTCGGGGAAACATAGCTCAGGGTGATGCTGACTCCTGTCCTCTGCTTCTTAGCTTCCTGGAACAGCTTCCTGGTACAGGTGGGGAAACCTAATCAGACCCCGAATACAAGGATGTACAGATCCTATGAAAACCAGCACTCTACAACGTAATTCATAAGAAAGCTGTTAACCTACTTCTCATGGCTGTGGGATTTACCTGAGAATTGAACCATACCCTCACCTTAGAGTTCATTTCACAAGTTAAACTATATAGATCAAGTTTGTTGGGTGACTGCAGTGTCAAGGCAGATTGCGATCAACGTGAGTACTGAGCTCCTGCCAAGGGACCAATTGCCTTCATTCTTCATGAAGGACACCCCACCCCACCTGCCAGGTAGCTTCAGCTGTCAACTTGACATGATCCAGAGTCACCTGGGAAGAAGGAGCCTCAACTGAGGAATTTCCTAGATAAGATTGACCTGTGGCTTTGTCTGTGAGGCATTTTCTTAAATGCCAATTGATATAAGAGGTTCCAGTTCACTGTGGGCAGTGCCATCCCTGGGCAGGTGGGACTGGGTTGTATAAGAAAAGTAGCTGAGCCAGTCAGAGGGTGCAATCCAGTGTGCACCGCTCCTCCATGGTCTCTGCTTCCGTTCCTGCCTCCAGGTGTCTTGGGTCCCATCTTGACTTTTCCATGGATTGTAATTGTGAGCTAGATAAATCCTCTCCTCCCCGAGCTGCTTTTGGTCAGTGACTAAAACACCTCCTAAAACCAGTTTCGATCCATCACCTGGAGTCATTGGAATGTCCCCACCCTTTAGCAAAGCTGATTGTAAAGTCTTGCTAGGAGCATCTTCTTTCTTCAGATTTAATATCATCTATTGTTTATTTCAGTTGATAAATCAGCAAAAGAATATCTGTCATGTTTGTTTGTGTGTTTTGTAAATTTCCAGAAGGTTGTAATCATCACCACAATCCAAATTTGCAACAGTCCCTGGGCTGGTGATGTAGCTCATTAGCAGAGCACATGCCTAGCATGCGTGAGGCCTGGGGTTCAAATCCCCCCTGCTGCGCTCCCCATAAAGAACATTTCCATCACTCAAAGATTATTTTATTTTTATTTTATGCGTATGAATGTATTGCCTGCACAAATGTAAGTGCACCCATGTTGTGCAATGTCCACAGAGGTCAGAAGAGGGCATCAGATCCCCGCAGAACTGGAGGTACATACAATTGTTAACCACCATTGGGTGCTGGGACTCAAACCCGGGTCCTCTGCAAGAGAAGCCAGTGGTCTTGAGCCATCTCTCCAGCCCAGAAAGATTCTTCTTACTACCGTTCAGTCAATTCCTATTCTAATTTCCCCCCAGACAAGCAGGAGTCTGTTTTCTGTCATACAGTGTACAGTGTTCATGTGTGTTCTGTTACTGACTGTGAAGTTTCTGAAGTCCGTTGGTGCTGCAGTCTGCCTTTGCATCAGCGTTCTGCCCTGTGGATGACTACCATGTCAAAGTAAATTCGGAACAAACCACTTGGCTCTAGGACAGATGTGTCAGGCATCTAGAGGAAGCTGAGGCTTGTGCTTGCTCTGAAGAACCTTGAAATCGACTGCACTGGAATGTTAGGGTCTGTTGGCAAGGAGTCTGCTTAGCACATCCCCACACCCCACTGCCTTCTCTCCTGCCCTGCCTCCGGGGGCCTCTACCCAGGGCAAGAATACCCCGGCCCTTACTCTTCCTTTCTGCACGTGGGTTGGACCTCTCCCAAGGCCTTTGGTTCCTCCTCATCCCTCAAGTTTCTATTCTCCTAAGAGTCTCCTAAGCAATTGACCGAAGTCCCCAGCCCTGCCGGCGTGTCTCCCTGTTGCTTTCTCCTGAGCCCTCATTATCGTCAGCTGCGACTGTCTAGTCTGCCTGCGTCTTTTCTACCTCGAGTTTCTCCAAGCAGAGATCAACTCTCCATTTTTTCTAAACAGGGTCTCACTAAAATGCACTGGCTCGCCTGGAACTTGCTATGTAAACCAGGCTGGCCTTGAACTCACAAAGCCGCTGCTGCTTCCTGAGTGCCGGGATTAAAGGCACGTGCTACCACATCTGGCTCCCATTCTCTATTATATCACATGTCCAGTACAGGGAGGTGCCCTGACTCAGACCCTCAAGTGCACACAACTTGCACAGAGGACCTTCCACAAGAACAGTGTGAGGAGGTGGAGAATGAAGAACCTCGAGCCTTCCCATTGTAGGCAAGCGGCAGGCACGGCAGCCTCTCTGCCCAGACGCGGCAGCCAGCCAGAAACAGAGCAGGACTGAGAAAGTGCCCAGAAGCCATGAGCGCAGATCATTTTCCACAGGAGTGGCTGGCCGTGAACACCAAGAGAGCCTCAAGGATGGGACAAGATGGAGTTCTGGGAGAGACAGAAGCTCATCAGGCCAGGGTCAGGTGGGGGCAAGCTGTCAGCTTCTGCATGGCTCTCAGACCTGTGACCCCAACCCTCCGTGTTCCCTCACCCCAGGCCTTTACAGTTTACCCAAGAACATGAAGTAGCTTGTAAGGCATCTTGTCTTGTCCCATTGTGTGTACGAAAGCTACATACCAGAACAGAATAGGTGCCTGGTTAGGGGCCGAGGTGGGCCTGCCAGTGAAGCCCCCAGGCCGGCACCCTCCATGGTCCATATTTGCTAAACTTTGGGTGTATATTGCCACATTGTAACTACGCTGAAACCTGTCTGTCTGGGATTCATTCACCCCACAGTTTCTCTGGGGAGAGAAAATGATTACAGAATGGCCTGCAGCTATTTCAGTATTACAACCATGCTTTGAAGAGCCCACTAAACCAAAGTCCCTAAACTATAATTAGATAGCATTCCTGAGAAACGGGACCTCTGGGGGATTGGCACCAAATCCAGCCTGACTGTAAGCTAGCATCCTGGAGAGCTGGCTACCTTGCAGTCAGTTTCAACAACAGTTCCTCAGTTCAGATAACCAATGTTCAGTGCCCCAGCTACAAACTTCTAAAAATGTCACATGAAATATGACCATTTCCATTTACAATTAAATACAGAGAGACCCTCTACTGTTAGGCAGAAAGAGGAAACCCAAAGCCTCAGCACGCTAGTGTAAGTCGGCTTTCCTGCCTAGTAGGGGTGGGGAGAGCCGGGGATTACCTGGTACATTGTCCTAGGGCTGGAGTCTGAGGGAGAAGCTGGGACTGAAATCTTTTTAAAATTTTTTTTTTTTTTTTATGTGTATGAGTGTATTGCCTACATGTGTGTAAGGGCACCTGTGTCGTGTAATGCCTCAGTCAGATCCCCTGGAACTGGAGTTAGGAACGGTTGTTAGCTGCCATGTGAATGCTGGGAATCGAACCCAGGTCCTCTGCAAGACCAGCTAGTGCTCTTAACCACTGAGCCATCTCTCCATCCCCTGGAACTGAAATCTGTATGAATAGATAAGATCATTCAAACTCAAGTCCCTCAATGAAGAAGAAATTCAGACTCTACCACACCACGGGTAGAGGGCTCTGACTATATGATTTGTGTAGTACGCCGATCCCAAGTTAAGTTTGTAACATTCAAATTACAATGAAAATGAAAGGCAGGGTAACAGGTGAGGTAAACAGGACAGGCAGACAAGAGGAACAGACAGAAACAGGAGGGGTAGCTGGACATTAAGCTCACCACTGTACCACCAACACTCAAGGGCGCTGGGATCAAGAGCGCAGGGAAAGCGTTCAGTTGGGTTGTCTATAACTACTCTGCTGTTGGCTTTCTTTGGTGTCGTTAAACAGTCTCATTAAAAATGTCCAAATGAGGGGCTGGAGAGACGGTTTAGCAGTTAAGAGCACTTGTTGCTCTGTTCCTGAGGACCAGAGTTTAGTTCCCAGCACCCATGTTGGGTGGCTCACAGCCCTATGTAACTCCAGCTCCGGGAGATTCAGTGTCCTCTTCTGGCTTCCAGACGTACCCAAACCCACATGGACATACACACAAGGACACATAAGTAAAAAATAATAAAAATAAATATTTTTAAAATATTCTAATGAGGAACTTGGGAGATGGTGTTACAGTAGCAAATAGCCCCATAAGTTTAACTGGTCAAGACTATAAAATCTCTAGTCTATCTGTTGAAAGACCCCACCTTTCCAGTTTCACTGGTCAATCACCTGGTCATAGGACCATCCCTAGGAAGGGAGGGTCACCTTAAGTCATGCTAAATAGATGGGCAGAATACCTGGTGTGTTAATGAGGTAGGGACTTTTTCCTGCCGGGAATCCCCCTCTCCCAGGGCAGTGCTTCTAGACCCAGCCAGACCTGTAAGTCTCTGTAAGTCTGTCCACTTAAGCGTGATCTCTGCTTTTCTTCTTCATACTCCTCTTCTAAACATTCTTTCTTTAAGGTTTTGGACTGCCCTTAGCATCTTGTATTTCTTTACTTTTTTTTAAAATTTTATTTATTATTTTTATTTTATGTATATGTGTGTATTGTCTGCATGTAGGTAAGTGCACCCACGTCGTGCAATGCCCGTGGAGGCCAGAAGAGGCTGTTGGATCCCCTGGGACTGGAGTGACAGACAGTTGTTAGCTGCCATGTGGGTGCTGGGGTTCGAACCCAGGTCTTCTGCAAGAACAACCAGTGTTCTTAACTGCTGAGTCATCTCTCCAGCCCCATGTATTTCTTTACTTTTTAACTAAAGCTTCCTTCTCCCAGCCACGTGGCTACCAGTCAGCCACATGTCTGACCTCCGTGCAGGCTCTAAACCTGCCTGGCTTCGTGACTTTCCTCCCTTCTCCCCAACATTCCCCTCCTCAAGGCAGCTGCCAAGATCACCAGCTTATCTGCCCTGAGGATTTTTCTTAAAATTCCAATAAAATTGTCCTAAAATCTTCCGTTTGGGTCCATTCTTAAATTCTTTTGTGAATGAGACTAAGAACCCTCTAGGGGACACTCTTTCTCCCTGTTTCAATGGTTCAGTGAATAAAGCCCTTGCACAAACAGGAAAGTTTGGATCCCTAACACCTACATAAAAGCTGGGCAGGCATGGCCACAAGTCTGTAAGTGTAGGGCTCTGGAAGCAGGTCCCTGGAACAAGCTGGCTAGCTAGGCTTGTCAAATCAGTGAGCTATGGGTTCAAGTAGGTGTAGAGCAATCAGCTAAGACATCTGGCTTCTGGGCTGGAGCGATAGCTCAACAGTTAAGAGCACTGGCTGCTTTTGCAGAGGATCAGAGTTTGGTTCCCAGCACTCACATGGCAGCTAACAACTGTCTGCAACTCCAGTTCCAGGGGATGCGATGCCCTCTTTTGACCTCATTGGGCATTGCACTTACATACATGCAGGTAATACACTCATACACATAAAACAAAAATAATTTAAAAAATAAATAAAATATTTCTTAAAAAGATATCTGACTTCAGCCTTTGGTCACCACATGCATGTACACACATATGCACACACATGTACACATACAAAAAATTTCAAACATTGGACACTGAACTGGGTTGACTATCATCTGTCCTCACCCCAAACTCATATCTCCTTGTGACTACAGGATGTGATCTTTGCACATCAGCTAGAACATCTTTTTTTAAAATATATATTATTTATTTTTTATTTTATTTTATGTGTATGCATGTATTGCCTGCATGTAGATAAGTGCACCCGTGTCACGCAATTCCCACGGAGGACAGAAGAGGCTGTTGGATCCCGTGGAACTGGAGTTACGAACAGTTGTTAGCTGTCATGTGGGTGCTGGGATTCGAACCCAGGTCTTCTGCAAGAAAACCAGTGTTCTTAACCACTGAGCCATCTCTCCAGACCCAACTTTTCTTGTATCTTATACTCATCTCACATAACATAGACTCTACGGCTTGTCAGAGCTCCTCCACAGCACTCAGTGGGTCTTATAAAAAGTTCATGAACCAGGTTGTTCTCAAGGAGCAGCATGCTGGCAAGCATCTAAACCGACACCATGAAGCTTCCTGCAGCCATGACATGCAAGGAGGGCGAGCTGTACCCGAGCTGAACCGGCCCCACCAACCCTGGCTCTGTGACCTTGAGCACGCATCTTGTGAGCTGAGGGTGACACCTGACCTTCATCTTTTCACTGGACACACATGAGAAAGTCGTAGCAAAGTTCCATTCCGAGCTCCAGGCTGTGCAGTTGAGAATACATTCTTCCCCTTCACTGCTGGGAGTTAAAAATCAATGAGACTTTACAGTCTCAGCTTCGTGGCTTATCAAACAGGTATCTCAGAACCACTTTCAACCCAGATGCTGTTTTCCTCTCTTCACAGTACACATTCTCAGGAGTTCACAGATCAGGACTCCAGTTTGGGGGCCTGGGATGCAGTTGGGTCCACAGAGCACTTGCCTAGCATGCACAAAGCTTTGAGTTCAATCCCCAGCACCACAGAAATTGGATGTGGTAGCTTGTGCCTGTAATCCTAGCACTTGGGAGGTAGAAACAGGTGGATCAGAAGTTCAAAGTCATCCTTGGTTAGTGAGTTCAAAGCCAGCCTGGACTTCATGAGACCCAGTCAGTCTCAAGGACTAAAACAAAAAAAGGCTCCAGTTTGGCAGTTCATCCAGTCCACCACTCAGTCCATCCACAGATCACAAGAAGTCCACCGAGGTTAGATGGGAACACTAAGAAAGTGTCAACCCTCTACATGTAGAAACCTTTCACCAGCCCCCATCCTAACCCTGGGAAGGGCTGGAGAGCAGGTATGTGGGATCGTCCCTCCCTGCCCTCGATAACCCCTGACAATTTTAAACTTTCACTCCTGGCTTTGCAAGCTTGTTAAAGGTGCTGCAAACTTGATTAGCTGGTTTCTCCCTGCAAGGAAGCCTCAGTCCAGCTCAGGTCTCTTCGCTTCTTCTTTCCTCTTACTGGCTAAGTTCCTGGAGAGTTTATCAGGACAAACTGGTTTGTCAGCCTCCCTCTACCCTAAGCAGCCCTACCTCCACAGGGTACTCCAAACTTTAGTAAAAAGAAATCAAGCCACCTTGGATCTCTGCATGATCCCTTCTGAACTCAGTGTGGCTGGAGCGACTTCTAGAAGAATCTGGGTCTGAGTGAGAGTGAAGTAAGCCTTAGAGCTCACGTACTCCCCAGAGCTCAGATCCTGGTTTACCTTGTTTGGGTTTATTTGTTTGTTTTAAATAAAGTTGTCTGGAACTAGCACCAAAGTCCTTTTATAAGAAACACGAAGAGGGGCTGGAGCGATGGCTCGGCGGTTAAGAACACTGGCTGTTCTTGCAGAAGACCCGGGTTTGAATCCCAGCACCCACATGGCAGCTAACAACCGTCTGTAACTCCAGTCCCAGGAGATCCGACAGCCTCTTCTGAGGTCCCCAGGCATTGCACGACACGGGTGCATTTACCTACATGCAGACAATACACGCATACACAAAAAAATGTAAAAATAAATAAAAAAAAAACACAAAGAAAAAAGAAGAAAAACTTATTTTAACTTCAAAAAAGTTCACTCTGGGACTGGAGAGTTGGCTCAGTGGTTAAGAGCCCTCTTGCAAAGGACCCAGATTTGATTCCAGCACCCACCCTTTGACCATCAGACTATTGAAACAGAGGCCTCCAAGGAATTGGAATTTCCCCTGGAAGCTCATGCTGGGAGAAGGGAAAACTGAAGTCTGGTACCGGGGAGAGAAGAAGCACAGAGAACCTTCACACAGTTCTGACAACTTATCAGACTACCTTCTGGGAAAGGTAGTGATGAGTCAGTGATGGGTGAACTACATCCTGATCAGGACACCTCAGTTTTGCATAACTCACCTAATGCTGATCCTCAAGTCAGCACCCTGGGCGGACTTCTGGGAAGAGTCACTGGACTCTTCCCAATGTGGCTGCATTGAATCAATCTCTGCTTCTCACTATCACTTGACTTTTGAATTGGTATATTGGGAACGGGTAGCTGACCTCGCTTGTTGGGACTACCAGGACCCAGACCTTTACCCTAAAAACCCCAGGGATGATTTTGAATTTACAACAGCATAAGTAAATCACAGAAACATGGAACTCCCTAATTCATATGGAAGCATATGTGTGGAAATTAATAATCAAAGGTTGAATTCCCTTACAGGACTCATCTGGAGCTTAGAGATTTAGCTACTAGGATAGGAGCAGACACAGCCACCTTGAGAGACAAAGCTCTAAGAAGTCAGCACAGCTCGAACAGGGGTCAACATAGTTCATTTACTAGCACAGAAGAAAATTCTCAGATATAGCCTTCCTGGCAGATGCAAAACACCAGTGTATTGGCGTTATGGCCGCCATTGTTTCTGGGTCCCTGAAGAGACAGGGTTCTTGAACCTGCCTGTCAAGGGACAGATTCTGACTCCAGCCACTTTACCACAGCCGGCCTTTCCGTGTGTCCTCTAGTATGGAAGAGTTGCTAAGGGATGTCCCCAAACTTCCATGCGTCCCTGTAACAGGTATGCTACTGGCCACCAACCGCTACGTCCGCCTCCTCCACACCTCCAGGGGTGAGACCCTTGCACTCGGAGCCATTCACCTCTGTGGCTTTAGAGTGGCACCTCCCAGAAGCCCCAGCAAGCACCTGCCTTAGCCAGCTCTGCCTGCTGTCCTCTCCAGGTCATTCAGTTAGAGCTGAGGGTTATCAAGTTACCAACAATTAAAGTTTGATGTCCAACAGGCCAATAAGCACCCAAAGGGGCCTGCAGAGCATACAAAGTCTGAAAGATTGGGTAGTCTAGGGAGTGGTCTAAAGGCTGTGCTGGAAGGACCAGTTGGAAGCGGCAAGTATTTGGAGGGGTGAGTAGCCCAGAGTGGGAGAGGTGGAGGCTGGAGGGATGTCAGGAGAGTGGTGCTGAACAGGGTGCAAGTTCCAGGATCAGCCAGAAGGAACTGGAAGTCCAGACCTAGCAGCTGGAGCCAGAGATGCTGGCCACTCCTTCTGGAGAACCGTCCCCCAGTCCCTCCTGAGCATTCCACTGGGCTCTCTGAACACATTGTCGAACTCTGCTGTTTAGTTTTTGTTCTATGGGCAGCC
Source organism: Nannospalax galili (assembly GCF_000622305.1). Classification (NCBI taxonomy): domain Eukaryota; kingdom Metazoa; phylum Chordata; class Mammalia; order Rodentia; family Spalacidae; genus Nannospalax; species Nannospalax galili. The sequence continues at coordinate 699,101 of NW_008329156.1, forward strand.
TCCTTCAGGGCCTGGTTCGTTCTTCTGAGTCAGATATCAAGAACAATACTTAGAGTTTAGGGGTTATCATCCAAACCCGATTTAAGTGAATGGGCTGGATTTCTAAGGATCGCCTCTCAGTGAGGGCCAGGCATCAAGAGTCAGCCCTCCTTCCCTTCCTCATGACCCTCCCCATCCCCCCATTCCCACGTCGGGCTTTCCTCAAATTTTCTCTTTTTTTTTTTTTTGGAAGCTGGGGAGGGTCATTCCATTCCTTCTGATTTTCTCAAGGTTATAATACAAGTGGCCCCTGTGGGCTTCCCTAGGAAGTTCCCTGGGACTTAACCTCTCTCTCTTAATTTTCAACCACTGAAGTGTCATCGTATGTGCCAAGCAAGGCATTCTCTCTTTGGACTGAACTTCTAAAGTTTACTACTCAACAATGTCACTTTTTGGGTCCCCCAAACAATTAGGTAAGTGTTTGTTCACATTAGCTGCGGTCTTCTTGGAGCAATTCTTTCTACAGCACTATTAAAATTCTGTTCCTTCAGGAATAATCGCTTGGTTTTTTTTAATTTCATAATTGTTGCTTGCACTCTGTGTGCTTGCCAAAGACACAGGCAGGGGCCATTCTGCACAAGGGCTTCGTACTGGCATGCCTTTCTAGCAAGCAGGTGAGAGGAGCTGGGATCCAGAGGAGAGCAATTCCACTGTTTACGTGAGCATGCACGGAAAAGCTGGAAGTGATTCATGATGCAAGCTCATCAGGTGGTCACGTGCATCACTCCAGACCAGGTGGGAGAGCGTTCAGTGAGCCAGTTTAGAAGCGCTTAGAACACCAGGTGCATGTCTTTGGAAGACAATTCATCTGCCCAGTGTCCACAAACATTGCCAAGATCTTCTGTGGTACAATAGTACAAGGGCATCATGAAACATAAACCCAAGCCTCATCCACAGAACACAGGTTGGATGGGGGCTAGCCTTCTGTGGCTGCCCTAACAAAGTACCACCAGGTCGACAGCTGGGTGCATCACCTTTTGATTGTTGTGACAAAGTGCCTGACACAAGCAAATTCAGGAAGGAAGGGTTTATGCCGCCTCACGGTTCAGGGCACAGCGCAGTAGGAGCACCAGGCCTCTGGTCGCATTGCTCCGCAGTCAGGAAACAGATGTGCGCTGGCACTCAGCTCACTCTCTCCCTTCTGTTCAGCCTGTGGGATGGTGCCACCCACATTCAGGGTGATCTTCCCTCTTCAGTTGAACCTCTCTGGAAGCACCTCATAGATATATGTGGAGAGGTGTTTCCATGGTAATTCTAAATCCAACAGCATGGACAGCAAAGACTGACCACCACAGTGACATATCAACACAAATGTGTTGTGCTGTATTTTGGAGGGTGGAAGTCTAGTGGGTGAGGGGGATCTCATGGGGTGGAACCAACGTGTTAGTGGACCATGGTCCTTCTGATCCTCTAGGGCAGGCCAGTTTTGTAGCCTTTATCAAGACTTTCTTGGGCTTCTGATCTCTTTCCTCTGTCTTCAAAGCCAGTAAAATATAAGTTCCTCTTCAAGTTGGCCGACCAATGATTTTAGCCCATTCACAGCCTTAATTCTTCATGTTTATACCAACATGTCAACAGACTCATATGCTGGACGGGGACAGCCTGGGGGCCATCCTTCTGCCAGCCCTTGGTATCTTACTTGTTAAAGGATGTGGTTTCAGTCCTTGTCCCACACTGCTGGAGCCAGACCAGGGAGAAGGTGATACAGGTACTTGAACGTGGATCCCAGCTTTACCACTTGCTGTAGTGTAAACTTGGCCAAGTTGCTGACCCTCTCTCTCAAAGCTAGTTTGGGTCCTCCGGTCTTTGGCTGTAGTTTCTTTGGAAGATGGTTCCAGGAAGCCCTTTGAGGGAGTATGGACGTTCACCAAGGCAAAGGTGAAAAGGATTGCTGTGGCCAGCAGGGCCTGAGTCTTGAGCTCTGACTAGCCAGGAGGAAAAGCACAGAATTGCCCCCTGCAGGGCTGGGCGCCTTTCTTCCTCATGCCCCTGGATGACGGAGCCTTACTTCTTCAGCTCTGACCTCAGCTCTCCAATCCTGGCCCTCTACAGGCTGATGCTGTTCTCAGGGCCAAGGATGCCCTAGACAGGCATACAGGAAGCCCTCCCCCTCCAACTTCAGCAGGTGGTTCTGAGCCAGGCACACTAAAAATATTGAATGCAGTTACCTTTCAGCTATGTATATAAAGCATACAGGTATGTCCAACTTGTGGCCGGAGGGCTCTGTGCATCCCAGGACACCTGTGAATCAGGTCCAACATATTTGCAGATGTCAGATTGCAATGCCCAAAGACACCTCCAGATGTTAAACATAAATACGTTTCACACTTAGACTTGGGTCCTGTTTTAGTTAGCTTTATGTGGCTGTGATAAAACACTGACCAAAGCCAACTTGGTGAGGAGAGGGTTTGTTTCATCTTACACGTCTAAGCACAGTCCACCTTTGAGGGAAGTCAGGCAGGACCTCAGGGCAGGAACCTGGAGGTAGGAGCTGAAGCAGAGACTTTGGAGGAACGCTGCTTACTGGCTTGCTCCCCTGGCCCATGCTCAACCTGCTTTCTTATACAACTCAGGACCAACTGCCCACGGGTGGCACCACCCACAGTGGGCTGGGTCCTCCCACATCACTCAACAATCAAGGAAATACCCCACGGACATGGCCACAGGCCAGTCCAGTAGAGGTAATTCCCCAAATGAGGCTCCATCAACCCAGGGGTGTCAAGTTGACAACAGATGCCAACCACGACAGGAAGAACTCACAAGAGTTCTCGTTATATATGTGCAAATGTTCTAAAATCCTGAAAAAGATGAAATTCACTCTGGTAGGAAGTATCTCAGGTGAAGGTTACTTAACCTCGTGTACCCACAATGGGGCTTCAGTGATGATGAACTAGGGCGTGAGCTCAATAGTCAGCACCAAGCTTGGCACACACTACACACCCGACAGTACATTTTCGTTATTTCCTCCGACCCCTGGGCTGCGTGACCCCTGTGATCACTGCATTCTTTATTCTCTTCATCTCCTGTGATCTGAGGAAGATCAACGACCCTGTGTCACGTGAGAGAGGCTGAGACACCGTGACAAAAGCAGACGCCCTTGCATTGTACATGATCCTTCTAGCAGGAGGAACAGATGACAGCCAATCGCTTAATTGACAGGAAGGGGTAGCTGAGGTGGTGCTGAGAAACAGGCATATGCTGTCAGGAGGGCTTGCCAGGGCTAGACCATCAGGACAGGTGGGAGACTCTATCAGCAGTGTGTGTAAAAGCCCTAGGGAATTCACTAGACTGTGAAGAAAGGGTCCTGTGACTTGAGCACAGAAAACATGGAGGGTTGGGCACAGGCCACAGGCTGGATGGCAGTCAAGAGCAGGCATCTCAGGCCAAGTTCAGTCTTACTCTGATGATAGGGAGACACTGAAGTTGAACCTACATTCTAGAATGTTCGTCTCAGCTCCAAACCATATGTCCGAATATCTGCCTGGGATGCAGGTGGAAGGCAGGTACACTTTGATTGCCTGAGTCGCCTCGACTGATCATAGCAAATGCCCTAGGAGTGCGTTGTTGCAGCCAAGGTCCTGGGGCAGCAGAACTGAATCAAGTGAACAGTTAATCGTTTTTGAAAACTAATACAAGAAAGCAAAATAATACATCCAACGTTTGACTTTTAGTTCACTAGCTGATGAGACCTGAGGAGAGTCACACTTGGCTGTGGGCAGGAGGAACAGTTAATGTTGAAGGTGCTAGAGCTCTGTACATGTGAACGCATGCATCCTGGCTGCTTTAGCTTGTGCACGTGTGTGTGTGTGTGTGTGTGTGTGTGTGTATGTGTGTGTGTGTGTTCTTTCATGCAGTATCTTGCCTTTGTCCCAATCTGATTCAGCTACAATCTAGTCTGTAACCTTATCACCAGCACCTTGTGTTTCTGGGTTATGGACCTGGGAACTCAGACCAAACCAGTTCTTAAATCTAAATCCTAGTGGGTTTCAGAAGTTCTCTGGCCAGACTCTAAGGCAGCTGGTCTACCCATCATAATTCCTGTGATCATCACATGAACTGTCTGGAAAGATCCCCCACAGGCTAGAAAGAAGACCCCACTCCAGACAAATGCGTATAGCAAATATCGTCATAGTCCATGGTTTCAAGTGAAGTCTCTGTCCTCTATGTGCTTTGTGTACATGTCCAGAAGGTTCTGGCCTCTGTACAGCAGTGGATGACACAGATGGTATAGGGTATAGACCAGATCTGTCTATCACCCTGTGGTCACATGTTGAAACCCTAATCTCCTATGTTTGAAGGCAGGGCTGTAGGAGATGATTATGGTTAGATGATATCATGGCAGGGAGGTCTTCATGGTGGAAACAGCGTTCTCATAAGAAAAGGAAAGGGTACCAGAGCTCCCCCCAACTTCTCCACATGAGCCACAAGACTCCACCTCTAATACAGTCACATGGTAACCAGCATTGATGTCAACAAGCGTCCTGGGCACTAGTGGTACCAGGAGAAGAGGAGCAAGCTCAAGTCCCATCAGCTCTGGGGAAGGTGGGCATGGGGACCAATGTGACATGACTAGGTATGGTGGACATCATCATCAGTGGGATCAAGCAGGTCCATCTGTCCATGGGACTGCAGGTCAGAACTGAGGAGATACAGAGGGTCTAGTGTTGCATTTCTTTGGGGAACCCAGTCACTGATACTCTTTAATGGCTGAACTTTGAATGCCAAATGCAAGAGGTACCTGCTATCTGCCAAGCCCACGGTAAGGACACAGTACAGAGAGACACTCTCTCCAGGGGACTTCAGGCTAAAGAAGGAGAGGGATGCAGACCAAAGGAATTCCTGTGAAAGGATAGTGTTGGGGGGTGTCTTGGCCCCTTCCCTGAGATGACATCCCTTCAGAGAAAGACTCTGTTTACTGGTCATCCTGGCTACCCCACAACATGTGTGTCAATCACCACGCCCCAGGTGAATGGGAAAGAAAATCATAGTACAGCACTGATTTGAAAGCTGAAAATGTGTGCCTGGGAAAGAATGCATACCTTCGATAGAAGCTTTTGATTCCTAGATTCTAAGCTGCCTCAGGATTATTGGAACACGGTTCTAAAAATGAATTAGCTTTAGGTCTGAGAAACAGGCCTGTGATGGAGCAATGACAGAGAACAGTGAAAACAGGTTTGTCTGGTCATAAACACTTTAGTTGCTAGGCTCAGTAAGGTACGGGTAGACACTTGCCCTAATAAGGGAATATTGATTAAATTCTAGTTTGGAATCAGGATTCATAACTTATGGGTTCAAGACTCAAGGAATCACACTCTGTAATGAACACAACCTCTGTGCCTAACTCTCATTTTACACCAAACCTCAAGGGTCAGCTGTTGCCATGGTAGTCAGCTGGAATCAAAGGTTGTGTTGGAGAATCAGGTCTCCAACATAGAGCAGAAGCAAAGAGCTTTGGAGCTGGAGGGTTCCGGCTCTAACTTCATTCTGACATACATAGCTCTGATACCAGCAGAGGATGGTGAGCTCTTCAACCCTTCAGACTTCTGTTTCTGAAGGTCACAGAAGGCAACCTGAACAAGCAGGTTATTAAAGTCAGACTTTCATATCCTCTGCCCCATTGCACCAGACCCACCATGAAAGTCCATTGTCAGCACACTGTAATGATCCAGCCTGTTGGAATCACCTCTCTTCCTTGGCCGCTTGAAGGATGTAGATTCAGGACACCCCAAAACTAAGAATTGTCATGGATCTGGTAAAAGACATTCTGTCTTCTGTCTAAACACACTGTGGGGCTGGGGATGAGTCATGATGGTCTGAGCTCCACCATGGGACAGGAGGGCGGGCAGAAGGGGATGGGGTCTCTATTAGTGGAATTGTTCTTTCACACTGGCACTTAGCGGAACCAAAGCAGACATTCCTGATTTAGGCCAGGTGCTGCCTACCTGCAGCCTCTAGGATTCTGGAACCTGTGTGTCCACCATACACCTGAGACATTTTGTTCCCTCGGTATCACCAGCTGCAGGAATGACGTGGCCACTCTTCTCTAGGCAAGCAAAATTCTCTGAGGGATGAACAGTGACACTTCTATGACCACACGTGACAGCTGGGATGACAATTTTGCAATGACCAAAGCCACTGGTAATGGCAAAGTCTTGGGCGGGACTCAGCACAGTCACACCCCATGCAGGGACGATTCAAATGAACTGATTAGTCATGTTGGAAGCTGACTTACATAAAGATGTTCTAATTGTCAGGTTTTGGAGCACAGAATACAGGCATAGGAGAGAAAGAAAGAGACCATACCACACCTCAGACAGGACTGCATTTTATTCAAGGGATAGCGGCCCTCCTGCATGATGGACGCAACTGGGAATCGGCAGGGTTAGAGATCGTACAGGGCCAGGGCATGAGGAAGCAGATGCAGCCACGGGTCTACGTGTCTCATCTTCTGGGAGCCTCTGCTCAAGCAGGACGGGCTAGCTTGAGCAACGCCTGTTTCCAAGAGTTCCCCCTGAGTTCTGGGAGTGGCCAATCCTGATGTGGTTTATTGATAAGGTTAGTTGCAGTCTCAGAGGTATTCTATCACTAAGGCTCTCAGAACAAAAGGGAGGACTTGTACCTTCTATGTGGAAGAAAATAACAACAACCACAAGCATTCGAAGAGGTGTTTGTTGGGCTTCTTAGAGGGCATCCATGTGCCTGTAGGACTCTAGACAACTTAGCACACAGGAACAAGCAATGGAGACACTGGCTCCTTCCCAGCCTGGGCAGATGCCTTTGAGTGCAGAGGCCCACAGTCCAGGGTTGCCTAAGGCATTTCACTGTTTTAGAGAGATACAGATAAGCAGGTTTGAGGGTGTAGGGGGAAGTGTTATTACTTTGTGGACACCTAAGCCTGGGGCCACCTAAGCCAGGCATTTCAGTTTGCCTTAGGCAGCTGAAAGTGTGCTGCTCCAGTTGAAAAGCTATGGAGATCTAGGCAGTGATTTGACCACCGGCCAGCTTGGGGCCAGTTCGGTTTCCCAGGGCTGCTGTCTCAAATTGTATCCCATGCTGGTGGCCTAACACAGCAGAGCTGTGGAGCCTTGAGGATTGAGAAGGGGGGGCGGGGGCCACTGGCTCCTTCTGGTAGTGTCGGCAGCCCTTAGCTTGGGGAGACCCCTCCCCTTTCTACCTCATTCTGTCTGTGGTGTTGTGTCTTAAATAACCTTGTCCGGAGTCTCATGAGGGCTTACTCTAAATCCAAGTCCAAGGTGAGACGATGTCATCTCAAGGGACTTCATTTTGTCACCTCTGTAAAAATCCTATTTCTGAAAAGGGCCTTGGTCACAGGCACCAGGCTAAGAACGGGGACATACTTCACTGGGAGCCATAGTTCAATCCCCTCTGAGACCCTTCCAGAACAGTGAGTCCTGCCTCTTGAGGCCACAGCTGATCTCCTTAGACCTGCCCCCCCAAGCTCAGGTCACGCCTGTGGACCCCCCATATTAAGGCAGCAGCAGCAAGCTGTTGCATTATCCTCCTCCCTCCCCAGATCCCAGCCTGTTCCCAACCCCACAACCCTTAATCTGGGACACACCTGTGCCACACCTCTCTTCTCTGCTGAAGCCTTGCCAGGCCAATAGGCCCATAGTCACATCCCACCTCTCTGAGATTGCCCCAGAATCTGGTATTTACAGCAGTGCTGTGGTCTGGACATGGATTGTACCCAAAATAACTCATGTTACAATTGGATTCCCAATGTAACAGTATTGCAAGACAGTGGGACCTTTAAGAGATAATTAGGCCATGGGGTCTCCACCCTCCTGAATGGATTGAGATCATTAATTAATTAATTAATTAATTAATTCTTTCATTGGTAAATGTGTAATATGCCTGTGTGTTTGTGTGTGGTATGTATGTGTGTGTGGTGTGTGTGTGTATGGTGTATGTGTGGTGGGTATGTGTGTGTGTAGTGTGTGTGTGTGTGTGGTGTGTGTGTGGTGTGTATGTGTGTGTGTGGTGTGGGTGGGGTGTGTGTGTGGTGTGTGTGTATATGTGTGTATGTGTGTGTGGTGTGTGTGGTGTGTGTGTGTGGTGTGGTACTATGTGTGTGTGGTGTGTGTGGTGTATGTGGTGTGTATGTGTGTGTGTGGTGTGTGTGGTGTGTGTGTGTGGTGTGTGTGTATATGTGTGTATGTGTGTGTGGTGTGTGTGTGGTGTGTATGTGTGTATGTGTGTGTGGTATGTGTGTGTTATGTGTGTATGTGTGTGTGGTGTGTGTGTGTGTGTGTGGTGTGTATGTGAGTATGTGTGTGTGGTATGTGTGTGTTATGTGTATATGTGTGTGTGGTGTGTGTGTGTGTGTGTGTATGTGTGTGTGTGTAGGCTGACATAAGAGTCTTCCTTGATTGTTTCCACTTCATATACTGAGGTAGAGTCTCTCACTTGAAGCCAGAGTTCTTTGATTCCTCTAGCCTAGTTACCCTGCTTGTCCCGGGACTCGATCTCTGCCTCTTGAGCTCTGGAATTGCAGACCTGCCACCATGTCCATCCAATGATTACACAGGTGCTAGGGGTCTGAGCTCTGGTCATCACACTTGCCTGATTGCTATGTTATTCACTGAGCCAACTCCGCAGGCTCAGATTATTCTAGATACTGAGCTATATATCAAGAGGTGAGTCAGTCTCTTAGGACTAGATTAGTGACCTTGAGAGTCTGTTGGTAGGGAGCAAGTTTACCTCGGTATTCTGGCCTCTTCGGATGTGGTCGTTCATGGATCTCACCTGGGGTCCCACCATGTGATGTCAACCACTGTGGGTCATGCAGCATAACTTTGGGACCGGCTTCCAATCTCAGTACCTCATCTGTTAAAGGGGATGATGATTCCCACCTGTGCTGTGGGTTTTCCAGTACCCCTGTTCTGGTCTAATAGGCCGAGCTTCCTCAGGGTGGGCACGTGTCCTAGACAGTCTCTTATGGCCACAGGGATTGTCCAGGATGGGGTCCAGTCTGCAAGTTGGACAGGAGGAGTCCTTCTCCAGGACTTGCTCTGGATGGGCAGTGGCAGAAATCTCACCATGGAAATCAGTGCAGCTTTGCTTTACTGTCTAAAGACCTGTCGACAGCATGAGAGAAGAAAGCTTACATACGGAAGGGCGGAGAGATGAAGTGTGTGATCCTGGAGACCACGCTGTGTTCTGTGCCCAGACCCCCAGGGAATGTCCTTTCTGGGTCCTAGGCTTTCTTCCGAACTCTGAACAACAGCAGCAAAGTTCCCAATGCCCCACTTTGAATCTGACCGAGTTTGCTTCTCACAACGGAGCCACTCTGACTCACAGGCTACCTCCTAGGGGTCCTGTGAAGAAACAAAATGAAAATACCAAGTGTTCAGCAAGTTCCTGAATAGAATGTGACCTCAGTAAACAGGGATGTGATTATTTCTAATCCAGACTTCCTGGAGATTCCTGGACCCCCTGGAGTCTGAGGGAGCTGTGACCGCAGCCCATTTCAAAGACCCCTTAATATCCCGTTTGCCCGCCTTCCCTATAGGCCAGAGTGTCAAGTTTGCTGGCCCCTATGGCCAGCCCCACATCGTTCAAGAACCTTCCACTGCCATTGCTGGCTGTCATTTTCATGTGGATTACGTAGGCTGTCCTCCATCACGATCACGTGGTTTCTGAGGTTGGCCTCAGTCTGGATGCTGAGTCAGCAGCAGGTGCTCCTATGGTCCATCTGTGCACTAAGGTGACATCCTGTGCTTTCCTGTGGGGGATGCCGCCATTAGGACAGGGGTGCCCCAGGTCTAATGGAGGCCCATTTAACCAGAAAGCCACAGCTGCGCTCGGAGACCCCTTGATAGGAAGGTGAAATGAGAGCTTATGGCCCTTGAATAGAGGAAGAGTATTCATGACCCCCTTTGTCCTCAGATCTTGCTTCCATGGACAGTGCTTCCTAATACTACTGTGGTAGCACATGGCCCAGGTGACATTTTAAGACTCATCCAATCCCATTCCAGTGCCAACAAGCCACCACAGCATAGTTTAGCCAGAATCCTCAGCCTCCTCAAGGGTTGTCCCCACTGACTTTTTTCCATACAGGGGTTTAGCTACTCTGACAGCTTTCTGAGGAATGTCACATGTGGGTCACAGGACAACCTGACTTGGGGAATAAATTTCCTGCCTTTCCACCAAACACTGGACTCTAAACACTGAGTCCCTGTAAACACAGACTAATCAAACCAACCCAAAGACTGAGGTGGCAGTGAGTGTAGTTCCTTAGGTGGACCTTCCCTGAGTATGGTAAGGCCCAGCCAGAGGCTAATGTGGGCAAGTAATGTTGGCCACATCGTGTCAGGGGATGTTACACATGGCAGGCATGAACTGTGTGGAGTCTTCCCAACACATGAGGCTCTAGCGTCAGCTGGCATCTCAATGGTTCCTTCCAGGGTTTGGGTTTTCCCCTGGCCTCCTGCAGTAGGTTGAATAGTGGCCTCTAAAAAACTATGTCCACTAGGAAACTGAATATCCACAACGGAGGGTTTCATCTGGCTCACCTGGTGAGTGGAAAGGACCAGGCAGGGCTCCTCCATGGGAGGAGGAATCAGACTCTCTCCAGACTTCATGAGAGAGGTGAGACAGGCAGCTATTCTGGGACCAGACAAGGATCTTAAGATTCTATAAAGACAAACAAGTAAACAAGAGCCCACCCAGGAAGATCCTCATTACCAAGAAGTGGACAGGAAATCTGGCATGTTTTTCTCAGGAATGTGTGGCCAAAGGATGTATTAGTGTTCTAGAATGTCTTAGTTTTCTATTGCTGTGATGACACACTCTGACCTAAACCAACTTGAGGAGGGAAGGGTTTTTTCGGCTTATACTTTGATCGTAATCCATCCTGGAGGGAAGCCCAGGTAGGGACTCAAGGCAGGAGCCTGGAGGCAGGAATCAAAGCAGAGACCACAGGGGAACACTACCTACTGGTTTGCTCCCCCTGGCTTGCTCAGTCATCTTAAAATATTTTATTCATTATTTATTACTATTTTGTGTTTGTGAATGTATTGCCTGTATGTACTTAAGTACATCTGTGTCATGCAGTGCTCAGAGTTAGAAGATACCAGATCCCCTGGAACTGGAGTTACAGATGGTTGTTAGCAGCTATGTGGGTGTTAGAAATCAAACCCGGGCTCTCTGCAAGACCAGCCAGTGCTCTTAACTGCTGAGCCATTTCTCCAGCCCCCTCAGGTACCTTTCTTATGAAGCCCAGGCCCACCTGCCTAGGGATGGTACCACCAACAGTGGGTTGGGCCCTGCCACATCTATCAGCAATCAGTAAAATGCCCCACAGACACGGCCACAGGCCAATCTGATGTAAGAAATTCCTCAGTCGAGGTTCCCTCTTCCTCGATGACTCTAGTGTCAAGTTGACAAATCACTATCCAGCACACATGCTCTATGACTATTTCTTCCTGAAGTCAGGTGCTGGCTGAGACCACTGCCATGGTCACTTCCCAGAAGCAGATCTCTGTGTCTTCCTGTTCCCCTCTTTTTTGGAGCCATTTCCTCCCAATGAAAACGTACCTTCCTGGAGGAATACCCTTAAGACTCAAAAAGAAACTGAAATTTAGAAGGCTCAGAAAGTTCCTGAAACTCACAAGATTCACAAAGCCCCTCCCAAGGTTTTATACCAGTACATTTCTGGGGGTAAGAGACTCTGGCTATGGAGTTTCAGGGAGTCCACAGATGCAGGCTTCCTGGGTCATCACCCATGCTGTGGTGAACTTTTCAGTGATAGAGCCCCCCATGCTCTGTAGGTAATTCCCAGTAAACTTGCTAGTCACTAATACAGGCTTGGGTGGAATGATTTCTTTGGTCTGTTGTCTGTGCCCAATGTAGGATAGATAGAAGTTTGTGTCTCCCCAGGAAAAGTTCATCAACACCCCATAGCAAGAGCATTCCTCCCTTCCGCATTGCACATCATGTACTCTAGGCCTGGCCACTCTCAGAACAGCACATCACTAGTCACATCTGCATCCTACACTGTGGGAAAATTGTGGCCTCCTGGTTTGCTTCTGGGTGTGGAGTCCACAGTTCAGCATCGGTGTCACCTGATAGCTGGTCAGACTTGCAGAGGTTTGGATTTTACCTTGACCTGATAAAGGAGACCTTGTGCTTAGCAGGATCTCAGGAAATCCTGTGCACACTGTGGGTCCAGAAACAGGGCTGTGTGGGGTCTGCAATGCTAAGAACAGTGGGACTCGGTGTCTAACTTAAGGGGTGCTGATCAGAATCTTAAAGGAGAATCAGACAGGCCAGAGTTAATGCAACTTTAAGAAGATCAAGGCACAAAGGCCCAAGTGCACAGGGAAGAATAATAACTCAGAAGGTAGACCACAGGGGTCAGAACCCTTTTCACAGACCATCAGTCCCTTTCATTTGACAAAGAGCCTGAAATTAGGGTCAGGACCCTGAGCTGACTGTAAGACAGGGTGTGGGGGAATGGCAACATCAAAGCACTCTTCTAGAATCAATGTCTTTCCTGCTTCTGGGAGTGTAAAACCCTGGGCTCTGAAAGATAAAAGAAGCACTAGAAATTGGGAGCTGAGGATGCATCTCAGTGGATAGAGAGGCTGCCTAGCAGGAATGAAGCCCTGGGTTCCATCTCCAGCACTGCATAAATGGGGTGTGCTAGTGCATGTCTGTAATCCCAGCATTCAGGAGGTAGAGGGAGAAGGATCAGGAATTCAAGGCCATTCTCATCAGGTACGTGATGCATTCAAGGCCAGCCTGGGCTACATGAGACCCGGCCTCAAAAAGAAAAAAGAGTATTTTTGAACAATGGCATCAGGCTGAGTTTTTGATTCTTCTTCTTCTTCTTCTTCTTCTTCTTCTTCTTCTTCTTCTTCTTCTTCTTATTATTATTATTATTTGGGGACAGGTTCTCACTATGTAGTTCTGTGTGGCCTGGAACTCTATGTAGACTGGGCTAATCTCAAATTCACAGAGATCTTCCTGCCCCTGCCTCCCAAGTGCTGGAATTAAAGGCATGTGCTACTGTACTGGCCACATTTTTTAATATTGTCCCTGATTTAAAACAGGATGGATTGGTAAGGCAAACAAAGTAGTTGCAAAGCACTATATGTGATGCAACTATGTGTTTGAAAAACTCAAATGTCTCTGTACTCATGTGCCTGAAAAAGTCAGGAAGCTATGGAGCACAGTGTGGAGGTAGCATTTGGAATGGATTTATTTTCTTCCTTTATGTTTCCCTGCAGTATCTCCTGGTGTACCTTTTGTTAAGGTTCAGATAGCCCCGCCCCCTCACCAACAGGATCCCAAGGACTTCTTATGCTCCTGAGAAAAGGGAACCTAGGCTGATAAGCACCTTGGTCTTTGAAGTCAAGAGAAGTAGACTTTTCTCCACTGTTTGGCCAACACAGCAGGCTTCCCCTTTGATCTCTAAAGAGAACAGGTTTTAACAGTCCCGTTCTCCCACTCCCCACCCACCCAACTTAAAAAAAAATACATCTTCCCACCTTCTGCAGGAAGCAGAAGCCTCCCTTTTTAAAAGACCACAGCTCAAGACCAGGGCAGACATTTTCCCTGCCCAGAAGGGAATCTGTCCCATGTGTTCCTTTGCTAATAAACCCTATTTTGATGGAGTTTTATCTGTGTCCTGGTGCCTCCTCCTCCATTTGCTCATTCTCCGCCAACTTTTTACCTATCAGCTTTAATCACTGTGTAATATGTAGATAAAGCTTGAACAAAATCCAAATGTTCTCAAATAAACCTTGACTGGAAGACATTTATCATCACAGTTAACTAGGCACAGCCCAGGAAAGGGATTTTTAAAACAAGAATTTTTAAGTCTGTCTCATATAAAGGCTATTCTATTTCAAACAGAAGCAGTCTCC
>NW_008329156.1:715208-726869 GCF_000622305.1 Nannospalax galili
TGTTTCCCAGGCCTTTTCAACCTTGACTTCTGCCAAAGGAAACTTAAACATAATTTGTTATTCAGGAGTCCAGTTTGAGCAAATTGAGGGGGTAACAGGAAACTGGGCAGCCTTCATTAATACTCAATACATCCTGCCCTGTGTTCCGATTTCCATAGAATGCCATGGAATGTAGTGGCCTAAGAATGAAGTCTGGAGAGATGGTTCAGTGGTTAAGAGCACTGGCTGCTCTTACAGAGGCCTCAGGTTTGGTCCCCAGAATGCACATAGCCATGGCAGCTTACAACTGCTTGTAACTCCCATTCCAGAAGACCCACCATCCTCTTCTGGCCTCCTTGGCATTGCATGCACATGGTACATCTACATGCATGCAGGCAAAACATTCAAACAGAAAACTATAAGTAAAATTATTTTTCTAAAAGGAATGCAGTCCCTAATGTGTGCAAAAAGTAGGCACCAATACAACACTTCACTTTATCCACCCAACTAGGAAGACAAGAAGGACTGAGGCTCCTTGAAGATGACTCCAACCGTGCATTAGCTGAGGTTTTATGCTTAGATATAATTTTTATCGATTTATTTTTATTTTATGTGTATGAGTGTTTTGCCTGCATGTATGTAAGTGCATCCATGTCCTCCAATGCCTGTGGAGGTCAGAAGAGGGTGTTGGATACCCCTGGAACTGGAGTTTATGGATGGTTGTTAGCTACCATATGGATACTGGGAACCAAACCCAGGTCCTCTATAAGACCAGCCAGTGCCCTTAACTGCTGAGCCCTCATTTCTCTGGCCCCTGTGTTTGGAGTTTTGTTGTCACAACTTTAAAGATTGAGATGTAATTTTATATGACACAAAATTGATGGATTTTGATTAAACAAGTTAGTGGTTTTTAATATATTCATAATGTTGTATAACTATTGTCACTCTCTCATTCCAGAACATTTCCATCCAAAAGAGGAGCTATGTACCCGTCAATAGTCCCCACTCCCTTGCATAGCCTCCTGAGCCCCGACCAGCCACCAATCTGCTTTCTATCCTTAAGCAATCGCATTTTGGACATTTAACAGGATTGCAAATAGAGTCACATGCTGCAGGCCTTTGGTGTGTTTCTGTCACTTAAAAAGCACAGTCATGCTTTAACACGTGTCAGTACTTTACACCTTTTCACACCTCAACAATAGCTCTCTCTTCTTTGTCTTTTCTGAGCACTTCCGCTATGAGCGTTAATGCACAAACAGCTCTGTGAATATGCACTTTTAGTTCTACTGGGTATATAGGTGGTGACTAACATTTTTAGGAACTTCTAGGTCATTTGCATAGGGGCTGGGCCACTTTACTTTGCCATCAGCAGTGTAAGAGGGTTACAGACACAGTCACAACTGTGACTTTCTAGGGGCCGGTTGTGGTTTTCATTTTTACATTGTGACCACCTAGGGATGTGGAATGGTACCTCAGTGTGGTTTTAAATACAATTCTTTTTATTTATTTGTTTTTGCTTGTTTTTGAGATAGAGTCTTAGTATGTAGCCCTAATTGCCCTGGAACTCACAGAGATTCACCTGCCTTTGGCTCCTAAGTTAAAATCATGTGCCACGGTTGAAATCAAGTGCTGCCGTACCCAGTACCTCATCTATAATTCTAAAGTCAGGAAGAGAGCAAGCATCCTCCCATGCAATTTTCAGCCATGTGTCTATCTTCTTTTGAAGAGAGGTTTGACATTCAAATTCTTCACCCATTTTAAAAGTGAGTTGTCTTTTTGTGAAAAGTATCAATTTTTAAGTGTCATAAATGGCAAAAGTCACGAAAAGCAAATGAGTTCTGTTTAAATCACAGGTTAGTGGAACCATCCTCACCAACAAACCAGCAGAGGCAATCTGACTTATGATTTGGTTTCTGTAGCCACAGTAACAAGTGTCTCAGACAAGCAGGTCACACAGAGAAGCATAGCCAGTAGCAGGGGTAGGCAAGTCTTCCACACCTGTTGGAGAAGGAGCATCCCACTGAGGTTTGGGGGGGGGTGGCACTAATGTCACACAGTGGCTGTGAGGCACAGCTTACACACTATTTAAACAGAGGAAAACAGGCTGATGCAATGGGTGTTCTAGTTTCGGTTTATGTCACTGTGATAAAACACTATCCAAAACCAACTCAGGGAGGAAAGCGTTTATTTCAGCTCACAGTTACAGGCTACGGTCAAGGGAAACCAGGGTGGGTACTCAAGCAGGAACCTGGAGGCAGGAACTGAAGCAGAGACCATGGAGGGACACCGCTTACTCCCTCCCACCCCAGCTACCTTTCTTATACAGCCCAGACCCAACCTGCCTAGGGATGGCACTGTGGCCCCGGCTCTCCCCACCTCTCATTAAGCAATTAAGAGAACTGCTATATAATTAAGGTGAGTGCTATACAAACAACCAATAAAGGCTCACTGCTCTCCTGACTCAGGTCATTAGAACTTCCAGCCTTTCCCAGGTCTCTGGCCGCTTCCATCCATCTTCAGGAGTGTTTTTCTAATGTGTTTCTCTACAACTATTGAGGTATGCAATTCTTTGTTTTGTCTTAGTTACTTTCTACGCCTGTGCTAAAAACACTGACCAAAACCAACTTGGGGAAAAAAGGGTTTATTTTATCTTACAACTCCCAGGTCATAGTTCATCACTGAGGGAGTTCAAGAAAGGAACTCGGGGCAGGAACCTGGAAGCAGGAGCTGAAGCACAGACCATGGAGGAATGCTGTTTACTGGCTTGCTCTCCTGAACTGTGCTCAGGCTACTTTCTTATGCAATTCAGGACCACCTGCCCAGGGGTGGCATCACCCACAATGGGCTGGGCCCTCTCATATCACTCAACAATCAAGAAAATGCCCCCCAGATATGGCCAGAGGCCACTCCAATAGAGAAAATTCCTCAATTGAGCTTCCCTCTACTCAGGTATAACAAGTTGACAAGTGAAGTTATCCAGAACATTCTGGGACACAAGAACCCAGAAATCTCAGTGGGAGCCCTGTGGGCTCCCAGCCACACCTATAACAACAGGTGAGGGTGTGCCTTACTCCAAAGGATCTTTTGGGCTCTGACAATTGGTGGATGTGGGTGGGATCAGCAGGATTTAGGGTGGGCAGTTTGGGGAAAAGACATTCATCTCAGAATTGGGTCTCTGATGGCCTGATCTCAGCTTCCTACAGAAGAGTGCTGGCCATCAGGGGAATTCAGGGCAGCACGAGAGAGATGGAGGACTGGAGGCCAGTACATCTTAGGAGGACTCCAGGGAAGGCTGGAGCTGGAATTCCTCACCCCACAGCACCAGGGCACAGTGCGCTTTGGGAAAACACAGGCCTCCTGGTTTACAAGGCCAGTGGCTCCAATGGTGAACATGACTCAATGACTCAATCTCTGGCACAATGAAGCAGGCCTCACACTAGACTCAGATGCTTTACTTGATAGTTTAGGTCTGAGTCACCAGCTAGAATGACAGCCATCTGAGGTCAAGAATGGGGGCAGATAAGTCACCCCAGCACCTCTGCCTAGCAGGGTGTCCCCAGGACAGCGGGCATCACAGTCAGCGTTTGTAGACATTATTTTTAGCAACATTTTTTAATGTGATGGATGTGCACCCCAGCACAGTTCAAATGACACAGCAAAATACACCCTCATCTCTGCAACAATAAATACAAACCTGTATTTATGATGGAGGCTGTTACAACCGTCATTACTATGATGACTTCTAAATTATACATGGAAGTGATCTGAGTTTTCATGAGATGCGGGCAGTTGAAATTAATTGCACGTGAAGTTAGCATTTAAGGAAATGGAACCATTCTGGGCAGTCATGAAAAGAATGAGGATTATACAAGCAGCAGACAGAGAGGCTCATTTCCCCAACATTCTCCCAGTGGACATTCTGGCTATCGACTGGATCCTGAGCCCCACAAGGAGAGAGAGCTGTTTCCATGTAGGAAGCCCCATGCCTCATCCTCTCTATCAGTTACCTGTTTTCTCTTCTTTTTTAAGATTTATTTTTATTATATGTATGTTTGTGCCACTTGTGTGGATGCTGAGGAGGTCAGAAGAGGTATCAGATCCCCAGGAGCTGGAGCTGCAGGCAGTTGTGAGCTGCCTGATGTGGGTGCTGGGAACTGAACTCTGAAAGAGTGGGAAACACTCCCAACTGCTGAGCCATCTCTCCAGTCCCCAGGTTGCCAGTTTTCTGATCAATGAAAATGAAGACAGAACATTGAGGTAGTCGTGAGGGGGGGCGGAGACTTCAGAGAGGAGGGCCGGCACAGAGGAGTGGGGATGTGCTTCCTTTCCACATCTTCAGTTTCCTTGCAGGGGGCACGGCCACCACACTTTTCCCACGATCTCATTGGGTGGTCAAACAACCCCAGGGTGGACTGGGCAGGTGGTACCAGCCTCATGGTAATGAAGGGATCTGAGGTTGTAAGGGACCGCCGCACATCCAGAAATGCAGACTCTACCAAGGCTGTGCCCATCATTTGTACATGTGCCCCTGGATGAAGCAGGGGACAGTGTCCTTGAAACAAAGCTCTGAAAGCAACACCAGAAACAAACTTCTTCAAAGATAGGACCCAGCACAAGGGGAACTCTCTTTCCCCGACATGGGATATGTCCTTTAAGGAAAAGCAGATACTGAGCATCTTGGGGAAGGACTGAGGATGGGTGAAGCTCCGTGTCCTTGGCAAAAGGGTGCCAATGCCAGTCAGCAACACCCCTTTATCCCTGCTTCCCACTGCTCAAACTACAGACCCTTCCTGATATAAGAGCAGTAGGTGTGTTGGCTGCTGGATGGAAGGGACCTGGGTTTTGAGCTGTGCCCTACTCTCATTAGTGACTAATCTCGAAGTATATGGCCTAAGACTCTCTCTGTGCCTCAGTTCCCCAACCTGTCAGTGCAAGAAGAGTTGAAATCAAGCACTTGAATGCTCATAGGCAGCTAGCACAGTCAACACTCCAACAAAGTGGTAATGGCTGTGCTTATGTCCAGATGAACCACGCTGCACTGAACAGTGTCATGGTAACCCAACCCTTGTGGTACACGGAAACGAAACCTGTCTTTCCCAACTCCACTGTAACCTAACAGAGGGAATCCCTCACCTTCATTCTTTCCTGGGATACCACGCCCTAATGGGGCCTAGCTGCTGCCCAGAGCCATGCAGAGGAAGCTGTTTGGGCTTTGGGAAGCCCTAGTCGTCTGAGCACACGGCTTGTTCATCATCTCTCTTAAGCTGGCCCCTTCCTCAGAAACCCCAAGTTTGCAAGCTCCTCTCAGACACCAAGTTATCCCATTCTTACGTTCAGAGTGGATAAAAACCAAAGCCATGAGGTACGTCCACCCCCTTGTGTCATTCTCTTAGAAACTGTCCCGTTTAGCCATGGAGAGCCAGGAGAGAGACGTGAACATGAAGGGACCAGGCAAACAAGGGGAGAAAGTCCTTTATGGGCACAGACCTCCATGGCCTGCTCCTTCCTTGTCAGGTGGAGGCGGAGTCGTGGACATCAGTGCTCAGTCAGGATGCAAGGCACGGGCAGGCTGCTGTCTGGGCTACAGGGAATCCTGAGATCAAGGGTTACGGTTCTGGGCTTGCTCTCTTCTAACCTAGTCACATAAAACTTCATCTTCTACTCTTGTATGTAATTTTGTCCTCTGTTACCAGGATGGCGACATGGACAGTCTATAATGCTGGTAACAGGATTGCTTCAAGAGCCCACTCTGGAGAGGGACATAAAGGCACAAAACAGCAGGACAAGATATCCACGGTCTAACAAAAACAAAAACCCCTTAGAAACAAGAACTCTGACCCCTGTCAGATAAGCTCAGATGAGGGGACACAGCAGGGGATCAGAGCTCAAATCGCTAACTCAGCTGTCTGAAGTGAAGGCCAGGACCATCTGTGGTCTCTTTTCTGGAAAACACAGGGTGGGCAATTATCAGCTACGTGTCAAAGGTCACCAAACTCCTCAAGAATTCATTCCGGCAAGGTTAAATTAAGGTTGCACTGTAAACCAAGGCTTTCCATCTTTATTTTTTATTGACTTCCACTATTTTCATTTCTGGTGGGGCTGCAGTGGGGTCCCTAAGTGGGTCTGCAGCCACTTGGCAGGCTTTGCCACTTAGAAATGGCATTCCTGCGCCTCTGACGTAATCTAGCTTTGAGTAATTAGCGCCTGCAGAAACAGGAATGATAAAAGCCAGCCCTGCCCATTTTTTTCTCTTTTTGAGTAAGAGACACAAACATGTTTATCAGTGTGTAGGTTTCAGCGGCCTCTGTAAGGTTAGAGCAAAGTTCATCTCACAACAGTGCCTTGGAAGAACAGTAATATTTTGTCTACTTTCATTTAACTTAAATATTAAATGGAAAAGTTTTATGCAATGCCCATTTTAACATTTATAACTAAAAATCAGTTCACATGGGTGAAATCATTTGGTTAATGTTTAGCGAGCATCTCAACCTCAGGCTGGACATGAACAGAGGATTTGCCCCTTGTCTGAAGGGACTTACAGCCCAGCAGTATGGAGTGTGTTCAGTGTAGTGGATCCAAGAGCCTGGAGACCACCAGCTTGCACCCAGTGTGGCCTCTCCCAGCTTTAGGTAACAAACCAGTAGACTGTCTGGAGATGTATCACATACTTGACTCCATCTGCGTTGTGTCTAGAGTCAGCAGTCCAGGTGTTAAGTGTCCAAAGATGTCAGGAAGTGTGAAAAGAGATGGGGACAACCTGACAGGCCAGTAGCCTGGGGGTTATCTGCATTCTACATGCCATTTGCAGTGAACAGGATTGCAAACTCAAGCCACTGGACTTGGGGGGATGGCTCAGTGGCTAAGAGTTGCTGCAGAAACATGAGGACCAGAGTTCAAATCCCCACCATTCATGTAAAAAGCCAGGCATGACCAACTGAGTGTCTGAAATTCAAGAGCTTAAGGCAGAGTGACAGAAAAGATACCATTCTCCTCCGGCCTCTAGGCACACATAGGTGTGCCCACCCCTCAACAGATGCACATATATCACACACACACACATACACTACACTCACACATGCATACACACACCCAAATAAAAAAGCATTCACACACAAAAAAACCCAAATATACAGAAAACAAATTAAAAAAAACAAATCAGTGAACACTTGTTCAGGGCAGGAACTGGGTTAAGCTTTTTACCTGTATTGTTAGTTTACCTTCCTAACAGCCCTTTAAAGTTATCATTATGTTATATGGGGAAAATGAGGCTTAGAGATCAATGAAATCAAAACCTTGGGGTCCCAAGCATCTAGATTTCTTTTCCTGAGCGTCTCATGTACCCAACCCTGGTCTTAAACTTAGTATATAGCAGAGGGTAACCTTGAAATTCTGATCTACCTGCCTCAACATCCCAAGGGCTGGGATTACAGAAGTGTGCCACCGTACCTGATTTATGTAGTACTGGGATTGAACCCAGAGCTTCATGCATGCCAGGCCAGCACCTGCCAACAGAGCCTCATCTTCAGCCCCAGAACTGGATCTTTTTTCATTCCAGACCGAATGCTCTGAGGTCCAAACCATCCCTCTATAACAATCGGTAGCTGAATGTCTACCCAGGGCCCCTGTGTTTCCCATTCCAGCTGCCAAAGATTCCATCGATTCTAGCCCCAATACTTTCTTTACAAAATGGGCCAATTCTCAACAGCATCTACAGTGCCTTACTGTGACACCCTTAGCACTGTCGAGTACTCAAGTCTGGGTTCAAACGTGATGAGCACAGGCCCAGTACCAAACAGAGATCAGTTTTGGTTGCTAACTACACCATTAGATTAGCACTGGACTCTGGAGCAGTATACAATCAGATTAACAGTTTTGAAATGGTTAACACTTTTGGATCTTTGTAAATATCTGACAGTGAAGGTCAAAACATGGAGGGAGATGGCCCAAGAGATAGGCACGCAGGATGGTGATAGGCACGTGTACATGGGTCTCAAAGGCAGACTCCAAGGGCCTCTGCACCCACCATTCAGAGTGGACCTAGACAGAAACACCAGCAAGCCACATGACAGATGTGACCCTAGGTGTACCCACCAGAACACCAGACACCATCTTGTGCTCCACTCCCTGGCTCAGCAGAGGCCTGTAAAATTAACACAGAAATTTGAAAATCATTGACAGAAAATATCCCCAACTGTTTGATTGTATAAATAGTTTATTTCTGTTCACAGCATCATATATGCATTATAAAAGGGAATGGAAACAAGGAGAGTGACTGAGACAGAATTACAGCAGAACAGAAAACCGAAGCCAGGGGACACGGTCCCAACACCACAACAGAGTTTGTGAAGAGAATTGTTCTAAGACAAAACCGGCCTCCCTGTGTCTATCAGAAACCATCTCGAACCTCACTTGGGGAGGCCAAATTCATCTATAGGAACCCAAAGGGCAGAGGTATCACCAGTCCCTGCTGGCATGTTATGGTGACCCCCTTGGGCACCACTCCATGGTGATTTTCTCTGGGTTCGCTCTTGTCACAGATGAAATGGGTTGGTAGTAGGTCAAACAGTACAGAAATCAGCTGGGACTATTTGCTGATACACCACAAGGGCTTGACTTTTACTGCACAACTATTAACAGTCAACTGCACCCTTAAGTATTGATAATGGAAAAGAAAACACAAAACCATCCCAAACTATGGTTGAAGTGACCTGGAACTCAGGCATTGTCAACACGGGAGGGTTACAGTATTTGGCATCTGCATGTCACAAAATAAATATATTACTCTTTCAATAGTGTGGAACTACCAAAATGTCAAAGTGCTTAAGAAAGTGTGAAGAAAATAAAGGAAGATGGATTTTTTAAAATAATCCTATACAGAATCTTCAGACCATGGGACCAGCCCATGGAGAAGTACGTGAATCCGCTATCGCTGAGCAGACAGATGTCGCAGGCTCCTTGTCCCTGCTTAGCTCTACTTTCTCTACTGAGCATCTACAAAAAGATCAGCATTGGAGGGCTACCAAACACAGGCGAGGGAAAGGAGCAGAGCATAGGTGCTAGAGCCTGGCTTTAAAAAAACCAGGATTGGGTTTCAAGCAGCAAGTCAGGCTTTCTGCCTCTGGCTCTTAAGTAGACTCCTAGGTATGAAGGACAAAAGCGATGGGCTCAGATCATGGCCAACTCTGCTCACTCCTGGCCGTGGCCTCCTCTGCAAAGCAATGTGGTATCATTGAGGGTACTGAAATTCTACCTGAAAACATGGTGATTCAGAGAGGAAATTAAAAATACAACAATAACAAAAAACCAAACAGTTGTTAATTTCTCTTTTGATACTGTGTTTCTGGATAAATGACAGATTCTACAAGCCAAGACTCAGTACCAATTATAAAGGATATTTTTTAAATTACATTATTAAAAATATGTATTTGTCTTTCACTTTATCTATTTTCCAAAGCCTCTTTCAAGTAAACTGTGAAGTGCCTGAGTTCTGGTGAGCATGACGTCACTCGCTAGCTTCCTTTGATCTCAAGCACTTATTGTTTGCGTTTGCCCAAAGTGCTAGCTGGCTCCGGTTCCCACAAGGATGAATTCCAAAGGACTTCATCCTGCAGGCTTTCCCTCTGCTTTAAATCCATGCAAACGAGGTCAGCTTTTGCAACAAGGTGGGGTTTTATTTTCTGGTGCATGACATCAAATACTCTAACAAGACATTTTGAATGAAATACCAAAAGCGGATAGGTCACAATGAACCAACTCAGAAATCTGAACATGTCGCCCCTTGCTGTGTCAAGGGACATGAAAAGGGCAAAGCTGTCTTTTCCTAAGGTGAATATTTCTAAGGTGAATATTCATTTGTTAAAGTGTTCTTAAAACATGTCTGAAAACCATCACCACGCGGTATTACCAGACAGCCCTTGCAAGAATACCATTTTGCAATTCAGCACACATCTGTAAGCTGGTATGCTCATTCAAACCAATCAGTAGGCTAAGAGAATTTAAAATTCCACACATATGGGTCTAGTATTTATGCTGACTATACAGTATGGAGGGAGGTCCCTGTATACACACACGCACACGCACACCATTAATGCCAAAAACCTTCCCCTTTAAACACCTGTTCTGCCACCACCTCCAACAGCTTTCTGGTTTTCTTTTATTGGGCTCTTTATTCGGTAATGACCTACACATGGACAGGATAAGGCCCAGGCCGTCTGGAAGAGGTCTCATTCCAGGCTGAAAAGCAGTTCTCAACAAAACCGGTCTTCAAGTCACCGCCCCCCCCTGGAAAGGGGCGTCTTCCAGGCCATTCCCAGCCAGGGCCAGTAGCACAGTGCGCCCGGGGCCTCCGGCTGCCGTTTGCTCCCAGGCAGTCTTCTGGATGGCCCCAACCACCACCTCCTTTGGGCCCAGAGAAAGACAAATGAAATTTCAACAGGGGCCTGCCCTGTGATATAAAATCATTCAGCTTCCACAGCCCTGGAGTGCAAGAAGCGGTCGCCCCACCCCCAGTGCCTATCCGCACCCACGATGGTTACCCCCCAGGGTTCTGGGACCTGCATACCTCAGGGAACTCATTCGTGATCCCCCCCACCCCAGCGGGGCAGGGTAGTCGAACTTCTGAAGCAAGAAGAAATCGCTTTTGTCTCTCTGACATCCGAGCCTTCCACCTGGGGCCAGAGGGGGCACAGCAGGACCCTCGCGTCTGCACCCCCGTTCCCCAAGGGTCCCCCTCCCACCCCAGCGTTTAGACAAAAGGTCCCCGGAGACTGGGGTGGGGGGGGTGCGGCAGGGGGACAGCAGGATGGTCAAGCAGCCTCCGCACCCGGGTTAAGTCCCCCAAGTCCTGCATCTGGGTTTGGAGATTGCGTTCTTAAAAAAATCGAAGCTTCGCTTTGGTTCGCTCTTTGTTCGCGGGCGCGGGTTCTCGCTCTCCCACGATCCATCCATTCATTCACTCCCCGGCTGGCTCGCTCCGCCTCGCTCCCGCTCGCAGCCTCGGGCGCATTACCGCTTCTTCTTCTGCTTGAGGGATTTCCTGCGTTTCAGGATCATCTCGTAGAGCTTGTCCATGCCCTCGGTGAGGCCCTCGCCGATGATGGCGCACGCCGGCTGGACGTGGTAGGTGGTGGCCGGGATGAGCTCGTGCAAGGCCAGCTGCTTCTCGATCTCCGCCACCGGCAGCGACTTGGGCAGGTCCTGCTTGTTGGCGATGACCAGCAGCGGCGTGCCCTGGTTCTCGGCGAACTTGGTCACCTTGTGCAGCTCCGTCTTGGCCTCCTCCAGCCGGTCCACGTCCACCGAGTCCACCACGTAGATGATGCCGTCCGTGCAGCGGCTGTAAGACTTCCACAGCGGCCGCAGCTTCTCCTGGCCGCCCACGTCCCAGAAGTGGCAGCTGATGCCCTTGGCGGTGCCATTGCTGAGCTTGATCTTCTCGGTGTTGAAGCCGATGGTGGGCACGGTGTTCACGAACTCATTGAACTTGAGCCGGTAGAGCACCGTGGTCTTGCCGGCGGAGTCCAAGCCCAGCATGACGATGTGCAGAGACTGGAAGGCCGAGATGTTGGAGGAGATGTTGCCCATGGCTCCTCGCTGCAGCGCCGGCCACTGCGGCTGCGGCAGGAGGGCGCCGCCCCCGGAGCGGTCACCGACCCGCCGCGGCCCCGGCGCACCTGGGCCCCG
>NW_008329156.1:727425-731126 GCF_000622305.1 Nannospalax galili
CCCCGGGTCAGGCGCCGTCCTCCGCTCCGGCCGAGCCTGTTCGCGCGCCCCGGCGGTTTGAAACTCGCCCTGCAGACCCTTCCCGCCCGCCGCGCGGAGACAATGGGCCGGGGAGCCGGCTCTTCCTCCCCAGCCCACTGACGTCTTTTAAAAATAGCTCCCGGCTCCGGAACCTCCGCCCCGGCCCGAGCGATCCGGCTCCAGGCGGGGTCGGGGTCCCAGCGGTGCGGCGCTGGCTCAGACCTGAACCCGCAGCAGGCCCAGGAAACGCAGGGTCTGCAGAGGACTGGGGCGGTGAGGCTGCGGCACAGGCGCGTGAGGGCGGTGGGGACCTCCAGACCCAGGCTAAGGCGGTACGGCCCTGCCTGGGTGAGCCTGCCACCCAGTGTGCGCTCCCGCACCCTGCTGCCTGCCGCGCCCGGGACCTGCGTCCTCTGACTCCAAGCTGCCTTCCCTGCCCTGGCTCCAGGGGGCGCCCGGGAGGCCCAGCTGGGATTAGACCCGCCTGGCCCCCAGGTAGCTCAGACACTTGCCGCTCCCAGTTGCCTCACTTGGTTCATTTTATGCCCCCGGACTCTGCTGACATCCTAGACGGGGTTAACATCCAGACCCTCTGCCATCTCACCTTGCGAACTGAGAACTATCTGCAGGTGAACCACAGGGGTTGTGAGGAGGTGGCAGAGATGGAAGGGAGGTTTCAGATAATCTGACCAGGTTCTATGAAAGCTTAAGCTCCGGACAACACTTGATGGGGGAAAACTTGTGTGTCTACAGCTTGGCGCTGGTGGCACGGTGGGTCACAAATATAGTGCTGTCTGGGCTCCACTTCCTGTCTTCCCGTCTAGTCGTTTTATTCTGACTTGTAAACACGTAGCAAGTGCATATTATTACAGAGGGAACCGAGGGTGATTATGGGTGACATAAATCTGATGCTGCTGGGGACTGGAGACAGCCAGCCACGGGACAGGGTGATCACATTTCTGCAGGTCTTCTAGGAAAGAAAACAAAAATATTCCTCATTTGTGAGTAAAAAAGTATGTAGACTCATAATATGAAACATCATTTCATTTGTCCGAAAACCTGTGTGGGAACCACACCTGTCCAAGGAAGGACAGCTTCTCCTCTTTGACTCATTCATTTTTATTTATTTTATATTATGTGTATGAATGTATTGCCTGCATCTGTATAAGTGCAGAAGAGTGTGTCGGATCCCCTGGAACTGGAGTTACAGATGATTGTTAGCTGCCATGTGGGTGGGCACTGGGAACTGAACCCGGGTCCTTTGCAAGAGTAGCCAGTGCTCTAAACCGCTGAGCCGTCTCCCCAAACCCCTCCTCCCATATTTGAATTGCCACATGGTAAGAGTGACTGCAGTCATCTCTTACCTAGACTCAATCCAGGAGCTGGTCATGGGATGTCAGCACTGTCAAAGGCCAAGCAGGTTACCCGTCCATCCAATCAGAGGAGGAAACCCAGGCTTGGGGCTGGGACTTGTTAAGGGGGACCTCAGAGCAGACTGTGTAAGACCAGAGGTGCATTGACTCTAGGAACCCCCACAGGGGGACAGAAATTCATCTCAAATTGAGTTGGCAAAAAGGGGAAATATATTAATATATTCACTGATATAGGGGAAGAGTTCAGGATAAAGTTCTCTCTCAGGCATGGCTAGATCCAGGAACTCAAAAGTAGACATTAGGTCAAGTCTTCTCCCTCTGTCCTCAGTTTCCCTCTGCTCTGATTCTTTGAACTGACAGCCATGGACTCACATTCTTTAGCACCTAGAAGGAAAAGGATGTATCATTTTTCCATTAACTTCAACAAAATCTTGGAATACATGTCTCTTTGTCCTGCCTCATCTACCTAGAATCCAGCACTTTTTGCCCAACAGGACTGTACAGGATCGCCAAAGTTCAGAGCTAAAATTGAGTGGTTCCCATGGAAAAGTATGGGAATGTATTCAGAAGGGGAAAACCCAAAAAGAAATGAACCTGGTTTTAGTCACATCATCTCTGCTACTGGGAAGGCAGGAGTTTGTGTTTTTGAAGGAATTTTCTTGGCTGTCTTCAAGACATGTCCTAGAGATAACTCCCTTCTCCTCTCTGTCACAGACAGGGCTGCCCACAGTGGGTAGGCCACCATGAGGCTCTGATGTGTAGCCTGGTATCCAAGCATTTGGAAAGGGAACGGGCTAGCCTGGTTGACATGAATGACCTCAGTATAAGACACCCCCCCCACCAGTTGGAACTTGAGTTTAGGGGAGTCGGAGGGTATGTTCAGTAAGATCTGACATCTGCTTTCTTAGTTCTCTTCTGATTGCCACCAACTACCTGCCGTCTGGTTGTGACACAGTCCTTGGTTTTGCAAGCCACAGCCACACTCAGCAGTTAAGGGCTATCTATTGTCCAGTACAAAAAGCAGACTAATAGACACTGATGGAGCCTTCCAGAACAGAACCATTACACAGCCACTCTGCGTTCTAATTTTACTCACCAGGTGATAATGTTGATTTTGCAGCTGATGATTTAACTCCTAACACACAAAAATGTCATTCGGTTGAGTCAACTAGGAATTCCCTTCAAATACGGATTTCAGGCGAAGAGAAAAGAAAATGCTAGCTCCCAGCCACTCCTGCCAGACACTCGGCGCTCACCGCCAGCCTTCTAACACAGACATACCTTAAGGTCACCGGCCTGGGCCACACAACAAACAGGTATTCCCTCACCCTCCTTGAGCCTCCATCTCTGTAATGTACCTAACCCATGCGGTGCTTGTGAGTAGCAAAAGAAATCTCACAGGTAGAGCCTGGCAGTGTCTGGCATACAATAAGCGCCCAGTAAACGATACCTTTGCTAAGAGTAAAGAAACCACTTTCAAAGGGCACATAGTCACTTTCATAGTGACAGTGACGGCAGACACATGGCTCCTCTGTGTTCCTGTCTTTATATTACTTAATCAGAATAAGATGTTTCTCAAAGAATAGCGTGCACCAACCATGACCTGCGTCTGTTGGATTTCTCAGCAGTAGAGTTATTACTGGTCCTTCCATCCACGTGACTTGACATCTGGAGATGGACTCGGTTAATTCGAATAAATAAACAGAATGTAATAATTCAGCAGTAATTTTGAAATTGCATCCTATAGGATTCTTTTTCTCTCCTTTGAAGGGCTTAGAAACAGTGTGCCCCCAATTAAAGTAACTCTGAAGCGAATCCAGCCCAATACATTGATTGCATCGTTATTATCTTTGCCTTAGCGAGGCTGACAGCATTAAACGGAGAGACTCAGCCTCCTAGCCATCCTTGACTGTGGACCAGGATGAACATCAGAACGTGGATGGGGGCCCTGCACCTGCGCGCATGCGCACGGGTAGGGCGAATCCAGCTTGTCTGGGCTGGAAACTGCGGCGCACTGCGGAGTTCCGGCTCGGGACCGGTGAGCTGCTGATGCCCGCGCGCCCTCTCCCGAGCGGCCCGCGGAACAGGCGCAGGTCCCCGCAGAGGCGCGTTTCCCTGACTAAGTGACCAGAGCACACGAGATTGCGGAGGGAGGGCGTCAATGGGGGCTGATCTCCGCCCCGGGCCCCGTATGGAGGTGTTAGATGAGCTCTCAGACTGGCTGAGCCTGGTGTGCCAAGCGCCAGAGGTGCATGTGGTAGAGCTCAGGGCTTGGGGGGGGGGGGGGTTATTTTCAGATAGGAATTC
>NW_008329156.1:731164-733899 GCF_000622305.1 Nannospalax galili
GGCTGCACTGTGCGGTGTGTAAAGATCAGGAGGGTCATCTATGTTGGGAGAGGGTTCCAGGAGCCCAGCAGGGCCAGAAGGGGCTTTACGGTGAAGTTGTGCGAATAATGAGGAACTGATGGGCAGGGATGGGAAACCTGCATCCAGGGCCTGGGCTGGGATTAGAGATGGGAAGAGGGGAGCTGCTCTGACTCAAACCAGGCACAGGCACGGCGCAGAGGGAGCAGTGGAGGGTTGAAGGAAGGCGGCTGGACTGCGGTGGGTGACAACGAGGTCTGCAGCAGCTGGGCCAAGTGACTGCAGCCCTCTGCCCGGTGGGTCTGGGCTTGGGTGAAGAGCGCCGCCATCCCCTGAGTCGGGAGTGGTGGGTCACCAAGACTGCACCGGAGGTTTTAGCTTCATCTCAACAGAGAAAAACGTGGGAAGAAAGAAGGGGCTGCCATTCTGTTACCCACTGCAGTTCATGGTTTTAATGAAAACAAATCAAAATGTCACTGTGCACTTTATTTCAGTTTTCTTGAAGCCACAGGGCTGATATAATTCGGGTTCTTTTCTTCCCCCGACAATTGTTATCTCTAGAGTCTTGTGTCTTGTTGCTGGTTTCAGTAAAATGAAAAATAATTTAATACCACTACCCCCCCCATTCAAGTCTTCACTAATGTTACCAATCTCAATTACTGTCCAAATAGCTATAAAAGTTCAGAAGCCATTAGTTATCAATACCATTTCCTTCTTTCCTTCTCTCCTTCCTTCCTTCCTTCCCTCCCTCCCTCTCTCTCTCTTTCTTTCTTTCTTTCGAC
The DNA here is from genome assembly GCF_000622305.1 of Nannospalax galili. Classification (NCBI taxonomy): domain Eukaryota; kingdom Metazoa; phylum Chordata; class Mammalia; order Rodentia; family Spalacidae; genus Nannospalax; species Nannospalax galili. Next base: position 731,965 of record NW_008329156.1, read on the forward strand.
AGTATCTTTTTGTCTGAGGCTGGCCGTCTCTTCTTCCTCAGAGTTCCACAGGTCTGTACACATCTGACTTTCAAATGTTTTTCCTACATAAAGTTAAAATAAAACTCTTCCTAATCCTTTAAGTGTTATTTACTAAGTGAGCTTTGGTAAGAACTTTAAGGCCCTCAACTTTGGAAGTCAGGACTCCGGGCTGTTGAAATGACTTCTAGGTTCTCACTGGAGCCAAAATCTTTGACCAGAAAGGAAAGAGAGGCTTGATATGCAAAAGTTATTTCTGCCTCCTTTAATAATTCAATCACCATAAATTTCTACTCTAATAGCTAAAGAGGGAAAAAAAAAAGTACTGAGGAACACCTGGTGGTTAGAGAGCCGTGCCATGAACCAAAAAGTATCACATGGAAACCTGGCAGGCAGTGGTCTCCCCTCCTGCCTCCCCCGCAGGTGAAGAGATGCCTTTTATTTTCATTTAATTAAACTCCTCTTGGCCGGACCCAGGAGAGACAGGACAACTGTGCTTTTGTGCTCTGTGAAGGCCTATCAGCTAGCTGTCCAGGCTGTGGCCAGCCCTCCCCAGGTCTAATGTGTGGCCACTCAGGATGGCTCTTCCTCTGGATACAACAGCAGGCTTTGTGTACAGCCACCGTCCATGAGGACGTGGCACAGGCATCTGAATAGAGACCTTTGACTGCTGCTGCTTAGTGGGGGAGCCGTGGCCATTTGAGATTATTTCCTTCTTAGGAGTTACTGTGATTATGTAACCTAATATTTTGCTTCATCCGTCATTGACAATCCCTTTTATTCTCTGGCTCCTGTCCCCTCCAACCTCCAAAGTTCTTTGCTTAAGGCCGTTGGTGACCCATGGAAAAACAGAAAGGTTTTTTGGCTCCCTGCTCACCCTGCTTTTCTACTGACATTTCATCCTCAAATTCTTCCCTAAGAAACCAACTGACCTGGTAACTGTCCCCCTCTCTTCACTGCTCTTCTTCACATGACACTCCCAAGATGCAGGACTGGCTCAAGTGGATGGTGTTTGGGGATGGGGTGCTCACAGTTCCAAGTCACACCACCCAGGACCTCCATGCGTGTGTCTGCAGTACATCCCTTCCATCTCTGAATGCGAAGATCGCCAGGGCCTGGTCTCACACGTGCTCTGACTCTCGTCCCTCTGCCATTAATCTTTTTACTTACAGTTTCTTGGCCTCCATCACTATCAAAAGCCAGAAGTTGGGTGTGGTAACAGTCGCCTGCAATCCTATCACTTGGGAGGCAGAGGCAGGAGGATTATGAGTTCAGGGTTGACCATGCAATCCATCTCTGAATGCGAAGATCGCCAGGGCCTGGTCTCACACGTGCTCTGACTCTCGTCCCTCTGCCATTAATCTTTTTACGTACAGTTTCTTGGCCTCCATCACTATCAAAAGCCAGAAGTTGGGTGTGGTGACAGTCGCCTGCAGTCCTATCACTTGGGAGGCAGAGGCAGGAGGATTATGAGTTCAGGGTTGACCATGCAATATAAAAAAAGACCCTATCTCAAAAAATACAAGGATTAGGGATGTAGCTCAGTATTACAATGCTTACTTACCATGTGCAAAGCCTTGAGTTTGATCTCTAGATCTGGCAAAGGAAAGACCAAAAGATCTTAACACAGAGCACTGAATACAGAAATCGATGAGGCTAACTCCCCTTCCCCACATTTCCCAAGCCTATCAGGTCAGACTTTGCGTAGGCTCATAGCCTTTCCTGTCCCCCCGACGCCCCCTCCCTCTAGTCAACCAGGTGATTCAACTTCAGAAAGGCTCTTGGAAATGAAGACAGTGCCCTTAAAGGCTTCTTGCTCTTAGGAGGAGCCTTCTGTTCAGGGGCAGAAGTCGGGCCTGGCTGAGCTCTCCAGTCCCAGATGACTTTTCCAATGAGCTCTCACCATAGAGGTCTAGA
>NW_008329156.1:734491-753660 GCF_000622305.1 Nannospalax galili
TATTGAGAATTTCATACATGCATATAAGGTGTTTTGATCAAATCCATGCCCACTCCCTCCCCTCCAACTTCTCCCATATCTCCCCATAAGTGAATTATTTTTGATGGGCCAAAACATTGTAGCAAACCTAGAGTTCAAGAAACCAGTCTTAAAAATCACGTATTTGTGGAACTGTGGATGGAAGTGGTAGGAGACAGGAACCTTCCCTAAAAGGTTGTTTGTGACAGCTGGACATTAGGATGGGCATCAGTAATAATGTTATTAAATAATTTGAGATACCTTCCATTCCATCAAAGACTTCAGAATGGATGGGGAATTGTAGCAAACCTAGAGTTCAAGAAACCAGTCTTAAAAATCACGTATTTGTGGAACTGTGGATGGAAGTGGTAGGAGACAGGAACCTTCCCTAAAAGGTTGTTTGTGACAGCTGGACATTAGGATGGGCATCAGTAATAATGTTATTAAATAATTTGAGATACCTTCCATTCCATCAAAGACTTCAGAATGGATGGGGATAAGGTTCGTTGATAGTTTGCCCAGGACATGCAAGGCCCTTGGTTCAATCCTCACGACCACAAAAAAGAAAAAACTTCAGAACTACCAAGAACACAAAGGTGAACTGTGTGGATTGTATTAAAATGATAAAATTTTGATAAGCTAAAAAAATGCCAGTGTGAGAATGCTCCAGTCTATGAAAAGACTGTGTGTGTATATATTTGTGTATGTGTGTGCATATGCATTTATATGTGTGCATGTATGTGTTCATATGACATATACATGAGTGTGTGTGTGTGTGTGTTGTGTATCAATGTCCTTAAGACCCTGAAGGTTCTAAAAGGAGATTCCTTCAGATCCCCAAAGTAAACAACTCAGAAGCCTCAGGAAGTCTCTGAAATTGACCAGATGAACTAAATCCCTCCTTCCTAAAGTCTGTATAAATAATAAGGACTTGGGAGGCAAGAAAGACCAACTAAGCTTCCTAGAGGAGGCTCAGATCAGCTGAGCTCTCTAGAACAGACAATAGTCAAGCAGTATACTCCTGAGTTCCACCGTGAACCAAACCATCACCACTCATGCTGGGGTGGCTTTCGGTGATGCAGCTGTGTTTGAGTCATTTCTGCTCCTGTAAGTAACCCCTCACCCCTACTCCTCTAAGTAACCCCAATAAAACTCATTGGTTCACCAAATAAGAGTTTGGTGATACCCTTTGGTCTACCTGAGGTGAGTAGACATGTTCTTCTCCATAGAAGTAGTGTCACACAGCACAGAGGTATTGACACGTGATGTGAACCATGGAACAGAGTACATGGGATATGGAAAGCAGACATCATTGCAAACCTTTTTACTGTTTCAGTTTGCACGTGAAAATGTTACTTCATAAGAACTCCAAAGCCAAGAGAGCCCATTTAATTAATGAACACATGTACAAAATGAAAGAATCCTGCATATATGTACAGATCTTAGAGCCCTCAATTTTGAACCACCTTCTAGAAAGAATGAAAATAAGCATAGAGAGTGTCCCGAGTGAGTTACTACCCCGGCAAATGTCAAATGTCCATAAATAAGTGAGTGTGTGGAACCACATGGGATCCATGAACGCCACCTTCAGGCAACACTGAAGTTTGAGGCTGGAGAAGCATCCCGGGGGGATGTACAAGCGCATCCTTCTAGACTGCAGCTTCAAGGCCAGGCTGACAAGGTTAGAGCTGCCTTAACATGCCCTGCGCTTCCTCTGAGGCTCAGTCCTCCTGAACCTCTTCACCTTTCAGGAAGATCAGATGCTGCCGTCCTCACGGGCTCTTCTAGGTTCTTCAAACGGCTCTCCACAGGACCAAGCCTGAGCTCTCAAAGCACAGATGGAGACACGCCTGGGAAACTGAAGACGTTTTTCTCTATTACTTCAAATTTTTAAATTCTCCTTTTTACTGTGAGTGCATGCAAATGGTCTTTCATAATGACATCTAATCTACACATCATTAACACCTTATCACATGGGACCATTGCAAAGGAGTCTGCTGGCTGAGAGGTTCTGGAGGTAGAGAGCTGATTTTATTAGCAGGTTTTCTTGAAAAGTCTCAATTCATCTGGGCGAAGCTGAGCACAGCCATCTTTGAAGAAGAGCCAGGAGGGAGAAGGAACTGGTGCTTTTAACTTTGGTGTGGGGATCATGGATGCCTAGACAGAGCTTTCAGTGTGAAAAAGAGACCTTTCATTTCTGAAGGATGCACAATACATTGCCTGATAATGTGAGGTTTTGGTAAGCAGTGAGCCATGTAGACAGCAGGTGAGTCATGTGAGCTGCAGCTATAGACCTGTAAGTCAGTCTATGACCTTTGCACAATGTAAGGGTTATGAATGATACTATTCTCAGAAGGTATCCCATTGATAGGCATGACTGAATGTTATATATCAGTTCAAAGGAAAGTGCTCGCACCTTTGCTGATATATAAAATAGCAAATATTCCTTTCTCTACAAGTTTTAATGCCTCACCTAGAAATGATTGTTCCAGACCATGTTGAATTTTTAATGAAGCTGTAATGACATTGTGTGATGAACTGAAATGTGTACACTCTAACATTGGCATTCGGGGAATAACTATGTCACAGTGGTCAGGTGTACATTGTGACTGCTATTGATCTTATTTGCCTGTGTCAACCTGACCTTTGCCCCCTCCACAATCACTTCAGTGAACTCATTACTTGTTCCACCACCTCCAGGGCTCCACAAAGGTCCAAGTCAAAAAACTGTCCAGCGAGTGTGACTGACTGAAGGTCTGAACATAGTCATTTGGGTACTTTTCCCGTTCCACCACCTCCAGGGCTCCACAAAGGTCCAAGTCAAAAAACTGTGGTCAGCGAGTGTGACTGACTGAAGGTCTGAACATAGTCATTTGGGTACTTTTCCCCTTCTGGAAACTTCTATCATTGTCTCCAGTATGTGGAACCAAAAATGTGAAAATACCCAGAGATTGACTGGGTAACAATGGGGGGGAAACGTCTATACTGTGTCCATCCAAGACGTCCTCCATTCGGAACTCATATGTCTATACTGTGTCCATCCAAGACGTCCTCCATTCGGAATTCATACGTCTATACTGTGTCCATCCAAGATGTCCTCCATTCGGAATGCATACATCTATACTGTGTCCATCCAAGACGTCCTCTGTTCGGAATCATACGTCTATACTATGTCCATCCAAGACGTCCTCCGTTTGGAATTCATACGTCTATACTGTGTCCATCCAGGACGTCCTCCGTTCGGAATTCATACGTCTATACTGTGTCCATCCAGGACGTCCTCCATTCGGAACTCACTGCCTGACTGCGGAGTTAGGTAATCACACTCTTTCTGAAAATGAATCTTTTCCCTCTTCTTTTTGTTCTTTCTAAAAAGTATTTTGTTTATTACTTTTATTTATGTGTATGCGTGTATTGCTTACGTGTAGGTAAGTGCACCATGTTGTGCAACACCCGCGGAGGACAGAAGAGGCTGTTGGATCCCCTGGAACTGGAGTTATGGACAGTTGTTAACTGCCGTGTGGGTGCTGGGATTCGAACCTGGGTCTTCTGCAACAACAGTCAGTGTTCTTAACTGCTGAGCCGTCTCTCCAGTCCCCCCCTTTTGTTCCTTTCCTTTCCTTGTATGAGTTCCTCACCCCACCCATGTCCAATTGCCTTTTCTTTCCTCCTCCTTCCTAGCTTACACAAGCTAGAGGACATCATCTGGGTCTTTAGAACCGAAAGCTGGTACTTCTTGCTGCCTGGGTTAGGTCTCTCTGTGAACTCCCAAATCCATCATAATCTGAGCCTTCCTTATGGATCCTCTGTCAGGAGCCACTAGAATTCTGCAGTGATCCCAGCCACACAAGGCCTTCCCCTCACTTTTCTTGTCCAGTCACAGCTCATACCACTAGCCTTGTCTGTGGAGACATCGTTGAACTTCTCTTCCTGCTTCTGGGTCCAATTATAAAAACCCCAAAATTAGACCTTCCAAACAGGCAAGAGATAAAGTACCCACCCGTCAGCCCAAGGCCACATGCCATTGCACATAGTTGTACATGTGATAGACATGTGGCTCCAAGGACAGCATAGGATAGTCCATGCTTGCACTCATGGACAGTCTTCAGGTAAAGTATAGAGAACGAGTAAGCATCATTTCAGACAGACGTGCATGCTCTGGGGAGCTCATTCATTATTCACTGAGGATGTAGTTTGTGAAAAGCACGGTCAGGTGATGGCATCATAAACCAGTCGGAACCCTAAGGGAGCTCGCAGACTAGCGACAGATGCAGCCAGTCAGAAGAAGAACGGTTGGGCTGAATGAGCGCTAAGGGAGAAGGAAGCCCTTGATGGTGTCGTGAAGGAGGGCACCAGGTAAATGTCACCAGAGGAAGTGTCCATGGAGGCATCATCTAAACAAAAGGCATAATTAGCCAACACTTGAGTGAATAAGTTATCAGCTCTATGGTGTTTGTGATCTGATCCATATCCTCCGAGTGCATTACAGTCTCCTGATGGTGATGTGGAGGGAGCTGTCTTGAACCCACATAGCAGGACAAGGAGCTTTGCTTGAGAAATGCTCTACACAGCAGGTCTAGGGCTGAAAGCACCACCGAGGTAATGACCCCACTGGAGCCCAGTGCCAACTTCTCCTCAGACCCACAAGGGCCTCTCTACCACACCACCAAGTGAGGGTTAAGAATGTATTCAACTCTTACCACTCAAAATGCCATTGTAAAGGTTTGCTACATCAAAAGATAATGGTCATAACAAAAATAGCTTTATTAGCCAGGCACAGTGGGCAGTGCACACCTTTAATCCCAGCACTCAGGAGGCAGAGGCGGGGGGGTGAGGGGTCTCTGTGAGATTGAGGCCAGCCTGGTCTACATAGTGAGTTCCAGGCCACCTGGGGCTACAGGGCGACCCTGCTGTGTTGGATAGCTTTAGCTGTCAACTTGACACACTTGGGTTGGAGAAGCCTCAATTGGGGAATTGCCTCCATTGGACTAACCTGTGGCCATGTTTATGGGGTATTTTCTTAATGATGTGGGAGGGCTCAATTCACTGTAGGCGGTGCTACCTGTGGGCAGGTGGTACTGTGTTGTATAAGAAAGCAGGCTGAGCACAGCCCAGGGGAGCAAACCAATAAGCAGTAGTATTCCTCCATGGTCTGTGCTTCAAGTTCCTGCCCTGAGTTCCTGCCTTGACTTCCTTTGATGATGAACTGTTCTGTAAGCCGAATAAACCCCTTTCTTCTCAAGTTGGTTTTGGTCAGTGTTTTTACCACAGCAATAGAAAATAACTAGGACACTGTCTCAAAAAACCAAAACAAAACAAAAATTGCTTCATTAACTCTGTGAATATCACAGACCAGTTAATAGCACCTCAGCATTACAGAGTTACAACCTCAAGGATTTAGCTCTTTATTCTTCAAAGACTATTTTGATGACACATTTTAAAATACTTTATTATTATTTTATGTATATGAGTGTTTTGCCTGCCTGTAAGTGCACCCATGTCATGCAGTGCCCTCAGAGGTCAGAAGAGGGTGTTGGAGTCCCCTGGAACTGAAGTTAGAGACTGTTGTGGGTATTGGGAATTGAACCCAGGTCCTCTGCAAGAGCAGCCAGTGTTCTTAATGCTAAGCCATCTCTCCAGCCCCTGATAACACATTTTTAATGTAAATTATAGATTTATATTAAAAGCCAGCAAGGAGAATTGTGAGGTGAAGGAAAGGTGCCCTGGTGTAGGTGAGGAAGAGCGAAGGCTGGGACTTACTTCCGAGTGTACTTAGACGCACAGGGCAGCCCCTTCCGGGTAGACGCTCACGGCAGCCCCTTACAATAATCACAAGTTCAGGTTTTCTTAATTTGTATTAATTGAATATGTTTCAAATGTAATTTGTTGAGTATGAAAATGACAAAATGAAGATTTTTTGTTAACAACAACAACAAAAAATCAGAGTTGATGATCACCAACAGGATCACGTCAGATGTCAAGCAGGATACTGCCTCCATGTCAAGCGCAGGCTGGGGATGGAGGCAGGACTTGGGGAGCATTGTCTGTAATGCCCATAAAGTCATCAAGCAAGGTTCAAAACATGGAGGAGATGGGACAGGCAGCTCCTCTAATAATGAAGAACAATGCACCTCCCTCAGCCAGAATGGACAGTCTGGCAACAGGAAACAGGAGCCTTTGGACCATGGGTTTCATTCACAAAACTGCAGCTAACTCAATGCTTAAAAACCAGGAGCATCCCATCCTGTGAAACATGGCCTCCCAGATTCCGTTTCCATCGCATCCTCGCTCTACCAAAGTACCATCATCAGAGATGCTCTGGGCAAGGTGACCACCCACAGGATGCCCTCTCTGTCTCTTACTCTAGCCGTGCTAGAGCAGAGGCTGTAATAGTTGAGCCAGGCTGAGAAGAGCAACAGATGTTTGAATGAGACAGTGATCCCTGCTTGTTGTGCCGACTATCTCTAGATATCCTTGAGACAAAATGGACTCTTCGAATTGGACAAATCCATTGGGAGCAAGTGGCCAGAGGAGACCCTGTTGAACAGAGTGACTAAGGCTCGCAGCCTTCTGCCCTGACTCCTGAGACCTGCTAGGTTTTCTCCGCACCCGCCATGGCAGACTACATCTCGGCAGAGGCCCAGCTACACAGGGAGGCAGGTGAGTTTCTTGGCCCAGAGTACAGCTGGGCAGTTCCAGGTGGCCTGGAGTCCAGGCTCCCTGGGCTTCATGAGTAATGGCAAGAGAGAAACAGTGGAGATGGTGGAGATAGGTGCCCTGGCCTGCCAGCCTGTAATGCAGGATGCAGTCATTCCTGAAGACCCTCCCCCAAATCTTCCCTGCTTAAAAATAGCTCCACTTGGCATTGGGGGCTGTGGGGGGTCTGCGGGAGGGGGGAGACTGAGAATTGGATACAGTTTATGATATTTTAAAGTAACATTTCATTTTTAAAAGTGTTTCTGAAAACTGCAAATAGCTGACACAGGTAAATGCTTTGTCCATTTGCTGAGAAGACATGGGTTCAGGGACATATGTCTGTGTTTTACACACCTCTGTGGAAGGTGCATCTGCCTGAGGCATTAGGGAGACTTGGGCTTCATATCCAATCAGATAGATGGTTTGGGTGGGGGACCGCATGTCTCTCACCTGCGGACTGGCAATAAGAGCACCCAGTTTATGCAGGTGGGTGCAGAAACAGTTCAGTGAACCTGGGCCCTGCAGAGTTGCAGGTGCCCCCACACCGGGAGCTCCCACACTGCCCTCTGCTGGCACGCCGGATTATACTTATAGTTCGGCTTGTTTCTGTTTGCATGCCTGAGAGACCCTAAAGCAACCCTTTGCCCACGTGACATAGGTCGGTGTCTGACTGTAACTATTTCGTCAATGAGCTGTAGATTACTACACAAGTTCCTAAGTTCACAAAAGAATGAAGAGCTACAGTCTCCACTCTTGAGTGGCGACAGAGTACCAGCCGTCCACACCGTCTTGCTCCACAGACGCATAGAGGAGGTGGCGGCTGCCCGAGAGTATTCGTGTTGCTTCTTCATCAGACAAACCAGAACAGAGCCGTGCGGAAGCTCCTCGGCACCGCCAGTCCTCAGTGTGGATACAAGACTAGAAAAGTCAGCGGGGACTGGAGAGATGGCTCAACTGTTAAGAGCAGTCGCTGCTCCTGCGGAGGACCCAAGTTCAGTTCCCAGCACCTACATGGTAGTTCACAAGGACCTGTAACTTCAGGTCCAGGTGAACCAACGCCCTCTTATGGTGCCTGTGGGAATTGCACTCCCACATGCACTTACATACACACAGCAAACACTCATACACACAAAGATAAAAAATTTTTAAATGTTAGTGTTTTGTTACAGAAGTTATCTGGCTTAACAACTTAAAGTCAGTTTTCCACAAGGTTAAATTGATGTTTTTCCTGTTTTTAATTTTTATGCCAATGTATGAAATGGGGTTTGTTGGGGGTTTATGTGTGGTATAATGTGTCTGGTGTTGTGCCTCTGTGAAATGTGGGTATGGTATATATGTATGTCATACAGTGTGTGTCCTGTGTATGACAGGCAGTGTGGTATGTGTGTACGTGTAATAAGTGGTATGTACAGTGTGGCATGTGTTCTAGAAACCAAAAGTGTGATGGGTAATGGTGTGTGTGTAATAGGTGGTGTGTGCGTGCCTATGGTGTATAGGCATGTGTGCTGGTATTTAAAGGGGCCTGTTGTCAAATGAAGCCTGGCTATTGGCCGTACCCCAAAGCTAATTTGGCTGAGCAAGGCCCCACTTGTAGGAAGAAGGGGTCATTTTTCTGCCCTTAGGAATGCTTCTGCCTCATGGGAAGGGTTATGTGTGAGCCATATGGACTTTTTCTGGGGTGCTGGTAGGTCCCAACTCTTGGCCTGGGGCTGAGGAGTCGTGAGCATTACATAGAGAAGGCTATTCAGGGGCCCGAGCCTGCTGTCCTTAGAACGGCCTGCTTGTAAGGGCACTGTGTCCTGTACCGGGGGGGGGGGCCTTGCATCTCAAGAGGGGCCCACCATTTCCTGAGCTGATAAGAGTAGCTCATTAGACCTGCACTGTGACAACAACCTGACCAATGCTGAGTATCCATCTTCCTTCTGGAAGTCTAGTGTGTAAGCACGTATGGGGCAGAGGATACCTATGTGGTCAGCTAATAAAAAAGTCTGGGCACTGAGTCTCTAGGGAGGAACTCTGGTTGTAGACAACAGTTTGCATGTGTTGCCACACTTTTGCTGGGTGAAGGAAGACAGTCGTGTAGTGGGACTCCACTGGGGAAAGACTTCTTCAGGCTTGCTCCTAACTCCCTGGGAATATGTGCTGCGTGTCTGTCACCCCCCTTGGCTGTTTTGCATCCTTATGCTTTTTCTGTGTGTACCGAATCTTGGGGAGCATCTGAGTGAACTGTTGACCTGGGAGTGATCTTAGGGCCCAATACAGCTGTCTTCCTTGGGATGTCAGGGAAGCATGAGAGCCTCGATGACTTTGAGGGACTGGAGCCCCTGCAAAGCTCTCCAGAGCAGAGTCTGTACATGCAGAGAGTTCGTACCACCTCCAGCCTGCCAGGTCCAGCGGGAAGATAAGATTCTCTCTGTCCCAATGTGCTGTTTAACCAGGCTCAGCGACTGTCAGCTTAAGGAAATCAGGTTGCTTTGCACGTGCTGTAGGTGGTTACTGGAGTCACTGGACAGGCAAGTGACAGCTAGCTGCAAAGTAACCAGAGCCATTGAGGAGGCGATTTTATGTCTAACAACACTTTCATCCATTTCTTAGTTTTCAAAAACCTTAAGACTATCACAATGCTAATTTATTGCTGTTGTAATTGAAACACAGAACTTTGAAATTTTTACAAAATTGATAGAAACAAAATTTAGGACTCAATGTTAGAAATTGTGCCATTCTGAAATAGAAAAACCTACTGCCCTCATGATGCTGCCTGTATTCCCTACTTCTCTGTACAAAGTACCAGAGAAAAGCAGCTTAGGGAAGGCTTATTCTGGTTCACAGCTCAAGGATTCAGTCCATCATAGTGGGAAAGGCACAGCAGCAGGAGCGTGAGGTAGCTGGCCACTCTGCCTCTGTCAGGAAGCAGGGAAAGATGCATCTGGTGCTTGGCTTGCTGTTCCCTTTTTATTTAGTCTGGGACCTCAGTCTATGGGATGGCGCCACCACATTTAGGGTGAGTCTTCCTACCTCATTTCAGAGTCAACCAGAGCTACATCCCCATCACAAAGTCAATCAAAGCCACACCTCATCACAGTCAATCAGAGTCACCACCCCATCACAGTGTCAATCAGAGTCACCACCCCATCACAGAGTCAACCAGAGTCACATCCCCATCACAGAGTCAACCACAGTCACATCCCCGGCACAGAGTCAACCAGAGCCACACCCCATCACAGAGTCAACCACAGTCACATCCCCGGCACAGAGTCAATCAGAGCCACACCCCATCACAGAGTCAGCCACAGTCACATCCCCGGCACAGAGTCAATCAGAACCACTCCCCATCACAGAGTCAGCCACAGTCACATCCCCGGCACAGAGTCAATCAGAACCACACCCCATCACAGAGTCAGCCACAGTCACATCCCAGGCACAGAGTCAATCAGAACCACACCTCATCACAGTCAGTCAGAGCTACATCCCCATCACAGAGTCAACCAGAGCTACACCCTATCACAGAGTCAGCCAGAGCCACATCCCCATCACAGAGTCAACCAGAGCTACACCCTATCACAGAGTCAGCCAGAGCCACACCCCCATCACAGAGTCAACCAGAGCCACACCCCATCACAGAGTCAGCCACAGTCACATCCCCGGCACAGAGTCAATCAGAACCATACCTCATCACAGTCAGTCAGAGCTACATCCCCATCACAGAGTCAACCACAGTCACACACCCATCACAGAGTCAACCAGAGCTACACCCTATCACAGAGTCAGCCAGAGCCACATCCCCATCACAGAGTCAACCAGAGCTACATCCCCATCACAGAGTGAGCCAGAGCCACATCCCCATCACAGAGTCAGCCAGAGCCACACCCCATCACAGAGTCAGCCACAGTCACATCCCCGGCACAGAGTCAATCAGAACCACACCCCATCACAGAGTCAGCCACAGTCACACACCCATCACAGAGTCAACCAGAGCTACATCCCCATCACAGAGTCAACCAGAGCTACATCCCCATCACAGAGTCAGCCAGAGCCACACACCCATCACAGAGTGAGCCAGAGCCACATCCCCATCACAGAGTCAATCAGAGCCACACCTCATCACAGTCAATCAGAGCTACATCCCCATCACAGAGTCAATCAAAGCCACACCTCATCACAGTCAATCAGAGCTACATCCCCATCACAGAGTCAACCAGAGCCACACCCCATCACAGAGTCAACCACAGTCACACACCCATCACAGAGTCAGCCAGAGCCACATCCCCATCACAGAGTCAGCCAGAGCCACATCCCATCACAGAGTCAATCAGAGGCACACCTCCATCATAGAGTGAACCAGGGTCATACCCCCATCACAGAGTCAATCAGAGCCATCCTCCCATCACAAAATCAACAAGAACCACACTCTCATCACAAGATTACCCTGGACATTTTAGAAGTGATGCAGTCTAGTTTTTATTCCCATTATTGGGTTGAAGTTTAAACCTTTACAAACAGCAATCCGCATGCGTAAATGAATCCCAGGGACTCTGATGCTGTGATTGGCAGTCATGATGTAGCCATGGCCATGTGCTAATGGCTGGAAACTGGGTTAGCTGATAGGGCTGTTGTATAATTATTTTGAAATATTTTATTTATTATTTTTATTTTATGTGTATGTGTGTATTGCCTGCATGTAGGTAAGTGCACCCGTGTTGTGCAATGCCCACGGAGGTCAGAAGAGGCTGTCGGATCCTCTGGAACTGGAGTTATGGATAGTTGTTAGCTGCCATGTGGTGACTGGGATTCGAACCCCAGCCTTCTGCAAGAACAACCAGTGTTCTTAACCTCTGAGCCATCTCTCCAGCCCCTGCTGTTGTGTAATTCTAAAAAGTCATTTTTAGTACACACAAAGCATGTACAAACACATTCACACACAGGCACATATAGGCACATGTGTGTATTTTAATTTCAGCACAACTGAGAGCTAAGTCTCTGGAGATAGATGGACTTGTGTGGGAGTCTCGGATTTTCTGCTCGTTGGCTCTGTGATAGTGGAGACTTTCCTAACTGCTCTCAGCCTCATTTTTCTCATCTATAAAAAGGCCAGGGGTATGCTAGCATTCTGTGAGTGTTCTGAGGACTCAAACACCAAGTATGAAGGAGGCACTGTAGCCATGAGAAGTGGGTGGTGGCAGGCTGCTGACTGGTTCTAAGAGTGACTTGCATATTACAGACAGGAGGGGACACAGGCTGGCTCCTCATGTCTGTAGTGAGGAGATGGTGCCTGCTCTCCAGGAGAGCACCGCGTTACTTAACTTCTCTGTAATTCGGTTTCTTATGGCCCTCTTGAGAATCACATGAATGAATCCACGTACAGAGCTCAGAAGAGTGCCTGCCCAGCCTCAGCACTCAATAGATACTTGCTACTATTATTACTATTATCCCAAAATATCTCAGAGCCACGCTCGTCTAACATCTTGCTTTGCACGGCTTCTTGCATGTGATCTGTTTCCTTCCTATACAGCAGATTGCAACTTTTTTTCCCCTGAAAAATAAAAATAACTGAAGAGAGTGTAGTAGTTTAGCAAGGACAGGGGAAAGAGGAGAGTTCTGGTGTTGTCCAATCAAGGAAGTGATGATCTAGAGACATCTGGAATGTCACCAGGTGAGCAAGAACAGATATCAGGAAGAGCCAGATTCAGGATACTTGGACCATGAAGGAGCTAGGAGGTGGCTCAGTGTGTAAAATGCTTGTCACATCAACACGAGGAACTGAATTCAGATTCCAACATTCATATAAAAAGCCAGGAGTGCTGGTGCATGCCTGTAATCCCAGCACTGGGAAGCAGAGACAGGAGGATCCCAGGGGTGCGCTGACCAGCCAGTCTAGCTGCATCAGTGAGCTCCAGGTTCAGCAAGGGACCTTGTCTCAAAAGGTGATGTTAAGAGCAATTGAGGAAAGACATCTGATATTGATCTCTGGCCTCTTTAGGCATGTGTACACACATACACCCATATGTGTACACATGCATTTGCACACATGCACACACTCATGTACACACATATCCACAAAGATACCTGGGCGATGGAGACATGCTTCCCTGGGCTGCCCACTGTGAGGTGGAAGGAGGGGACATCCTCCTGTAATTAAACATATCTATGCAGGAAAGAGTCTTATGTTCTGCCCCATTCACTAGACCTCTAATGCCTGGAAGGTAAAAAACAAAGTATCTTGTGGCTCCTTAAGTCTAGAACATGTCCTTACAGGAACAGGACAAGAAATGGGGCCAAAGTGACTGAAGGTGTTTAACAAGGATGAGAAGAATCTACAGGTGACCACTCCAAGCTGTCCCCCTTCATGCTAGCAGGCAGCATCACTAGTGGGTGGATGGATCACACACAGTCTCTTACTCTTGACTTCAACGTGCCCTAGTGTGCGCAAGACGTCAACCCAGGCAGAAGCTCATGTAAAGAGTCTGGTGCGTTTGTGAGACAACTGTACAGCCGACTCACTTGAGCGCTTGTGGTAGGAGAGCAGTAGGCAGTATCTGGGGCCAACAAGATGGCTCAGAGTAGAGATGCTCGTCTCAGAAGCCTGCTGAACCCGCATGGATCTCAGGAACCTGCATAAAGGTAGATGAGGAGAAACAACTCCACGAAGCTGTCCTCAGACCCCCACACACTCCATGGCATACATGCCTCCACACATATACCCCCCACCACACACACCACAAAGTAAAAGAAAAAAAATTAAAGAAATAAAAGAAGGCCAGATGTGGTGGCTCCCGCCTTTAATCCCAGCGCTCTGGAGACAGAGACAGGCAGATCTCTGAGATCAAGGCCAGCCTGGTCAGACCAGCCAGGGTTATAGGGAGACCCTGTCTCAAAAAAATAAAATATAAAATAAAATAAAATAGTAGCTGTGCAAGCTGCGAATGGAATAGACCAGAGACAGAAAAAAGCAGAGCTTTGGAACAATGCCATTGTTAACAGAGGAGTCTAGGTCCCCCTCAAACACAGGCTCTGAATCATGCTGGGTTCGAGGATGCTGTGTGACTTTGCCTGGGGGGACATGAATAAACATCTAGTCACCCTAGATGGAGCACCAACGAGATCAAAGAAATGATTCCACCCAAGTCTGGCTGGTGAACCAGTGAGTTTGTTTAGGTTACTTACAGGAGCATGGGTACCTCAAAGACAGTTATAGTCTCAGAAAGCCCACGAAGGAAGGGTGAAGACTTACTTGGATGCTGCATCTCTGGAGCTCCCAGCAAGCTCAACAGGTCGGAGCGTTTCCTTTCCCCAGCACTTGTTACTACTTATATTACCCTGAGGTGGGGATCCTGTGAATCTTCTAAGTTTCAAGAACTTTCTGAGACTTGTGAATTGTTTAATTCTCTAGTCTTAAGTAGTCTCCTTCCAGGACGAAATATTTCTTTTTTTAAAAAAATTTTTACTTATCATTTTCATTTTATGTGTATGTGTGTATTACCTGCATGTATGTAAGTGCACCCCTGTTATGCAGTGTCCATGGAGAACAGAAGAGGGTGTCCTTGGAATTGGCATTACAGATAGTTGTTAACTGCCATGTGGGTGCTGGGATACAAACCTAGGCCTTCTGCAAAAATAGCCAGTGCTCTTAAAAGTTGAGCCATCCCTCTAGCCCCGAGAATGAAATATTTCAATCACGGGAAACAGTTAAACAACAGAGGCTAAGTATCCAGCACATAAATAGTTGTAAACGTGGCTAGGGATATAGCTCTTTTGGTAGACTGCTTGCCTAGCATGCACTAAGCCCCAGGTTTGATCCCCATCAGCCTACAGACAGGGCATAGTGGTACATGCCTATGATGCCAACATGTGGGAGGTGGAAGCAGGGAGATAGGGAGTTCAAAGCCATTCTTGGGTCACATCAACTTTGAGGGCAGCCTGGGATACATGAGACTATCTTTTAAAATAGGGTTGTGAGTCAATGATGCATACATTCATTTCCTCATCTGCCAGGTTTTTGCTGAACTCCAACTATACGTCTGCATAAATATATACTTCTATTCTTGTAGCTGGGACCATAAGAGCTTAAAGATAGCAAAGCCCTCCTTGCCTGGTGAGTAACCACCTAAGAACACAGTGAACAGTCTCCATGATATTGGATTATTGCTAAGGCCAGAATTTCACTGGAAAGAAATATAGTGATGAGTAGGTAAGAAGAATGGAATTCGGAGAAATTTGTTCTTAAATGTGGGCTGTTTACCCACGCAGGTGGCCATGACAGGAGACCAAAGACGGTGGTGTATAAACAGCAGAAAATTAAAAAAAATTTTCATTTATTATTTTTATTTATGTGTACGAGTGTATTGCCTGCATGTATGTGAATGCAATGCCGCGGAGGTCAGAAGAGGGCTTCGGATTCCCCTGGAACTGGAGTTAAGGACGGTTCGTAGCCGCCATGTGGGTGCTGGGAATCGAACCCAGGTCCTCTGCAAGAGCAGTCAGTGCTCTTAACCGCTGAGCCATCTCTCCAGCCCCGAAAGAGTAGAAGTTTATTTCTCATGGTTCCTGTACAATTCACAAGGGCTCCACACAAGCTCACTACTCCCTGAGGTCCTGTCTCCTAATATCATCATCTTAAGTTTTAGATTTCAATAGTAACTTGGTGGGCGGGGGGCGCTCAATCTATGATCTGTGTACCTATAAAGGTTTTAAGGTCTGATTTCATAAAACAGCATGCAGTAAGTGTAGCCAGAAGTGTACAAAGCCTGGACAAATATGGGGCTTCTCCATGGGGCATCTAATTTGCTTGAAAAATTGAGGAAGAAAACACCATTTCTAATATGACTATGTTGAGAAAAACAAATTTTTCACTAATCTCTATGGTGAAACTCAAAACTTCTAAGACACTGGCAACAGCCCAGCCCTTGCAGACTGTGGTCTTGAATCCTAGGGTGCCTGTTAGCTTCCGCTACCACTTGGGTAGTTCAATAGAAAAGAACTTGCTTTAGTGTGATTTTCCCATTTCTAATCATTCTGGTAGAATTGTCATTTGAAGTCACTGATTCTACTCTGCAAGTGGAGCAGGTGTGGCTTAGGAGGTGACAGTGTCTTGAAGTACTGTTGGGAACAATACTTCATTGATACCTTGGTAGCTCTACACGCTCATGGAAATGGAACTGTCCTTTTTTAATTACAATTCAAACAAAGAAAACTTTTCAAATGGAATGTTAATTTTCAAAATAAAAAACCTTCACAAAGAATAAGTGATAGCAACGTACATCAAAGTAGTTGGTTTGGGGAACAGTCAGGAAGACAGATGGCAAATGGCCCAGTCCTCCATCCAGAGGACTAGCCAGTTGAAGGCAGGCCATGAACAGTTTTGACTGGTAACACCAACCTTACAGGTCAGTTGAGAGCAGTCATTTCATAGTTTCAGAAGTAATGGAATTACTTCAGGCACTGGGAGAAGGTGGGTCCCTAACACCCTTCTCAGTGTTCACCGTGAATGTAGATGCTGAGGATTCAACACACAGATTTTTGGCATCTATCCGTAAGGATTCCGTTTTAATGTGGACCTGAGAGCTCTCAAATTTCAGCTAGTCAGGGGACTCTGACACATGTCATCACCCCAGTACCTTCTGAGAAGATCTGGCCTTTGTGGTTCACAAGTAGACTTCACCACAGTTCCATGACCCCCGAGGTGGGATGGAAATTTGGTTCTGTGCTTTCATTTTCCTGTAGAGAAATTCCATATCTTGCTTTGGATACTCAAAGGACTCTGGCTAAAAAGCCTTTATGGGATTCAGGAAGGAGACCCTGTAACTGAACTCAAGCAGGTCAAGAAGAGCTTCTTGAATTGAGATGGCCATTTCCTCTCAAGAACAGGAAGAAATAAATCCGGATCCTAAGCTAAACTGAAACAAACTATTGGGTAATAAAGGAGGGATGTGGTAGATGTCCTAGGGCGTGACCTACCAACATCTCCAGGACCTTCGATCTGTCTACACGTTGATGACAATCCACATGTCGATGACAGCAAAGAGACGTGCAGCAGCTTGCTGGGACAGTTTCAGGCAACAAAGTGTGCTCTCACGCTTACCAATATGTTTAGCTCCATAAACATATTGGTCAGGACCTGACCACAAGGGTCGGAATGCTGGAGTGATGCAGTCATGAGGACAGACTCCATTCTTGTTTCCAGGTATTTCTTCTACCCACTGATGCTTTCAAGAACCAAAGGAAGGAAGGTTCAAGAATTGAAGATGCTGAAATTCAATCAGAGCCAAAATGAAAAAGAAACAAACAAAACCCCCCAAAACAAGAAAGAAATGAGGGTGGAGGTAAGGGGACAGTGTCCTTGTTTCTGTAGACTAGATTTCTTATTCAAAGGCATCGATTTCTCTGTGATAAGATGCTACAGATGTTGGTGTGAGGATGCCTTACAACCCTGCACCATGAAGGGCCCCCTGCATTGAATTTCACCATCTGCAATTCTTGAAGCTTCCTAGGGGTAGAAAGTTGAAGCTGGCACTCCAAAAGTTCTGATGTCTTACTTCTCTATGGCCAGGTTTCCAAATGCTGATCAGATGCTGTTACAACGTTGAACATATCAGGGATTCTAAAAGGAACTGTGTCCCCCCAAATCATATGTTCAAACCCTAACCCCATGTGACTGTATGTAGAATGAGAAAAAGTGCATATGTTGCCACTAAATATGCTTCTTTGACACAAGAGTTATTTTGAGCTGAGGGTAACCAAGCAGCAGCGAATGCAGGAAAAGCCCTTTACCCTCTCCTTCTGCCTAAAGGCAGGAAACACTCTCTACTTCCTTCCGCCAGCTAAATGTGGGACAGGCTCTCTACCCATCCATCGAATGTGGGAAAGGCTTTTTACGCCTCCTTCTGCCAGCTAAATGTGGGACAAGCTTTCTATATTGTCTCCTTCCATCTTTTTAAAAGTGGGGAAAAACCTCACTACCTCCTCCTTCAGTCTAAAGGCAGTTCTACAGAGAGGGATTCAGAGGGATCCAGGCCTCAACCCGTCAGTTGCTACTCTATAGGTTCCCAAACTTGGAGACCCCAAACCACCTTCCTTTCTCTGTCATTTCTCTAGAAAATTGTTGTTCTTTGTTAAAGATGCTTCGTGAGCTGGAAATCAAAGCTTCCTCTTCAGATTAATTCTTGGTGGGCTTCCCATGTGTTATAGCTTAATATCTACATTGATAAACTTCTTTTTCTCTTGCTAATCTCTTTCATCTCAGGAGTCCCAGAAGGTTTCTCCTTTGTTGTTGGGAAACCCTGTTGTTAGGTTGTCTGGGTAGCTCTAAGGGACTCGGCCCAAATGGAAGGACTCTCCTTCTCAGCAGGGGGCCTCCTGCTCTCTTCCTGACTTACCTGGAAAGTGCCACCAAGCACGGATGCCTGACCTTATTTGGAACATGACCTTTGGCATAGTTACCTGGAGTAAAAACTATCCCCAGGTTTTTTCTATATGATAATCAGGCATTGCCTGGTAGTCGGACGATAGGAGCTCGTGAGGAGAGGGAGAGACCCCACACTTTGTAGGAGATCAGATATTTGGTAGGTAATTAAGGCGTGTTACAGTTAGAATGTATTAGTCCTTCTAAAATTCCTGCTAGATCCCTAATACTCAACATGTGAAGAGACAGGGTCTTTATAAAGGTGATTAAATACTGAGGACTCTGCCCATGGAAATGAGGTTAGCACTTGTGATGATTCGTCTTCACAGCCAACTTGACTGCCTTCACAGTCAACTTTGTCTTTAAGGATGTTCCTGGAGAGGTTTAGCCAGGGAAGACAGACACTCTGCATGTAGGCAGCACCACTCCGTGGGCTGAGGTCCCAGACTGAATTCAACTCTCTCTTCTTCCTGGCTGTGGATATAATGTGACCAGCTTCCTCACATTCCTGTCACCATTAGAGCTGTTCTCTCTGTCACACCTTCCTAACTGTGGTAGGCTCTGCCCTGAAACTGTGAGTCACAATAAGCCCTTCCTTCTTTAAGTTGCTTTCATGGGTTATTTTGTATTTTGTCACAGAAAAGTAATTAATACAATGCCTTTGTGAAAGACGTTTGGAAGTCCGACTGGTGCTTCCACATCCCCCACCACCATGTGAGATCTACAAACTAGGGCAAGTCCCTTCCCAGACACCAGCCACCAGCCCACTTCATCTTGGAACTTCCAGCTTCCAGGCTGTAAGAAAATAAATACCTGTGGCATTTTGTGGTATCATCCTGAGCTGACTAAGGCAGTGGGAAATACCCAACTGGAAGGCTCAGGGATAAGCGTGGACAGCAGCTGAAAGCTTCTAATGGGAAACTGACAGGAAATGAAAAGTCTTGCTGACAAGCCTTCTGGTATATTTTCTTGGAATTCCAAATCTTCCATTTTTAAAAGGAGACTTATAAATAACTTGGGACAAGGCAAAGCAAAAGGAGTGTCTTCTGTAGTCCTCCAC
>NW_008329156.1:754784-758809 GCF_000622305.1 Nannospalax galili
AAGTAGACTGAGGCATCCAGTACTAGAGGGGAAATTTGTGGGGTGTGTGTGTGTGTGTGTGTGTGTGTGTGTGTGTATTGGACTGTATTATGTATGTATATGGTATGTATGTGGCATATGTGTGGTATATGCACACATGTGTGTGCTCACACCTGTGCCAATAGAGGTCAAAGGAGGTGTCCTGTTTTATCACTCCTCACCTTATTGTCTTGAAACAGGGTCTCTCCCTGAACCTGGGGCTGTGTTGGCAGCCAGTAAGCCCCAGTGATCCTCCTGTCTCCACCCTCAGTAGTGCTGGGGTTGCAGGCTTGCACAAGTCACACACAACTTTTTATGTGGGATTTTAACCCAGGTCTTCACCCTTGAACACGCTGACCCACTGAGCCATCTCCCTAGCCCCACGGTGGTGAAATTTTTTTAATATTAACTCTTCCTAGATTAGTAACTGAGGTTTTATGTTGCTTTTATCAGTTCACTAGAATTACCTTCTCACACTTGATAACTATAAAGGTCATGTGGATGGAACAAAAATAAATCAGAGTAATCCCATTATGTTAGGTTCTCTGCTTCTAAATGACATAGTTACACAGGCTAGATTTCTTAGAGGTTAATATTTTGTTTAATTCACATAATTACAAATTTTATACAAAAACATTGTCATGATGGTCAGGGAACATAACCTGTAAAACTCTTGCTTTGGGAAATTCAGTGACTTCTCTGTATAACTTCCCACAGCCATGCCATAGTTTTTGCATTTAATTGATTTTTTAAAAATTTTTATACAATATAGTTTGATGGCACTTAAATTCACTCCCCACCTCCCCCCACTGCCCCAGCCCAATTTAATGATTATCTATCATCTATCTATCATCTATCTATCTATCTATCTATCTATCTATCTATCTATCTATCTTCCTTCTATGATTGATCTATCAATCTATCATCTATCATCTATCTATCATCTATCATCTGTCTATCTGTCTGTCCTAGTTTGTTCTTCATTGCTGTTACAAAATACTCTGACCACTACCAACTTGGGGAGGAAAGGGTTTATTTAGCTTACATATCCCGGGTCACAGTTCATCCGGGAGCCCAAGGTAGGAACTCAGGGCAGGAACCTAGAGGCAGGAGCTGGAGCACAGGCCATGGAGGAACGCTGCTTACTGGTTTGCTCCCTTGGCCCCTGCTCAGTCTGCTTTCTTATATAACATAGGCCCACCTGCCCAGGGGTGGCACCACCCATAGTGGGCTGGGCCCTCCCACATCACTCATTAAGAAGATGCCCCTCAGACATGGCCACAGTCCAGTCCAATAGAGGAAATTCCCCCATTGAGGCCCCCTCAACCCAGATGTGTCAAGTTGGCACTAAAGCTATCCAGCACTCTATCGATCTCTAGCTATCTATCTATCTATCTATCTATCTATCTATCTATCTATCAACTATCTATCATCTATCTATCTTATAGAGTATGATTTGTGTCCCCCAATGTCCTTCAGTATAGATTCATCCACTGGGCCCACCAAGCACCCCAACCCTATAAGACACTCTCTTTCCTCCTCCCAGCAGCCATCAGTTGCCAAAATTTCCTTAGGTTGGGTTGAGATTTCTTACACATTTCCCCATGTCTGTGCTATTTAGTCCGGTTTGAGCTTGCATAGGACTTGTACACGCTGTCACCATTACTGTGAGTTCATATGGGTAACTGAGCAGCTGCCTGGAAGATTCTGTTTCCTTGTGGTCATCCACCCCCTCTGGCTCTTACACGCTTTCTACCCCCTCTTCTGTAATAGTCCCTGAGCCTTGGGAGGCAGAGTTTTGAAACAGCTGTCCTATTCAGGGATAAGTACTCTGTGGGCTCTTGTTCTTTGCCCATTGGCTAATTGTGGGTCTCTCCACAGCCATTTTCACCATGCTCCTTCATATAGTCTGTGCAGAGTGAAAAGTGTGTGTATTGCAGTTATGCAGATAGTTTACTCCATAAAAACTTTAAACCTGGGGGCTGGAAAGATGGCTCAGTGGTGAAGTGCACTGGCTGCTCTTGCAGAAGACCATGGTTCGAATCCCAGCACCCACATGGCAGCTAACAACTGTATGTTAACTCCAGTTCCAGAGAATCTGACACCCTCTTCTGTCCTCTGCAGGCACTGCACGACAGGGGTGCACTTATACACATGCAGGCCTAACACTCATACACATAAAATAAAAATAAATTAAAAAAAATTTAAAAAACCTGTAAATGTGGGGCTGAAGAGATGACTCTTGTTCTACAAGCATGAGGGCCTGAGTTCAAATCCCCAGCATCTATATAAAGCTGGGCATGGATGCATGTGTCCGTAACCCCAGCACTGGGGGGCATGGGGCAGGCGAATCCCAAGAGTTCAGTGGCTGGCCAGCCTAGCCAAGCTTCTGTTTCATTGAGAGACCCTGTCTCAAGGCAAAAGGTGGAATGCAAGGGAGGAGGACACTGGACATCCTGCTCTGGTTTCTGTCTACACATACACAGCCACACACTCATGTGCATGCAACGTGCATACACACACACACACACACACCTTTTTGGAAACCTGTCCCATTCTTCCGTATGCTTTTTCTACTTCTCCCATTATGCCACAGCATGAGAGTTGGGCAAAAACATTTCCATATGAACTTGTTCCCGTCGGGTTTCGCTGTGCCTTTGAAATTTGGCTGTGTGTCTTGCAACCTATTTAGCTCGAAGAATCCCATGGCTGGAGGCCTTCTTACACTGAATCTTTATTAACATGAAATTATGTCTTTTGACCCATTTAATGCTTTTTTTTCTGCCTTTTGCTTCTTTTTGAAGATTTCTCTTCCTGTTCCATTTCATTTATCTGTGCCAAATATATCTTCGCCTCCTTTTTTATAGTTAACCTCTCTGAGTCATTGTATATTTAGGTGTGCTTTATAAGCAGAACATCTTTAGACTGAAAAAATTAATCTGAGTTTTTCCTCTTGAGAGGAACTTTATGTGCAACTTACTAGACTAGGAATGAATTTGGTTGTATTATTTCTACTGTTTGATCTTTTCAAGAAATTAGTCTTAAACTTTTAAATTACATTTTATTTTCTGTGTGCTTGTGTGCGTGTGTGCGTGTGCGTGTGCGTGTGTGTGTGCACACGCCCACATGTACCATGGCACTGTGTGAAGGCCCACCATGTGAGTCCAGGGATGGAACTCAGGTACAGGCTTGGAGGCACCTTTACCTGCTGAGTCATTTTGCTGGTCTGGAGGAAGTGAGCTGATTGTTGACAGCAGAGTGGAGTTACAACTGGTGTTGGAGGGCAAATCTCTTCCATTTTCGCCCAACTTGGGGAGAAGTTGCAGAACACCTGACTCTCGTTGAGCCCGTCAAGGTTACTTCCCCTCAAGGAGTAGAGGATTCCTACAGATGAAACAGAGGCATGGCAGCATGGTCTCTAAGCTGATGGGCCGCAGCCCTTCCCCCAGGACAGTGCTCAATCTGGCTTCCCACAATTTGGGGATATGATGAGCCTTCAGGACACAAGAGGGAGTAAACACAGACACGTGTCCACCTGGAGAAGAGCTGGCGTGTGCCTGGACGGCTCTATTCAGCACTGTGTGCCCTACGCTGGGGGAGCACTGGGTGTTACCTGCCTGGATGGAAGCTGAGGCTGATACCTAAATAGAGAAGAGGCACTGGCCACTGCAATGGCCCCAGGGCTGCTGATGATACAGGGAAAACAGGCCCCGGTCAGCTTCTTAGTCTCATTCATAAAAGAATGTAACAATGGGCTCAATGGAACCTTTAGGACAATTTTATTAGAATTTAAAGAAAAATTCTAGGGCAGGCAAGCTGTAAATCTCAGCAGCTGCCCTCAGAGGAGAATGGAGGGGAGAAGGAAAAAAAAAAAAAGCCCTGAAGCCACATAAGTTCAGAGCCGGTGTGGAGGTCAAACGTGATGGACTAGCTGCTACATAGTAGAGATTTTTTAAAAAATATTTCATTATTTTTATTTTATGTGTATGAGTGTGTTGCCTGCATGT
>NW_008329156.1:758870-775073 GCF_000622305.1 Nannospalax galili
GGATGGGTGGGTGGATGGATGGATGGGATGGATGGATGGATGGATGGATGGATGGATGGATGGGTAGATGGACAGATGGATGGACGGATGGATGGATGGACAGATGGATGGATGGGTGGGTGGGTGGATGGATGGATGGGTAGATGGACGGATGGATGGATGGATGGATGAATGGATGAATGAGTGGATGGATGGATGGTTGGATGGATGGACAGATGGATGGATGGACAGACAGATGGACGGACAGACAGTTGGATGGATGGATGGATGGGTGGGTGAGTGGTTGGATAGATAGGTGGATGGAGGGATGGATGGATGGATGGACAGACTGGATGGATGGATGGATGGATGGACGGATTGATGGACAGATGGAGGAATGGATGGATGGATGGACAGATGGAGGGATGGATGAATGGATGAGTGGATAAATGGATGGATGGATGGATGGGTAGATGGACAGATGAATGGTTGGGTGGATGGATGGATGAATGGATGGATGGATGGATGGATGGATGGATGGATGGATGGATGGATAAAAGACTGAATGAGTTGGTCCAAATGTTAATACTCAAAGAACCTATGGAGATGCTCATCCTTGGGGAAAGGATTGTGGAATTTTGAGATGGAAAAAAGGACACAACTCTTTAAAATACAAAACCAGGCTTAGAAGGTAGTTCAGTCAGTAAAGTGTTGGCCTTGCAAGCATAAAGATTTATGTTTGATTCCCCAGAAGCCAAAACAAACAAACAAACAAAAGTAATCAGATGAGCTGGTGAGATTACCACCAAGTCTGACAACCTGAAACCAATCCCTGGAACCCACATGGTGAAGGAGGGAACCAATTCCCACAATGTCCTCTGACCTCCACACGAATGTCAGGGCACATCATGTGTGCTCACATGCAACAAATAAACAAATAAAAAGTAATTTTGATTAACACAGAGACCCAAACTGGTCAACATGCATGGGATATTGATATCATACACACTCTTCCAGAGGCTCAGGGATCATCTCAGAAGATGGGACAGAAAGACTGAGGGAGCAGAAAGTTGTAAGTGCTAAAGGCAGTGGGCGGCTGCAGAAGAGCAGTGATTTCTGGACACAACAGGGCAGTTGCATACATGAACTCACAGTGGCTGTGACTACAAGCACATGACCTGCGCAAGATCAAGCCAGACTAAATGCCAGCATGGAGCTGAGAGGTGGTCAGGAAGTCCCACCCCTGGCTGAGGCGTTATTGGCAATCGATGGCTTCTGGGAGAAGGAGAGTCAGTTTTCTTTAGGGATGTGGTCCCTGAGAGGCAATGCGTGCTGCAGTAGACACCCTGTACTCTTGCGTGCACTGGCAACACTACGCGGTCTCAGTAGGCTTAAAGAAAGAACACATGAAGTTGAGCTGGAAGAGTGCTGGCAAATGGGGAAGGAAGGAAACAGAGGGACAGACTTGATCAAACACGCTCCATGCATGTATGAAGTTCTCAAGAACAACACAAAGCCAAGCATGGTGGCACACACCTACAATTTCAGCACCAGGGAGGCAGAGCAGGTGGATCTCTGGAGCACATCGTCCAGCCAGCCTGGCCTACTTCACAAGTGACAGGCCAGAGAAAGACCTTTTCTCTTGGGGCTGGCGAGATGGCTCAGCAGTTAAGAATACTTGCTGCTCTTCCAAAGGACCTGATTTGGATCCTAGCACCTATGACTGACTGACTCACAGTCATCTGTAACTCCAGCTCCAGGGGATCTGACGGCCTTTTCTGGCCTCTGTGGGCACACAATACACACACACACACACACACACACACCAAATAACTATATAAAGTGTAAACAAAGATACTCTACAGAGACCCTTATGTCTCCATCTTTAGCTGTCAGGCGATTGAAATATGGACCCCTGATAACTGTTAATTCCCCTAGGAATCTTATGCTAGGGGAAGGGAGCAGCTGGGTTCAATCTTTAGCCCTCTCCTTAATAGCCATTTATTGCCTCCCTCTGTATGTGTCCTAACATCTTTGTGACTGTTAGGTAACTCCTTTGGAATGCAGAAACAGAACCCGTGTTTCCTCCAACCAAAAGGCTGAGTGCCATGAGCGAGCGTCTGCAGCCTATAGCAGACTTAAAAAAATTCATTTATTATTTTTATTTTATGTGTATGAGTGTTTTGCCTGCATGTATGTAAGTGCACCCGTGTCTTGTAATGCCTGCAGAGACCAAAAGAGGGTAATGATCCTCCGGAACTGGAGTTATGGATGGATGGTTGTTAGCTACCATGTGGGTGCTGGAAATTGAACCCAGGTCCTTTGGAAGAACAGCAAGTGTTCTTAATGGCTGAGCCTTGTCTCCAGCCCCTATAGAAGAGCTTTTCCCACACTGCTGAAACCTGCCTACTGATATACCCACCAGTGTTTGAAAAGGGTCTTCATTTATGGCTTTTTATTCTGTTACCATGAAAACATCAAACTGTTACCACGTTGGGACACAGAATTTAGGATAATCAGAGTCTGTGTTCCCGAGTCATGTTCACTCAAACTTACAAACTTAAGTTACAAACTTAACTATTTTTTTTCCTGTTGAGAAGAGAGTTGCATTTTTACATTGACATTGGTAAGATGTTCAAGGACAGTAGCAAATAGCAAAAACAAAGACCATTCTCAATAGACATTTTGTTCCTCAAAAATACACAAATCTAGGAAACTGTCAGATGTCATGAAGCGCCTTCTTCACTGTGCTGGGTATTATAGGCTGATATCTAAAACTTTGAGTTTTAGACATCAGCCAGACACTCTTCCAAGCCAATTAGTCCAGCCCTGGAAGACAAAAGGAAAAATGAGGAGAAACCCAAGGGATGCTTTTGGAAGCCCTTGTCAAGAAACTCCAATGGACTCTCATATGAACATTTGAAAATTGTCCTGTTCTGACTTTTTTCTCGTTCCCTGTCTAGAACTTGTAATGCTAATTACTCTTGCCTTTACTTCTCCTTCACATCTCCTATTCACCAGTCAAGGACTCCCCTCCTCCCATACAGATAAGAGTTATGCAATTTGGGAGTCTTTTAGATAGACCCACTGAAGGGGTACTCTAATTGCCTCACCCTGTGTCTCTGTTCAGCATGGAAAAAAACAGAGCAGTCTGTGTCTCATTCCCTATTGGCAATTTAGGTAACCCCTTCAGAGGACGGCGTGATAAGAATAAGAGGTAGGAATTCTCTAGGCAGTTAGGGCAAAAAGACCCCAAAGAAAAGTAGCCAGTTTCTTGGCTAAAACTCACAATGTCCTTGGGCCTCTTAGCAACATACTCTGTTCCAAAGGCCAAAAATGTTGACAGTGACATACTTCCTCCTGCAAGGCTATGCCTCCCAAAGGTTCCACGACCACCCCAAACAGCACCACCAACTGACCAAGCATCCAAATATTTGGAGCCTATGGGGGACATTCTCATTCAGACCACCACACGGAGGTATCTAGGCAGCTGTGGGATATTGAGGGGGACAGAAATGAGGTGGCAGGACTCTCTTGAGCATTGCTGAACCTCAGGAATTAGGAATTGTTCAGAAGGCATTATGTGCTGTTGATTAGGACAGGTGGCCACACTTGGGTTTCCAGTGCACAGTGTCCCACTCAGACAGACCCCATGAGGTGTTGGCTTAGCTCAGGCAACAGAGGGACACAGTGCTGTCATCTTTCAGAAATGAGCAGATCAGAATGAATAATGCACCTCCAACTTAACACAACTGACCTTGGTGTTCTGAGGGGGAATTTCAGAAGCTGGGAGATGAGATCACTAGAGGGGACAGTGTGGCGTGTAGAAAATGTAATAAAGAATCCATTGTAACCACACACGTTTGCGTTTTTAATCTGGGCTCTTAACAACATAAATGACATAAATTTGGATGCTATGCTGGGAATCTGAAATACCCCCAAAGAGGCATTACTTTGGAAGGTTTTGGAAACTTTGAGAGGCAGCACTTAGTTTTAAGCAGTGGGTCACTAGGGGCGGGTCTTTGAAGACCTTGTTCTGTTACCCTTGGCTTCCTGCCCTGCCATAGTGTGAACAGCTTTCACCCCACACCTCTGCTGTCATGATCTGAGCTGTCTGCCACGCTTTCAGTCACCATGGACTAAGACCCTCCAAAATGGGGAGCCAAAACCAGTCTTTCCTCCCCAAAGTTGTTTCTGCCAGGTATTATCAGAGTGACACAAAAATAATACTATATAGACTGTTTGGTTTTAGAGAAAATCAGTTTTTTCTTCTCCAGCAAAAATAGCAGCAGGTGCTTTTGTTCTCCTGTTTAGGGGAGGCGTCGTGCCGTACCCACAACTGTAACTCTCCTGGGCAAACAACCTGATGTGTTTGGAGAGAATGCCCACTCCTGAGACATCCAAACTATCTTCCTTCTCTTCCACAAGCTTTCCCACCCTGCTATGTCCCCTCCAACCCTTTCTGGTTTCCTTGTCTCTTTTGCTCTAGGAACAGTTAACACAGTTCTACCTTATTAACATGGCTTTTGAGGATATGATGTAGTATTATAAGCTGTATGCCCAGTGGCATGTAGCACAACTCCAGAAATTGTTCATGCTGCATAACTGAGACTTCACATCCTTTGACCTGCACGCAGCTCCCTATTTCCCCTCCCCAGGCATCACCACACCAGCCTGCTCACATGCGTTTGAGGATTTTACATCCCACACATTAAGTGCGATCTACAACATCTGTCTTCCCCTCCCTGACTTACTCCACTTAGCACAATGCCCCCATGTTGTTGCAAGTGGCAAGATTCCTTTTTGAAGGTTGACTACTACTCCCTTGGGTGTATATATCATATTTTCTTTATCTACCTATCTGTTGGTGGGCATTTAGATCTTTCCACAGTTTGGCTGCGGTGTAAGGCTGCAGTGAACCGGAAGACTGATGTCTTCTTGACATACCAGTTTCTTTAGAGATATACATGGAAGTGATGCACCTGGAACACATGGTAATTACTTCAGACTCCTAAGGTTCTCCCCCAGGTACACCAAGGGGTTCTTTGCATCCTGGTCCACACTTGCTCTGTGGTGTTTTTGGGATGATGTTGTCTAACGGGTCTGAGGTTGGGCTCCACTGAGTCATGGTTTTCAGAACTTTTGTGTGACCTTGCTACTCCTTATTTATTTTCTTGGGAAAAGATCCAACCCTTTTTCTAATTAAAAAAAATGTAGATTGTACTTATTGTTGAATTTTAGAGTTCTTTACATAGCATCAGTACAGCTTTGGTCCCCTGTTAGATGAATGGTTGGCAGATAGTCTCTCCCTCTCTGCAGGTTGTCTCTTCCTTCTTGAATCGTCTCCCTTGACCAGTCCCACTTGTCCAGTCTTGTTCTTGTTACCCGTGCTTCTGGGTGATATCTAAAAATCATCCTCCAGGGCTGGAGAGATGGCCCAGTGGGTAAAGGTGCTGGCAGCCAAAACTGAGGGCCTGAGTTTGATCTCCAAGATGGACAGGGTAGGGGAGAGAGAGCCCACTCCTTACTCCTGAAAGTTATCCACTGACCTCCACATGGGCATTGTGGCATGTGAGTATGAGTGTACACACATAAGTGTCAAAGAAACTCACCCCCTGCTCACTGTCTGGAAGCATTTTCTTCTAATAGTCTTATTGAAACTCAACTATTTGAAACTTCCACCCTTTTCTGAGCTGGTTTGTGTACACAGTGTGAGACAAGGGTTCAGCACCATTCCTTTGCATATGGATATCACTCCCCTGCACCATCTACTAAAGAGACAGGGTCTCCTATGACCTGTACCTTGCCCCATGTGCTCATCCACACCCTGGTTTTCATTATGATGAGCGCCACATGCATCTCTAGCACAGACTTCTTCGTGTCTGCTCTAGACAATACCTGCTCATGTAACATTGCCCAGGAGTCTGTAAGTACTGCAGACTGAGGGTGTGCAGGAGGAGACTCATCTCCATCATCTGAAAGCCTTCATCTCTGACCTCAGAAAACTTGCTTCACTGCATTCTGCCTCAGCCTGAGACCTAAAGGCACAATCCGGTCTCCCCTTTCTCTCCTTCTCCATGCTCAGTCACCTCCCAGGCTCACCTGTGCTTGCCTCTTAAACCATTCTAGAATGTTCCACTTGGTGCTATCTGACTGCCACGCAGTACCTTGTTGTTTCTTTTGATGGTCACACCACACTCCTGTCTTGCCCTTCTTTGACACTTGACCCTGTCACATCCCCATGACACCCACTTAGAACAGCTGTCTGCCTCTACCCCAGCCTTGGGCAAATTTCTCCTGCTGAGACTCAGTCTGTTTCCTACTGTGCATCATAGCAGACTTCTCTACCCCCAGCTTTGGACATCAGTCTTGTGGGGGATGAGGCCTCTTATTGCCACTGTGAGGAACAGGCTGGCTTTGGCCAGCCATGTTTGCAAGGTCCCCTCTGAGACCTCACTGTGGTGACAGAAGACAGCTGCAAGCTCAGCCTAGAGGGCGGAGGCCAAGGCTTGCCGTAGTGCCGCTCTGGGGCTTTCTGGACCTGTCTCCACGGAGCAAGTCTCAGCCTGGTGGTTGTACTATCCCAGAGCTCTCTAAATTCCCTTGACTCACATGATCCAGAAAATTCATGCTCTGTCACAACTGCACTGCCAGGGACGACTGAGCGCTCAGACTACCGTGATGATGATCACTAACAGCTATCTGAGACAGTGATTAACATTCATACCTTACCTCACAGTTCAGATGGAGAATTTAATCTTCCCCATAACAACTATGCTGACAGGATTAGCTTCCTTTTTCTTTAGATTTGTAGAAAAATGAGCAGAGATTCAATATGACTTGTTTGATATGTTACCCTCAGAAGGGAAAGCAGGCCTCAGTCCACTGTGCTGAACTTGAAGGCCTGTCACAGACCCACCACGAAAGAGCAGGAACTCACAGCAGCATCTTACGTGGGACTCACCACACAGCAGCCCTGTCTTTCTAACACAGCTCACGCTCAGAACAGGGCCGCATGTCAAAGCCACCGGCTGCTGTGGTGTCTGCCTCTCCTGTTTGGGTCACCAGAGACTGGCCAAGTTCTGCTTTACGGATGGCTAGGTGGTCACTGAGGCCAAAGTGGGGACCAACACGGAGCGGAGAGCAGCCAGAGGCCAAGGTCAGGAAGCCAAGAAGGCACAGAAACTCAAAAGAGTCAGGCTTGAAAGATATGCTAAGGCATACAGAGAGAAACCATGGAAAGGGGTCCACAGCAGGCAGGAGATGGGGGGGCGGGGCAAGGCACCATGGTGCATCTGAATGTGATGTCTACGGAGACAGGCACTTTGGTTTTGCAAGCCAGAAGCACGTGGTGTATGGTGACTGACTGACCAAGCCAAGGAGCCTGTGAGCAGAGAAAGGCCAGTGAGGGTCTGGATCGCAGCTCAGGGCTCTGATAACCAACAGAGCAGGACCTATAGTCCCAGAGCTAGAGGAGCACACTGGGGTTGAAGGACAGTCTTCTTTCCAGGGGACTCCGAGCTCTCCAACGAATGTATGTGCTTACTCGCCCTGCCTGGTCCTAGGCCAGTCTGCCCTCCTCCTCCTGCTCCTCCCTCTGGGCCTCCCAGGACTTCTTACCTGACAGTAATGTCTGTCTACTTGGGCCGTTCTTACCACACTCCTGGCTCTTGTCCTCCATCATAACAGTCTCTAAGAACAAGCCCTCCAGGGCTCCTGTAGGGTCTGCAAATATGTACAGATAAAATCATGGGTAGGATAATGAAGTTGTGGCCTTAGGGGCTGGGAAGATGCCAGAAAGGCAGCATCTAAGTTGGTCTCTGGTCCCTGAGAGAACTGTACTAGCTTATGATAACACGGCAGGATATTAGAAGCCAGGGCAAAGATGCCTGGGACTTGCTCTGAAGGTTGGCATCTTGAGACCCAAAGGAGGTCCATTCTCCCTGGAGATATCAGCAGTGGTTTTAGGTTTCAGCCCTCTCCCCCAAGGGAGACAACACAGGTCCCATCAAGGTGGAACCAGCCTAGGTCAGGGCTTCCTAGATGACTGGGAAGCATATGCTTTGCACTTTGAAAGTATGTTTGTGTTTGTGTATGTAGGTACACGTGCACATTTCTGTATATGTGTGTAGAGACCAGAAGTCAACCTAAACTATGTTTTTTAAGCTCTATCACAGTTGGCCTCAGACCATGTCCGTGAGGCATTTTCATAATTGTTAATTGATGTGGGAGGGCCCAGAGCACTGTGGTGCCATCCCTAGGCATATGGGCCTGGGCTGTATTAGAAAGGTAGCTGAGCAGGCCAGGGGAGCCGGCCAGCAAACAGCATCTTCCATGGTCTCTGTCCCAGTCTCTGCCTTGCTTGCCTGGAGGAGCAACTGTGAGCTGTAAGCTAAATAAATCTTTTCTTCCCCAAATTGGTTTTGGTACCTGTTTTATCACAGCAACAGAAAGCTACCT
This sequence comes from Nannospalax galili, assembly GCF_000622305.1. Lineage (NCBI taxonomy): Eukaryota > Metazoa > Chordata > Mammalia > Rodentia > Spalacidae > Nannospalax > Nannospalax galili. The sequence goes on from NW_008329156.1 coordinate 767,310, forward strand.
AAGACTGAAGCCATCCACCTGATTTTTGATATAGGCTTTTTTGTTTGCCTGGGACACTCCAAGTAGACTTGGTTGGCTAGCCAGGGAGCACCAGTGTCCACCTGTTTATGTCTCCCCAGTGCTGGTATTACAAGTGCATGTCACCGCACCAAACATTTTTATTTGGCTTCTGGGGACCAGACTTAGGTCTTGCTGCTTCTCAAGGCAAGCATTGTATTGCCTGAGCTATCACGGCAGTCCCTATCCCTTGGGACTATCTTGAGGCTCTGAACATAGAAGCCTTTTGAGATGCTGGTCTGACATGCTTGTCTTAGTCCTGGTGGCATTTCTGGGGCTCTCCTGCAGTCTACAGTAACTGATGAAACTACTGCTCATATTTATTTATATATTTATATGTGTATGAACCTGTGTGAGTTTACCTGTACTACATGCATGCAGTGCCCTCAGAGGTGAGAAGAGGACATTGGATCCCCTAGAACTGGAATTACAGTTGGTTGTGAGCTACCATGTGGGGGCTGGGTGCTGGGAACTGAACCCAGGTCCTCTGTAAGAACAGTTAAGTGCTCTTAACCCCTGAGTCATCTCTCCAGCCTCTACATTTGTTCTTTTTAACAGCCAGGGAAAGGCCGAGGCTCAGTACCCTAAAACAAGAACCGTAGACTAGTCCCGTGTGGTTCTGTGGAGTGCACAGTGGTGGATGCTCCACCTCGGGACCCTGTATGATCCAGTAGGAGCTCAGGTTTGAGACCCACCCAGCAGGGCCGTTCTGAACTGGATCCAAACCACCTGAAGCAAGATGTCCTATTGATTTTGTTCTGTGTTTGAAAAGCCTTGGTGACCTTCAGATTAGAGCAACTAAGATACCCATCCATCGATTTCATCCCCTAAACAGTGTCAGACCTCCCCGCACACATCCACAACTAGGACATTTTTCAAAGCCAGGACTTAAATCCACAGATTATTGACAGGAGATGCAAATTAGGTGCCAATTCATTGTGTTTAGAATGTCTCCATTTAAATTGCTAATCAAGCTGGATCCCCTTGCAGATGTAGAAATCAACATGGGCATAAATTACTGGGGAAACAGCAAGCAAAGCTGTGTTGAAGACTTGGCGTCCACGCCTCTGTCTACAGAACAGAGAAAAAGCAGTGTGCTTGGACACAGCGCCCCAGCCCCATCATCCATGCATTTTATTGCTGTGCTCTCTAGAAAGCCCTGGGGCAGCTTTTTAAGTGCACTTCTCAGAATCAACACGTTACCATGAGATGGTTATTAATAGTGTTTTACACGCATGCATGCGCACACGCACAAATCCTCAGCCCGCTAGGAATAGCCAGTATGCATTGACATGTTCCAGAAACCCAGCAGCCCGCAGAACAGTACCAGTTCACCTCACCTCAGCTGACTCCACACAGCCCTTCCAGGAGGCATCGGGTCACAGAAGGCTCATTTTTGGAGGAACTCCAGTTCCCATCTCGGATCCTGTAAGTTGGGAAACACTGATCCAGCACCAACAGGGAGTTTTGCCATTACCAATTTAATTGCTTACACTTTTGCCGGGAGGCGACTCCCACACCGGTAAGTAGGGAAACAAATCACAGCTGCTTGTCCTTAAACCAACACCGTGTTCTAAACAGCAACTGCTTTATGGCTTCCCATCTGCTCTGTTTACAGCAGAACGGAGCTCTCCACTAGGCAGAGATGGGGTGACATATTAGACCCTCTAACTGTGCTGAGTCCATGGTAGATATGTCTTTCCCTTGCTCCACAGCCCACAATGGCTCCCGTTGCCTAACCCCTCATCTCCTGGCTTCTCTGCCTTCCCAAGTTTTCTGCCCATCCTCGCCCTGCTCACACCTCAGCCTGGTCACACGACTCACATCCCCTCTCTCTTTGTCCACCTCCTAGAGCACACACCTTGTAGCTCCTAGAACAGGGGCCAGCACCCTTGTCCTTGAAGAGTAGATGGTAAATATTTCATGTTTGAGTGCTGTGCAGTCTCTACAACACTTTGTTTTTGGAATGACAGAGCAGCCAAGAAAAGGATGGAAACTTGAGCACAGCTGATTTCCAATGCATTTACAAAAGTAGGCAGAGGGCTGGGTTTGGTCCTGTGGGCTGGGGGCTGGCTACCTTTATCTGACTGTTCATCTGTGTGTGTGTGTGTGTGTGTGTGTGTGTGTGTGTGTGTAGGCCAGAGGGCAACACTGGGAGTCTTCCTCTATTGATTTCAATCTTGTTTTTGAGACAGGATCTGTCACCAGAGCTCACCAATTCAGATAGACTCACTCGTGAAAGAGCCCTAAGGATCCTCCTGTCTCTGCCTCCCCAGTGCTGAGATTACAGATGCATGCTGCTGCACCTACTAGGATGTACCCTGAGGTCTTCATGTTTGAGCGACAGTAGGCCCTTTACCTATTGATCCATCTCCCTAGACCCCTGACTATCTGTGTTAAAGGTCAAATTCTAGTCTTCTCTGTAACTCTCCAAGTAAGAACCCCTTTGTGTCTGAGATTCAACATGACACACCTGATGTATTCCAGGTCTCACAGCCAACATTCTTTGAATTCACCTGGCAGATATAATCCTGCTTTAAAGATGAACCATCCAGATGGAGAGTAACACACTTCCCTGGGGACAGTTGGGAACACCAACTTGGACTAAGTCCAGTTCTGGTCCTGGGACACCCCTCATTCCTAGGACAACCCTAGGCTGGGTTGTCATGCCCAAGCCCAAGCTGTTTGCAGTCCTGGGGATATAGAGACTGCCTTTGTCCTCTGAAGACAGACGAACTGTGGTTCCGAGACTATCAGCGATGTGTTCCAGTTCTCATGACCAGTTGCTGTTGAGGTCACACCTCAAACTCACGTCTTCAGCCCTGAAGCCCAGTTCACCAGACCCAGCTGTTTCCAGTTGGTACATCGCGTCTCTGTGGCAGCCAGGCCTCCAGGTGGTCCTTGATGACCCTGCCTCACACTTGCACCATTGTGTGGTCAGTCCACTTCCTTCTTGTGTCAGGGTTAGTGTCTCCAACAGAATATTGCAGAAGTGATGGAACATAACTCTGGAGGGGGCTGGTACAATGCTGTCCTTGTCTGGCTCTGGGGTCACTCTATCTGGGGCACAGGCAGCCACCATGTTGTGAAGAAGTCCAAGCAACTCCACTGAGGCTCTAAGATGAAAAGCTCAGGTCTTCTGTCAATGGCCAGCAAGGGCCTGAGGGCAGCTGAGTTCTGTGAGAGAACTGTCTTAGAATCAGGCCACTGAGCCTTGAAATGACAACAGGCCTGGCTGACCCCTAAGCCAGTGTTGGGTAGGCATGTCCTCAGAGAGAACTATAACTGAACCCTAAGAGATCAGTGGGGGAGGGTCTAGGGATGGACTGAGAGACACTAAGGACACTGGGAAACACTGAGCACAATGGGGAAAAGGGGAGGGGAGTCACCATTTGGGAATAGACTGTGTGGACTGTGGGCAGGACACAGCACTGATGGTGTGAATCTTGAGATGTGGGCGAGAAAGAGCCCACAAGAGTTCGTGCCTTTGTAAGTGGCCCTCTACCAAATAGCATGAGCTTTATTGGTAAGCCAAATAAATATTCTTATTCCCCAAACCATAACTGAAGAGGTACATTGTGGTGGTTTAGTCAGGGCGTTAGACCCGCAGGAACCCGAGAGCTGAGAGAGCACGGTCGGGTCTCCCAGGGGGGAGGGGAATTTGGCCCAACAGCCAGAATCATCCAGAAACTGGAACCACAAAAACCAGGGGAGAGACATAACACATGTATGTTACTCTGAGCTGCAATATTTTAGGGTACAGTGTTACACAGTAATAGAAAACTACCTCATGGGGCCGCCCTCACACCACACTCAGCACGTGAGGCCCCCGGGGGCCTTCCACAGTATCCATTGCTGCGAATCGTGGCAGATTTTCTCTATAGAGAACAATTAGCCCAGGAGAAGTACCTGGAGGTGGGGAGGAAGTCAGCTGGCTAGTCCATGAGAAAAGGCATCCAAGCATGAGGAGTAAACCCAAAGGCTCTGAGGTGAGTACATGCCTGGAATATTCTAGAATGGGAGGAGGGACATGGTTTTGGAACGGGTGAACGCAGGGATGGAGAGGAGTCAAGAGCTGAGAGGAAGGCACAGGTCAGGTGAGGAAGTGGCCTTATGGGTAACCGTCAGATCTCTGGGATGGAAAGCCAGTGGAAGGCGTGGCCAGGGGTGAGGCACCAGCTGCATATGACCAGTGATGGCTGGAACACTAAAACAAGATACCAGCTCATACCTCCTAGGATGTCTGTGATCAAAAGGACAAGTGAGAGCTGCAGGTGAGGGTGTGGAGAAAGGGGAACCCTTGCACAGCTGCTGTTTGGAATGTAAATTGGCTGTTTTTAGGAAAACAGTAAGGTGCTCTTCTAAAGATTAGAGCTGGCTGCAGTACGATGCAGCAGTTCTACCCCTCACATGTCTATGCAAAGGAGATCAAACCGGGTATGCTGAGGAGACTGTGGCATTCCCGTGCTCCCTTCATCCTTCACAGTGTCTACCCCTCACATGTCTGTGCAAAGGAGATCAAACCGGTATGCTGAGGAGACTGTGGCATTCCCGTGCTCCCTTCATCCTTCACAGTGGTCAACTCCGGAATCAGTCTAAAGGCCCAGGAACAGTTGAATGGATAGAGAAAGTGACATATTACACTGTGGAATGCTATTTAACCGTGAAAAGAAGGGAATTCTGTCATTTGCAACAACACAGATGAATCCAAAGAACATTATATTAAGATAAGTAGACCAGGCATGGGAAGACAGATACCATGTGATCTCACTTACATGTGGACAATGGGGAACTTGAACTCATAGAAGCAGAACACAGAGTGAGGTTCTGGGACTCGAGGCTGGGGAAGGGAAGGAACATGGAGAGACATGAACCAAAGGCTCAGAAGTGTCAGGGCTCGAGGGTGGGGTAGTGATCGTGAATGGGGAGACCTGGACCAATGTCAGAAGTGTCATGTGGGCAGGAGAAAGGGCTAGTGCTCTATATGAGGAGACCTCTGATCCACACAGCACGGCGCCCAGACTTAATAATGTGTCCTTCAGGATGGGGATGTGGCCCAGTGGGGAGCCTGCAGGAAGCCCTGGATTTCATCAGCACTGCATAAATCCAGCAGGGTGGCACAGGCCTGAGAGTCCATCACTGAGGAGGTAGAAGTGGGTGGATCAGAGGTTCGAGGCCAACCTCAGCTACATAGCAAGTTAGAGTTCAGCCTGGGACACTTAAGACCCTGTCTCAAAAGAAATATGTCTTTCAAAATCACTAAGAGCAGGTTTTAAATATTCTCTCTGAAAAGAAATGGTAATCAGGCAAGGTGATAGGTAATCCAAATGGTTTTGTCTTTCATACAATGTATATCCATATAAAAGCATTACATTACACCCCGTGAATGTATACAATCTTTTGTCAATTAAAATGACAAACTAACTGAAAAATTAAAAGGTAAAAGTTAGTCAGGAAAGCCTTTAATCCCAGCACTTGGGGGGCAGAGGCAGGTGGATGTCAGATGTCTGTGAGTTTGAAGCCAGTGTGGTCTACATAGTGACTTCCAGGCCAGTCAAAGCTACATAATGAGACCCTGTCTAAAAAAAAGGTGGCAGGAATGTGTGCTGCAGAGATGGCTCGGAGGTTAAGAGCACTGGCTGCTCTTGCAGAAGACCTGGGTTTGGTTCCCAGCACTAACAACTAACTACTAACAACTGTCTGTAGCTCCAGTTCCAGGGGATCTGATGCTGCACATATGTGGTGCACTTACATATACGTAGGCAAAATATATACATAAAAATAAAGATATCAAAAAAGCTTTAAAAGTAATTATTAAAAATTAAGTTAGGTAAAAGAAACCTGGGGCAGTTACCAGGAAAGCCGAGTACTCATCCCAATAATCCTTATTCCTGCTGAGGCAAGCCCACCAGGTGGTTCCCTTCAGGTCCTTTGTGCCTCTTCCCTGAGGGGCTGCACAGCCAGTGGGCGGAGCCCAGCCTGGGGCCTGATGAACTTCCATTTAAGGCCAACTCCCTGCAACAACTTCTGGAGGAATGGCACAGCGGCTCAGACCCGAGTTTCCAGAGCATTCAGACAGCACAAGCTTGTGAAGCCAAGATGAACACTGAATTTATATGACTATTTATTATTTTTATTATCATTATCAGATCACTTGGTGAAGTCTAAAGTCTTAACCAAAGTTTATTGCCTTTTGAATACTTTATCCCAGTACTTCAGAAGGTAAAACATAAGTGGTTTTGTTTTTGTTATGTTTCAAACAGTGTTGCTTTCCCGCCTCTGACTCCCAGAGAGGCTGGGTCTTGCTACTGTAGCCCAGGCTGGACTTGAACTTGTAGCAATCCTGCCCCAGCCTCCTGAGCCTGGAGACTGCCAGGGAGAACCATGGCACCCAACTACATTGTTGCTTTTTGCCTGGTGCTGTGGTTCCAAATTGCTCAGTGCCCCAGTGTTGGGTGGGAGGATATCGTGGGAGGGGACTGGGTCATTCGGATGGATTCTTGTCTTTTTCTCGGTACTAGTTGGCTGTTATGGAGGTCTGTACCTTCTCCTGCTTACTCATGTGTGGCCCATGCTGCCATGTAGCATGAGACCCTCGCCAGGTGCAGTTGTTTGGCTTTGGATGTTTTTGCCTCTAGAACTGAGAGTCAAACCAAATCTCTTTGTAACTCACCAGTCATAGGTAGGTATTCTGTTAGCGCAGCAGAAGACAGACCGAAACACCCAGCCATGTAACTGCCCTAAACAGTGGCCAGCTTCAAGGTCACTCTTTTCAAAGATGGATTCTTACATCAAAACCATTGGCATTTAATAAACCCATTCCTCAGTGGCCAGAGATATGATAATGGAGATTCAAAAAATGGCTTTGGCCCGGAGCTCAGAGGTGACATTCATCTTGCTGAGGAATCTCACCATCTAGTGGGGTTCTTCTTGACTCTGTCAGTACAGCTCTCTCCCAAATGGATGCACTCCCAAATGAATGTCCTTCAGGACCAGTTCCTACCTCCTGTTCGTCCCCCAACACCAGCACAAGTGTCTTCCAAGATCCATGCATCAGGATTTTCAACCTCCCAATTCAGTTCATTATGTGATGCTTTCAAGTGGCCATATCCAGACCATGGAAAAGATGGATTTGAAAACACTGAAGGATTTCCACACACACGGACATAAACTGTGATACGAAAGTGGAGATCAGGGACTAACGAGTCATATCACAGTGTTTCTAAGACTTTTTCTTGGAAAGAATGGCAGACAGCTTTGTAACCTCTCAGTGAAGAAAAAAACTACACAGAGAATCTAATTCTATGAGATCTCTGGAGGGTAATCTTTTTGTTTGTTTGTTTGTTTATTAGAAGAAGCATTTCATTACAACAGCATTAACCTATTCAATAACATTTTTCTGAGCTAGAGTACATCTCTTTCAAAATTGGCTGTATATTTTTAGGTTTACAGATGAATTATTACGCTTGTACAATCTTTTACTCATTATAAACTCTATAAGACATAAAATTAAATGAGTTTTTAACGTTTAAAAAAGATCTACACTTCGTTGTTAAAATACACGTTTCATACAGAAAAATTCATTTTAAGGCAATTGACACTGAGACGTTTTCACATGCATTTCTAATCTCTAAATACATGACTATCACTGGTCACAGTCGCCCACCTTCTGAGCTCCTCGGCATCTGAGCATGATTACAAACTCGT
>NW_008329156.1:775546-779765 GCF_000622305.1 Nannospalax galili
TGAGGATCTGTTCCTCAGGGGTCACATGGACTTAGGTGGAGCCCCTGGCTCCTTTCCTCTACTAGTTCCATCTGTGTGAAGATAAGTCAAAGGTCCTGCTCGACCATTGTTGGCTTCTCTTGGAAGCATGGAGGAAATGATTCCTCCGTGTTGACCCTCCTCTTTATAGACTGGACACTGGTTCAAGTCCATCTGGTGGGGTCTCCTTGATCAAGAGGTCAGATGACCCACCACCATTACAGGACGTTTTGCGAGATGCTCATAGTCCCTGGGAACTAATCGACCTAGGAGGGCAAGGAGCAAAAAGTGTCCTTTGTGTCCCTCTGACCCAATTAGTATAGATCTCAAGGTATGTCTGTTAAACATCCAATGGAGGGTAATCTTTTAACACAGAACTATGTCACGGGGGGTGCAGAGGAGTTGAAAGGTGACTCAGTGGTTAGAGCACTTGTTGCTCTTCCAGAGGACCTGCGTTTGGGTCCTAGCACACGTTAGGTGGCTCACAATTATCCGTAACTCAAGCTCTAGGGGATCTGATGCCTTATTCTGACTCCCAAAGCCACTGCATATACATGTGACACACATACATATACATGAATAAAAAGTACATCTTAAAAATTAAAGAATTAGATCGTGGGTACCTTGTCACACACACATTTGAAGATCTTAGTTCTCAGTTCTCCACTGGTGTGAACAAAGCAGGGTTGGGAGGGGGCATTAGTTATATTCTTGTTATGACAAAATTCCTGACAAAAGCAGGAAGGGTTTATTTTAGCTACCGTTGGAGGGTACAGTCCATCATGGTGTGGAAGGCATGGTGCCAGGAGCCAGAGGCAGCTGGTCATGTTGCATCTGTAGCTAGGAGTCCCTGAGAGACTAATACTGGTGTTGAGCATGCTTTCTCTTTTTGAATTTAGTTTGGGATCCCAGCCCCCGTGTATTAGTGCTGCTCACATGCAGGGTGGGTCTTCCCACTTCAAATTAACATATGCTAGCAACTCTCTCACAGTATGCCCAGGGGTTTGTTTCCATAGAGATTCAGGTCCCATCAAGTTAACCACTGTAGAAGGATGAGTGAATGATTCTCCAGTGAGGACTTTCTATTCAACTTGACATTGTGCATTCTTTGTGGTGGTCTGTGGAGGTGATGCCCCAGATGGGTAGAGTTCAGAAGGAGAGATCACAGGGCACCGTCTGTGAATGTTGGATCACGCTTCTCCCAAAAAGTCATCGGAGAAAATGGGGGAGGGGAGCAAGCTCAGCTGGACTAAAAGCACAGGCAGCTTTGGTGTCACCCCCTGCAGAAGAGGTGCTCTGTGTGTGGCCTGGAGCTTCTGACAAAGTCACCATGACCCTAGAATGTTGCCTGCCCACTTCTGCCCTCACTTCCATCTCACCTGTTCCTAATAGATCTGCACACAACTTTGTACTTTCTAGACTATTCCACACTTTTTGGGCTTCACTTGTTCAACAATCCAATCTTCAGGCACACACAACAACATTATGTAGTGAGTATTTACTAAGTGATTATTGTGAGTCCCAGAATGTTCTAGATGCTGGAGAACTGGTGAGCAGTGACTGTGCTGGTGAGTTCTGTTCTTATGAAGGTCCCATGTAAGTGATGATAGAGGCCTGTAGAAAACAATGTCCTTGTCAGAACTAAGGATACAGTGACAGGCCAGTCACAGAGGACAAGGGGAGAGGCTCGAATAGGGCACATGACCTAGTCATGCAGATTCCGTAGGAGTGTTCAGAAGGCAGATGAGGAAGGGATGAAGTCTTCAGGGCATGGCAGATGCAGATCACAGCCCAGGGGAGAGCAATGGAATTATCTGGGTGGGCTGAGTCTGTGGGACCTGGGGAAGCGCTCTATGCAACATGCTTCCTGCTTGCCCTTGCCATCTGGAAGGGATCAACCCACTTTCTAAAACTCCATTGAGTAGGGTCCTTCAGATGAACAGCAGCCAGAACCATGTACATCCATGATCACCCTCCCCTGACTCATCATGTCCGTCGAGGTGGGCTCCAGAGACCAAGGTAACACCACATGCATTGCCCTGAGCACAGCATGGTGTGTGGCCATCAATCAATCACACACACACACACACACACACACACACACACACACAAAACCACAACCCACAAACCACCTGGTTGTTTCATAGAACCTGTTTCTTGATATGGTGATTTGGTTTGAAATGGTGATTTAATAGTCAAAATAATCAAAGACAGTTCCTCAAGGACTCCTTATGTGGAAGCAGGATGCTCAAATTCACACAGGGCCATAGACAAGGGAGATTTTCATCTAGCTGGGAGCCCTGCCCCCTGGTGGTGAGGAGAGGAAAAGCAAGCGAGTCTGGCGTTGATGCTAACTACCAGGTCCCAGCCTTCCTGAGCTGGGTGCTCCTCCTGCCCTGGTGGCTCTGCTCAGGGGTTGTACATGCATTTTAACACAAGGCTAGCAAAGCTCTGAGACCACAAATGGCTTGTAACGCATGGTGCTTATTGGTTTGCGATCACGTGCTACTGTGCATCCAAGGCCAACATACAGTTTACAGGAACCCCAAGCCACATTGCTGACCTCTCATCTGAACAGATCTAACCACTCTGGCATAGAGGAACTGTCTGCTCACCACTGGACTAGACTTGACAGGGGATGGATGAGCCTCCATCATCCCTCCAATGAGCAGAGGTGAGTGCTTGCATGTATGTGAATGAAGACACCCTGAAAGGTGATGTTTTGTAAAAAACTTTAAAAACTTATGCTTATTTATTTTGAAATATATTTTATTAATTATTTGAGAATTTCATATAGTATATTATCATATTTACCCTGCTCTGCACAGATCCACCTCTCATTCCTCACCCCCTCCAAACATTGTGCTCTTTAAAAAAAAATTATTTTTGTGTGTATGAGTGTGTTACCTATGTGTGTATAAGTGCACCTGTGTCACACAATGCCCACGGAGGCCAAAAGAGGGTGTTGGATCCCCTGGAACTGGAGTTACAGATGGTTGTTAGTGGCCATGTGGGTGCTGGGAATCAAACCTGGGTCTGGTTTGGATTCAGTGCCGTCCTTTGTTCTGTTGAGATGTCCTGCATGAATACAGATGAGCAAGGGGCTTTGGGGCATTTCGCCAAGCCTGATGACCTGAGTTCCATCCCTGGGACCCACACATGGAAGGAGAGAACCAGCTCCCACAAGCTGTCCTCTGACCTCCACATGCAAACTCACATGCACATGCAAAATAATAATAAACGCCGTGAAAAGGGACGGTGGGAATTACATATGGAGGCCAAAAGAGGGTGTTGGATCCCCTGGAACTGGAGTTACAGATGGTTGTTAGTGGCCATGTGGGTGCTGGGAATCAAACCTGGGTCTTTTGCAAGAACAGCCAGTGCTTTTAACCACTGAGCCACCTCTCCAGCCCCAGTGCTCTTTCTTTGTATAAAACCTATCAAGTCAAATTTGTGCTATTCATATACTCACGGTGTTGGTCATCCACTGGAGCCTGGTCAACCTACTAGGACACACACCCTCCAAGAAAACTGACTCCTTCTCTCCCAGCAGCTGTCAATTGCCAATAGTTCCTTAGCTAGGGTTGGTGAAGCCCTCCCCTCCATGCTGGAGTATTGACTGGCTTGATCTTGTGCAGGCGACCACAGCTGCTCTGAGTTCATGAGTGCAGAGGGAACAACAGAGCTGGTCGATGGCCTGTTGTGTCCAGTGACGAGGATGGTATCCAGAGGTGTCTCAGCCATCTTACCAGGGGGTCTTCCCTAGGGAGGAGTTAACTAAATTAGGCCAGAAGAAGGTCATCCTGGGAAAGAGTAAGAACAAGCAGAGAAAGGTTCTGGGGAGGGGACCTCTGGTACCAGGGGAAGGCTGGTGCCCAAGGTGGGCGGGGCACACAATATGTGGGGGATGGGGTGGGTAGAAATGGCCTGACCAGGTAACCAGAAGGCAGTTTGGGAGGAGTGTGAGAAGGCCTGAGAGGTTGATAAAGCAAGGCATGGTGGCTTCAGACTTCGGTGAGTGCCCCAACCCACAGAGCAACAGCGTGGGGCACCGAGACTGAACCTGGAGGAATGAATAGACAGGGGGCACGAAGAAATGGAGACAAGACAGTATTCTGATCAAGTCTCATTTATTGAGCAATCACACAGTGTTAATATAGTAAAGCGGAGGGTGGGGGAAGGTAAAGGGCGGAGAGAAGGC
>NW_008329156.1:780328-786240 GCF_000622305.1 Nannospalax galili
TAGTGGATTTGAATGGGCTTAGATAAAATTGAATCAACCTGTTGTTTGATAAATTTTGTGATCCTATTGAATGCCCAGGGCCCAAGGGAAATTACTATCAGAAGGCCGAGGAGGGGGCCAAGGAGGGGAAGGAGGTAGGGCATGAGTCTGCCAAGTCCGGTCCAGAAGGGGTTATCTTGTAGTTCTCGACGTCGCTTTTCTAATTGTTCTTGGAGATTTTTGATCTTATCTCGAACTATGCTGGATTTGTTGGCGTAGAAACAGCACTTCTCCTGTAAAAACAAGCAGATGCCTCCCTTTTCGGCAGTTAACAAGTCTAGACCTCTTCTGTTTTGAAGGACTACCTCAGCCAGGCTATCAAGTTGTGTCTGGATCTCTATTATGGTTTCTGAGAGAAGTTGAACATCATCAATCAATTGTTGGGAGAGTTTATAGTAGGTGTAGGTGGCCACCCCCAAGCCTGCAGTTCCAATAGCCAGCCCGGCGGTTACACCAAGTGTTATCATTAAGGGAATCATTTGGACGGCTCTTTTGGGACGGCCTCCCACGTATTCAAAGGCAGGAACGGGGAGGGGCTTGCTGCCTAGAATGATATCTAGATCTGGAAATAAGACGGCAAGGGCACATTGACCTGTCTAATTGACCGGAAGGAAGTTATGTGCCCATCCGCCCCCACAGACAAAGACGCTCCCAGCAGGTGGGCAAACATCAGCATCATATGAAACAGAAATGTTTGAGCTGCAGGAAGTTGAATAAATGTTCCCCAAATCAACACGGGAGCCATTTGGGTATGGTGTGGCAAAAACACAGAGCCCGGGTAATGTGGGCATGGATTGGACTCATATGGGAGGAGCTAGGGTGCAATTGTGGCGTGGCTTAAATAGCTCAGACTCCGAGGTATTGGAGATGGTGGAAGTGTTAATGATCACAGCAAGGGGTTTGGGGGGTCCAACCTTTTGGCAGATCCAGCAGTCCTCGGCTATAGAGGGGGCTGTTTGGTTTAGCAACATATGGGTAAGTTCTAGTAAGCTTAGCGTCTGTGGGTCAAGGTCTAGTTCTTCTCTATCCTCAGGCAATGCTAAGGGGTGGTAATTGAGTTTAGGGTACAGGGCTTGAACTCTTTGTTCTATCTCCTTATTTACTCTTGTTTGTCGTGCTTTGTCTTGAACCCCACCACCATCCGTATATCCTATGGGGGCCTCTAGGTCCCAACATAGGTCCTCTCCAACATTGCCATGACATTGGGAGGGTGCCAAATTTCCCCCGTCAATGCCCAGGGGTGTCCTGGGTTGTCTTATCCCAGTCCAGTAGGTCTTGTTTCTGTAAGAGCATTGTTGAGCAAAGTCATAGCAAACAGAGTGCATGGTCTGATAGAACGAGGTGCAAGGGCAGGGACCTTTCATTCACACAAATGTGGAAAAGGTCTTCTCACCTTTTCCACAGTCCTGTCCCCTCTTCACTATTGGTATTTGTATAATGCATCATATGGGCCTGGTGATCTCCACAATCAGCCTGTCTGGTAAAAAATGCCCCCCAGTGGGAGCCGTGAAGGCCTTGTAGACCCCACCTCTACAATCACAGGGTTTTCCATATTGAGCCTCAAGCCTCTTGGCTACTGCATTAGGGTCTCCAAATCCTTGATTGCTTGTTTGTATAGACATGGCCAATAAGATAAATTGGAACATGATAGTTTTAGGGAGGGGAAGAGGGAAAAATGCAGTTACCAGTTGTTTCATGGTGAAGAGGATGAATTTGTTTTTCTCAGTTCCAACTCTTTTATCTGTTGTACTACGTCAAGGATGACAATGGTGACCATAAAGATGAAAACCGCTGTAGCTGCAAGGAAGATGATGGTACCAAGTATTTTCCAGCCGGGGTTTTTCATTTGCCTGAAAGAAAAGAGAATTCCTTCCTCAAGGAGGCACATTCTCCTTGGACTCATGGTCATGACTGGTTTTCTCCTTCTTTGAAGGAGGAGTGTCAAGGGGTTTGACAAGGCATTCAGGTAGCCATCGTGGACCCTCTTCTTGTGTGTCATATATACATGCTGCCCCACATCCCCAGATGAGGACAGGGTCTGGCCCTTTCCATTTATTAATAAGGGGATCCTTCCACATGGCCTTGGCATAATGGTGTTTCATATCAGGATGCCAAAGGCAGTCAGCAGCAGAAGAGCCTGTAGCATCTAGTTGAAGAAAGTTAAGAATGAACAATGCATGATTTAAAATATTGCGAGGAGAGGTTTTTCCAGGATGTAAGGGGCTGTTTCTTATTTTTTGTATAGTGGCTTTGAGTGTTTGGTGGGCACGTTCAATTATTCCCTGTCCCTGGGGGTTGTAAGGAATACCTGTAGTGTGTTTTATATGGAATTGGTGGCAAAATGTCTTAAATGCCTGGGAGGTGTAGCCGGGCCCATTGTCTGTTTTAAGTCTTGTTGGTTTGCCCAGGACTGTAAAACACTGAAGCATGTGTGCAATTACATTTTTAGATGCCTCCCCAGCTTGGGGTGTGGCAAAAATAAAGCCACTAAAGGTGTCTATGATGACATGAACATATTTAAGCTTTCCAAATTCAGTAACATGAGTAACATCCATCTGCCAAATCTCATTTGGTAAGATTCCTCATGGGTTGACACCCAAGTGGGGAACCGGTAACATGGTCACACATCCAGGACATTGCTTAACTATCTGGCGGGCCTGTTCCCTAGTAATTTTGAACATGAGACATAGGGTGTTAGCATTAAGATGGTGCAGGGCATGTGCCTGCTTCGCCTCAGAAATAGGGTTGGCTTGAGCTAAGAGTGCAAGGCGGGTATTTGCATCAGCCAAGGAATTGCCCTGAGTCAAAGGCCCAGGGAGATCAGAATGGGCTCTTAAGTGTCCAATGAAAAAGGGGACCTTCCTTTCATGTATTAAATCTTGTAATTTGCAAAAAAGAGGGACAGCATTAGTGGAGGGTTTTATATAGGGAGCAGTTTCCAAAAGTGGTATGGAGGAGGCTACATAGGCACTGTCTGTATAAAGATTAAATGGGGAGTGGGAGAGTCTGACAAATACCTGAATAACAGCATATAACTCTACAAGCTGGGCGGATTTAAAAGGGGATTGTTCAGTAAACTCTTGATTATCTATAATATAGGCAGCGGTTCCATTGGAGGATCCATCAGTAAAGACTAGCGCTGCATCAGGAAGGGGTCTGGAGGAGGTGATGATGGGAAATACAAAGGGATGTAGCTGGGCAAACTGCAGCAACTTGTTGGCAGGAAAATGGTTATCAATCTTGCCATAAAAGGATGTGAGGGTAATGACCCATTCGTCATCTGTCTTTATAAGCCAGTTTAACTGGTCTCAGGTATAAGGAAGTATCAGGTGGTCAGGGTCTCTACCAAAATACGTCCAGCTCTTCTCTCTCCCTGCTTGAATTAGTTTAGTAACTAGAAGGGGATAAGTGAGAAGCACCTTGGAAGGGGAGGCAGGTAAGTGTATCCATAGGAGGGGATTCTCTTGCCATAATACCCCGGTGGGTGAGTGTGGAGTGGGACAAATTATCAGGGAGAAAGGCTTGTTATAGGCCATATAGGTGACCTGTTGTTGTTGAATGGCAAAATGTAGAAAAAAAATCAGGGCAAGAAAAACATGTTTTTACAAGGCCACCTGGTTGTTTCAAACTGGGGCAGGGGTACACTTAAGGCTTGGCCTCCAACAGGTGAGCAGCTTACATCCAACTCGCTGTGTTCATAGGTCAGGATAGATGGGGGGGAGTGGAAGGTGGCAAGGCCCTGCTGGTGGTTTCACAAGATAAGGAAGTAAAATGTAGAAAAAAAATCAGGGCAAGAAAAACATGTTTTTACAAGGCCACCTGGTTGTTTCAAACTGGGGCAGGGGTACACTTAAGGCTTGGCCTCCAACAGGTGAGCAGCTTACATCCAACTCGCTGTGTTCATAGGTCAGGTTTGCAGATTAGACATGAGATCCACAATACAGCTGCGAGCATTCATCTCCTCCTGGATGCAGCGAACGTGTAGAGAGAGCTGGGCTTCTCTCAGTTTATACAGTAAGAAGTACATAGGTGCTCAAAGTGAGCATTTAGCACCAGCTCGCCAAGCACTCTGCTCTGTCAGAGCTGCCTGCACATGCTTAGTGAGCTGACTCCATGTCTTTGCCTGTGACAGAAAGCATTAATGGCCGCAGGAGAGGAAGAATGTTCAGGAACAAATGTGAGCAAAGACAGTGGTTTGCTGAGCATGTCAGCCAGCCATGGAGAGGGGGCCTCCCAAGGCAGGCAGGCTCTCATGACAGAAAATTTCATAGAGAAGGGAGATGGAGAACACACTGGTGGATGTCACACCAGCAAGCATATAACCAGCAAACTCCAGTTCCCATTTGGGCCTTCGAGTGTCTAGGGATGGTCAGACAGCTCTTGTCATGATCAGTGGCTGCCTCCTGTGGGCCTGTGGTCACTGTCTGTTTGACAGGGATGACCAAAGCATTTCTTCTCTGGATTACCATGCCTGGCTGAGAGACATTGGCTGAACTCCAACGCCGAGACAGAAATGAATCAGTGGATCCCCATCACCCATATGCCATGCATTGTGAGCTTGTTTTAGTTAGTGTTTTGCCCAAAAGCATCTTGAAGAGTTTGTATCCATCAGAGATGCTATAAGAGGCTCCGATCTATGGGAAGGGGGCAGGACCTCTGAGAGCCTCTACTCTATGAACCATCCCCTAAAGCCTCCTGTGTTTGCTACCACATGGTGGTACCATTTGGGGAGGTTATGGAACCTTTGGAGGTAGACCTTGGCTGGAGGAAGGGGGTCAATAACGGGTGGGACTTGTGGTCACAGCCCCACTCGGCTCTCCAGTGAGCTCTGAGCCCATTTAAACAGCTGCCTCCCACTCTCACAGCTGTGGCCTGCTCCACAACCTTGCCTTTTGGCCATTATGGGTTAGATTCTCTCAAACGCCAAACCAGTATAAACTACCCCCTTTAAATTACTTCTTGCAAGGTAGTTGGTCACAGTTACAAGAAAAGTAACAACACAGGCTATAAGAGTCCTTCAATCGTCCCTTGGTGTCTGAAGGAGGCCAGTTCTGGGACCCCCTCAGATGCCACAGTCAGCAAATGGCTCAGACATTTTTATCAAATGGCATGATAGTTGCGTGTGACCTGCACACCTGTTCACCTTAAATAATTTCCACATTACTCCTAACAACCAATACAAGGTATGCGATGTGTAAATGGTTGTTATATTGTGTTATTCAAGAAATAATGGCAAGAAACAAAGCCTATTCATATTCAGTACAGATGAAAGATTTTTTCCAAATATTTACACACACACACACACACACACAATTTATTTGTATGTGTCCAGGTGTATTTGTATGTGTCCAGAGGGCAGCTTTGAGGAGTCAGTTCTCTCTTCCCATCCTGTTTCTCCTGCTGTACTGGGCACCTCTGGCTACCTGGGCCGGAGCTTCCAGATGATTTTCCTGTGTCCTCCTTCTGTCTTCTGAAGGAGTGCTGGGTTTACAGAGGCACATCACCGCATTCAGGTTTACCGCATCCAGCTTGTTATGTGGGTTCCAAGATGGGACTTGTGTCTCATCAGGCCAGTAGAGCAAGCACTTTTATCCACTGGGCCACATCCCTGACCCTTTACCAGATGCTTCTGATCCTGGTTGGTTGAACCGGCAGATGAGGACACTGTGGAGATAGATGGGACACTGTTCTTTCACAGTGTGATTCAAAGGAATGTATCCCCCGCCCCATAGGTGTCTTTAAATATACTATCTTAATTATTTTGACCTCTCACATATCATCAAGGCAAAGAGACACAAAGCACTTTAACCTAAACTGAAGTGTAATATCTTTGCAAAGATGAAGGTCATTAGTGTGCCAAAGGGCAAAGAAAG
>NW_008329156.1:789033-793393 GCF_000622305.1 Nannospalax galili
TGAGAAGGTGGCCTTGGGGGAGGGTACGGAGTCATTCTGGGTGTTCCACTGTCACATTCTTTAGTAGACTCACTGACACTATGTGGACCCAGAAAAACACAGTGACGTAATGGGGTGGGGGGGCGAGGGGTGTCCAGCACTGGCATGTGCTGAGTCAGCTTTTGTCAGCAGCAGAGGTGATCACAGACTAAGTCATCCATATCCAATCCACTTTGAGTGAGTTCAGTGGTCCCTGAGTAGGGGCTCAGAATCAGCTACTGTGAGGGAATTGGACATAGAAACACAGAAGGCCCGAGGTGCCATGAGGCCGAGCCTGGCCCACAGGCTGAACAGCCTGGTCAGGGGCAGAAAATGGAGGTCTATGAACAAGTCCCATGAGCTGGTTTGGATTCAGTGCCGTCCTTTGTTCTGTTGAGATGTCCTGCATGAATACAGATGAGCAAGGGGCTTTGGGGCATTTCGCCAAGCCTGATGACCTGAGTTCCATCCCTGGGACCCACACATGGAAGGAGAGAACCAGCTCCCACAAGCTGTCCTCTGACCTCCACATGCAAACTCACATGCACATGCAAAATAATAATAAACGCCGTGAAAAGGGACGGTGGGAATTACATATGCAGGTTCACCCTGGGGCAGGCCCAGCCCTCCTGTGCTGGCCACTTCCCCGTCTCTGAGTGATGCAGTCCTTTTTCACAACAAAGAAAAAAAAATATAACCTGGGAGCAAGTTTATTTTTAGGTCTATCCCAAATGTGCAGATCCCTCTGTTCATTGAAAACTGTTCTTGTGTATGAGAACTCGTTTTATAAGTCACGTAACAGTCCACCGCATACTCCCTGTTCTGTGCTGTGGGCTCCGGGGACGAGGCCTTGGTGCCCAGTGGTAACACCGGGAGGTGGTCGTGCTGTAAGAGGTGGATGGAGAGGGTGCGCATGTTAGTCCGTCAACGTGATACAAACTGGAATAATCTGGAAAGAGGGAAGGTCAGCTGAGGGAGTCCTCCATCAGACCGGCCTATGGGCAAATCTGTGAAGCGGTTTCTTGATTGCTAATTGATATAGAAGGGCCAGCCCTGTGTGGGCAGCACTATCCCTGGGCTGTATAAGAAACGTAGTTGAGGCCGGGCATGGTGGCGCACACCTTTAGTCCCAGCACTTGGGAGGCAGAGGCAGGAGGATCTCTGTGAGTTTGAGGCCAGCCTGGTCTACATAGTGAGTTCCAGGACAGCTGGGGCTACAGGGAGACCCTGTCTCAGAGAGAGAAAACGAAAGGTAGCTGAGCAAGCCTCGATGGTCTCTGCTTCAGTTCCTGCTTTGGTTTACCTCAGTACTGAACTGCAACCTGTGAGCCAAATCAATGCTTTCCTCCCCAAGATGCTTTTGGTCATGGTATTTATCCCAGCAACAGGAAGTGGCTAGTGTGGGGTGTGTCTTTTGGGGTGGAGTGCTGAGGGCCCTCCTTACTCTCCTCTGTCTCTTCAGCCTCCAGCTTTGCTCTCTACGTGATGTCTGGTCACTACAGATCAGTTTGTTTTCTAGAATTCTACATAGACAGAAGCACAGTGTGTCCTCTTAGTGGCCTTTTTTGTTCGTTTTAGACAGATATTTGAGAAGATCCGTGTCACTGCATGTTCTGAGTTTTTCCTCTGCACTGGCAAGGAGTGTATTGTCTGTTGCACAGCTAGCCTTCCTGTTTGTGAATTCCCCTGTCGATCAGCAGTTACTTGTGTCCAGTTTGGGGATTTCACAGCTGAGGCTGCTGTGAATGTGTATGCAAACTTTGTACAAACACACGTCTCCTTCCTTCTTGGTAAATACCCAGGAACAGAATGGCTGATGTATTAGTCACTTTTCTGTTGCTGGGATAGAGGTACTGATGAAAGCAGGTTATAGAAGGAAGAGTTTATGTAGCTTACAGTTCCAAAGGGGTGAGAGTCCCTCAGCGGACTCTCCTCCTGGAGGAGGAGCAAACGCTAAGCTCTCACATCTTCCAGCAGGCACAGGAAGCAAGAGAGTGACTCAAGGTCTGGCAAGGCTTAAGAACTCTCTAAGCTCGCCCCCAGTGACGTGCTTCCTTTAGCATGGCCACGCCTTCTAAGACCTCCAAAGCAGTCCCCTTCCCTGGGGACAAAATATCCAAATACTTGAAGCCTATGGGGGACATTCTTACTCAAACCATCACAACTGGTGCAGATGGCATGTGTTGACTCTTTAGAGAAATGGCAAAGGCCTGAAGAGATGGCTCAGTGGGTAAGGCACTGGAGTCAGACCCTCAGAGCCCAAATGAAAGCCAGGCAGGCTTGGAGGCTGCCTGCAACCCCAGCACTTGGGAGGCAGAGACAGGGGACCCCTGGGCAAGCTGGGTAGCTGGACTGGATGAATCGGGAAGTTCTGGGTTCAGCAAGAGACCTGCCTCAAAGAATAAAATGGAGAGTGATTCAGGAAGACACTGTCATCTTTGAGCTCCCACAAGCATGCACACGTGTGTGCCCATACACATGAAAACTCATGCACATCACACACGTGTACACCCCCCCCCCAATGGCCAAGTTGTCTCTGATGTGTTTGCTTCCTTTCCAGTTCCCCTCAGTGGTGCGTGCGGGAACCCATGTCTTGTACCCTCATCCATCTGTCCTGGTGGGGATGCAGCATCTGACCGGCTTTGATCTTTGGTTCCGGGGGCCAACCTCCTACCCCCTGCCTCTCCAGCCTCAGTCTCTAGAATCCATGAGAACTGTGGTCTCTCCTGGGTGTGTTTGAGTTTTAGGAGTAGCCGTGTTGGATAGAAGATGTCTCCTCACTTTGCATTTGCGTCTGACCAACACAATGTGTCCCACAACCACATGTGGCAACAGAGTTCACAAAAGGAGTGAAGGAATATCTGCCATGTGGATGCCAAGGCACCTAGGTGTCACATGCGAACGCCTGCTTCCTTGTGGCCATTTCTGTGACCAGTGAAAGGTGCTCATTCAGGGAAACAGAGGTCATGTCCCTCCCTCTCATACTTAGCTCCAACGACACTTAGAGCTCTCTCCTTGCAGCCCACGACCACTAAAGTTAAAATCTTAAGGCAAGAGCACAGTGCAGTCTGGAGGAAGCCGTGGTAGGTGACTTGAAGGAAAGGCAGGTGGTTTCCCAGGGAAGGAACAGGATGGGGCGGGACGTTCCTGAACACCAGCAAGGTGGGCAAAGGCCAGGGGCCAGCATGGGTGTGAATTGCTGAAGCAATGAAGACCACAAGGATTGCTGGAGATGAGGACAGATCACAGGGTGCCCATGGGCCAGGCTCAAGTTACTGTCCTATAGATTAAGGGACATCTTTTGAGAAATTCTGGCCCCAGTCAGGAACTTAGGCAGCTAAGAGGCGGGACCGGGAAAAGCAGGAAGGGGGTGAGTTCCTGGCTGGACAGTCTAACCCTGATCATGTGCAGGGTGCCTCGGTGGTTGTGGGGGTCACAATGGGGGCTGCTATGGGCTTGGACCAAGCTGGCCATGGTGCAGAGGGAGAGAAAATGGAGCTGGCCGAGATCCAAGCCGGAGCTGATTAGGTTGTGAGAGATCCCATGAGGCTAACGATGCCTGGGCATCCGCTGAAGTGCGAAATGAGAAATTTGGGGGAATGGCTATGCAGAGAGGCTACGAACTTGGGCTTGGGGTGCAAAGATAGGAAAGCTCTGTGTGGGCTTCCCTTAGACAATGGCGTGGGAAGGGAAAGCACAGAGAAGACAGGGGATCCCAGGGCCTATGGGCACAGTAAGTCAGGGTAACACTGCCACGGAGTACTCAGCAAACCATCCCGGGAAGCAGAAAGCCAGAGCGAGAAGAGCCCTCAGGGGACTTCGTGAGGCATCTGCAGGAGAGTGGAGCAGAGGCCAGTTTCCAGCCAACCTGCAACAGGTAAGGTTAAAAGACTCTGTAAACACAAATGAACAGAAGCTTGGCGCTAAGGCAGGCTGGGACAGTCAACCCACAGGCATCAGGAAAGAAACAGAGTTATCCCTCCATTTCCTATGAGAATTCGTTCACCAAGGAGACCAAAATCTATGGATGCTCAAATTCCTTACATAAAAGGTTTCAGTGACTGCATAAAATGTAGGTATACCATCTGTGCTGGGCGGCTTTAGTCCTCAACTTGACACACCTGGGTTGAGGGAACCTCACTTGGGGAATTGCTTTCATTGCACTGGCCTGTGGCCATGTCTGTGGGGCATTGTCTTGATGGTTGAGTGACGTGGGAGGGCCCAGCCCACTGTGGATGGTGCTACTCCTGGGCAGGTGAGCATTGGTTAGGGGAGCAAGCCAGTAAGCAGCGTTCCTCCATGGCCTGTGCTCCAGCTCCTGCCTCCAGGTTCCTGCCCTGAG
>NW_008329156.1:794762-798960 GCF_000622305.1 Nannospalax galili
GCCTTACCTACATAGATAACTAAAAATATCAGACTGGTGAAACTAACATTACTGGATATTTATTTAACAGCCATACTTTAAGGTCTATACCAATGTGGTCAGAGGGAATTGAAGGACAGTTTTTGCCCCTTGCCCTCCAAAATTGACCAAGTTCCAGGGGACTATGGAACACCTCTCAAAATGTCCTGTAAATGTGGGGAGTCACCTGTCCTCTTGTTCAGGGAGGACATGGAGACCCCACAAGATGCACTTGAACCAATGTACAGTCTACAAAGAGGAGGGTCAACTCTAAGTTTCCTCTAAGGAAACATCTTATTCATGCTTCCAAGTGAAGCCAGTAGTGGTCAAACAGGACCTTTGACTTATCTTCACATAGATGGAACTGGTAAAAGAAAGGAGCCAGGGGCTCCTCCCAAGGCCCTGTGACCCCTGAGGAACAGATCCTCAAATGACCTTAAGAGTGAAAATAAATTGATTTATTTGGACCAACTGTATGGTCTTAAACACCCAAAAGGAAAGTATAACCAAAGAGTAAAGTCATCAGTATATTTCTTTGAGTTCAAGGGATTACATTTCCCAGACATTAGGATGAAGTCTATATAAAAAGTTATTTAGGGGGCTGCAGAGATGACTCAGTGGTTAAGAGCATGGACTGTTCTTGCAGAGGACCCAGGTTTGATTCCCAGCACCCATGTGGTGGCTAACAAGCATCTGTAGTTCCAGGGACTCTGACGCCCTCTTCTGACTTCTGTGGGCATTGCACAACACAGGTGCACTTACATATATGCAGGCAATACACTCATACATATAAATTAAAATACTAAATAAAATGTAAAAAAGGGATCTCAAACTAGGAGGAAGAAAAGCGATTTTCTACTCGGCTGTTCTATTAATGGGCATTAGACCATCAGCAAACCCTCTCTGTAATAATAAAGAGGTCAGAAAACAGCTATGCATGATGTGGAGAGACAGCCAGCTGTGCAGGATGCTGCAGCTTTGGAAGCACCCTCCAGAGCCATGGTGCTGTGTAAATGTAACTGAACATCAGTCTAGCACAGGCCCGAATGTCTGGTCAAAACGACAGGAGTGACCATCACACAGCAGAGGGGACTGTGGAGGGATGCTAAAAAGTTCCTCATTTTGATCTGATGGTGGATTCATTATTCACACTGATAAACAAAACTGTAATGTATGGTTTGCAAACAAAGTGCTTATCTTTTGTTTAAAAGTAAGCTCTTTAACTTGCTCTGGTGAGCTTGATTGCACTTCGAGTACAGCTTTGGGAAAATACTCAGGATTAGAGCACAGAGCTTCTGTCTACCCTTTTAATTCTGTGACTCTTCTGTTGAAAGTTTCCAAAACCAGAGCTGCGTCTCTTCAGCCGCCTCTCCTGGTTGTACCCAACTGCCTGTAGCTTTCTTTTCCTTTTGGTGATGCCAAGTTGTGTCCTTTAATCACAGTCATTTTGCACATGGCAATAAACATTCAATTAAAGTCCTCGGCTCACAAGATCAAAATCCACCAACGAACACACAAAGCAGACATAATAGCCTATCCCCCGGATCACTGGTTTATAAGAATAGCAAATTATAGTTGTTAGGTTATCCACAGGAGGGCTCTCCTGATGTTCTAAACGCAGAAGGAGAAGCATGTTTAGGAGGAGAAGGCAATAATTGGGGGGCAGTGGGGAAGGGAGTGGAACCTTCACAGTTTAAACAACATTTCAATAAATTACAAGATTCAACTGAGTGCCACATCTGATAGGAATTAGACAGCGGCTTTGTTAGGCTGTCCACATTTATAGAAACATCTGAAAGACAGATTGGCACAGAAAGAGGCGTTTTCTGCAAAGCAGGAGTCTAGAAGTGAAGGGAACCATTTCAACAAAAAGACCAGGGCCAGCAACCCACTTCTCTGCAGATTTTATTCCTCATTCAAACTGCTTTAGCTTCAACTGTCTAACAACAGCTGGACAATCGTCTGAGAAGTTATTTTCTCTCTCTCTTGCCCTCCCACTCACAGTCACTGCTGTTAATAACAAACACCTACCTTTACATCTCAGGGTTGACCAATGGCCGTCTCCTCTAATGTAAGCTCTGGAGGTAAAGTTTCACTGCAGTATCCTGCTTATTACAGGGCTGCTGGGTTGGAGAATGTACCTGGGATTCAATGTAAGATTATAGTTTTTGGGCTGGAGAGATGGCTCAGCGGTTAAGAGCACTGGCTGCTCTTGTAGAGGACTCAGGTTTGATTCCCAGCACCCACATGGCGGCTAACAACCATCCATAACTCCAGTTCCAGGGAATCCGACACCCTCTTCTGACCTCCACGGGCATTGAATGACATGGGTGCACTTACATGTGTGCAGGCAATACACTCGTACACATAAAATAAAAATAATAAATAAAATATTAATTCCAGCACTTGGGAGGCTGAGGCAGGAGGATCATGAATGAATTTGAGGCTATCTTGGATATATATTGAGTCCTAGGCTAACTTGGGCTAAATAGCAAGATCCTGTGTCAAAAAGGAAGGAAGGAAGGAAGGAAGGAAGGAAGGAAGGAAGGAAGGAAGGAAGGAGGGAGGGAGGGAGGGAGGGAAGGCGTTTTGCTGTATCTATTTTCCTTCTAAATGCAAGATTTCTTAATTTTAAAAAACATTTTTGAATAACAGATTCAGGGGATGTTGCAAAGGTGACAGAGAGAGGCACCAGGCCCTCATCCAGGTTCCCTAGTGCTGACCTAACCATGGGAACGTGATTGGTGACTGTAATGCACTTTCAAAACCAGAAAACTGTGAAGGTGGCTCAGTTGACCAAGGGCTCACCGTGTAAGCACAAGGACCTGAGTTTGCTTCCCAAAACCCAGATTAAAAAAAAAAAAAAAAAAGCCAGGGGCAGCAGCAGTGTGTTTATAATCCTAGTGTTGGAGAGACAGACACAGGTCATCCCTGGGGTTGCTAGCCAGCTAGCCTGGCCCAAGCACTAAGCCCCAGGCCAATGAACGTCTCTGCTTCAAAAATGAGGTGGGCTCTTGAGGAACAACACTTGAAGTTACCCCCGTCCTGCACACATACTGCCACACATGTGCACCTGAATACACATGCACCTGCTCACACACTCGCACACAAGTGTGCCTGCACACACATGCACTTGTACACACACAGCTCAGAAACAAAACCCAGAAAACTGACCTTCATGTCACTCGTGCATCCTAGTCTCCAGTTCTATATGTGCCTATTTGTATGTGTTCATGTGTGTGCACTGCACATGTGTATGTCTGTTAACTGTGTAGCTGTGTGTGACCTTGGCCACGGCATCGCTGCACCCAGAGATTTCCCTCGCAGTGCAGTTTCAGTACTTTACTGCTCATCCTCTGTGATAATGACTGGTTTCTTATTAACATATTGAACACAGAATGGCTTATGTAGACCGCAGATAAAACCCTTCACCAGAGGACCACTGCACCCTTTCTCATCTGGAAGTACTTTGTTGCAATTTTAGACATAAACAGTAAAAAAAGAAATAACTAATATTGAGGATTTGTTCTTGTAAGCAAGAGTCTGTTAGTAGAAAAAGCAAATCCATGAAGAAAACCTGCAGTCTTTTACCTGGAGCAATGGGCATCAGGAGTCAGGGGTCAAGGATGCTCCACGCATCCCCTTCCTTGCTCAGTCTGGGTCTGCTGCAACCCGTGACCTGTGACAGTTGAATTGCTCTGCCTGAGGGTTTCCCCGCTCCTGTGTGGTGCTCCACTGAGAGGCTTTCTCGGTGGTTGGCTGCAGAAATCAACTCCAACCAGCCTGGACACAAGACAGTCTAATGGTTCATGTGATTGAAAAGTCTGGTCATCTTCCCCAAATAAACCATCACCTTTCTCAGTGCCCTGACTCTGACAAGCAGAAAACATTGCCCCACAGATCTGGCAGGAGGGTCTCAGGAAGAACGCCATATTCAAGCACAGGTGGCATGCTTGCCCCAAAGCCAACGACTGCAACAACAGAGGGACTCTGACTGGTCAGGCCTGGGGATCGTGTCCCCTCTTCTCCCATGACTAGGTGGGAGGAAAGCCAGCCCTCCCAAACCACAAGGAATGGCTTTCCCATAGAAGACATTTTTTTTTTTTTTTTTTTTTTTTTTTTTTTTTTTCCTTTTGTATCAACGGTTGAATCTGAGGGGCAGCTTTAGCTACTTTTATTT
>NW_008329156.1:799257-805779 GCF_000622305.1 Nannospalax galili
CATGTGCACCCCCCCAACAATCCTGGAATTTCTTGTCCAAAAAAGACCATTTTTTTTTTTTTTTTTTTTTGTTCTAAGAAAAGAGAAGGGGTCGGTGGAGGGGGTGGAGAGATGGCTTAGCCCTCAGGAGCGTGTACTGCTCTCACGGAGGGCCGAAGTTCCCAGTATCCATGTTGGGCAGCTCATAACTGCCTGTAAATCCAGATCTGAGGGATCCTCTTCTGGCCTCCATGAGCACTGGCACACATGTGCACACACACACACAGACACACACACACATACATAATAGAATAACCTTTTTTTAAAAAAAAATGGAAAAGCGATCCCACACCAACACAACCAATGGAGTTCTATTACTGACACCAGCGGTGGGTCAGCTCCACTAAACCCAAGCAGAATCCTTAAGCGGGTGATTCTGAGTCCAGGACACAGGGTGATGGGTCAGTTGGGACTGCTTGGGTGAAAAGTAGTGCTTCCAAAGAGAAGTTCATACCATTCAGGAAAAGTCCTTTATTTCCCACAGGTAAAAACTTGTGTGATCGACAAGCAAGCACTATGCTAAGGCCACACATGTACTCTGGTTGGTTGAATGCAAAAATGTCTTCCATGTCCCTCTGAAAACAAGAGGCACCATTCTGCTAGGCTGTGGTGATAGGTCCTTTTCCTCAAAGAGTTCCCAATTGAGGGGGAGGGACAGAAACTAAGCAAGTCAGACACCTTGATAAAGGAAATGGGGGGGGGCAGGGTCTGGGGTCTGAGGAAAATGAACAGCTTATCCAATTGGGACACCAGAGAGGAGTCATTGGAGTAGGTGGGTCTGGTGAGGGTGAGGTGCTGTTGGGTAGGAATGTCTTCTGAGGCAACTAGAACTGAACTCCCAGGGACTCAGTGGGGGAGGGTCTGGAGACACCCAGAAACATGAGCACACAGAGAAAGGGGAGGGGTAGTCGCCATTTTGGAACAGAGCACCAGCATGTGGACAGCTGGCAGACTGTGAGAAGGGCGTGGCTCCTACTAGTGGCAGTGCTGGCTCGGGTCTCAAAGCTTAGCCAAAATGGAGAAAATGGGCCTCAGGAGTTCATTCCTTTGTAGGTCACCCTTTCCTGGGCATCATAAACCATGCTAAAACCCAAATAGAATGTATCATGTCAGTTTTGTCAATCTGAGTTGGGATGCGTGACCCTGGGATCCAAGAGAGAGTGCTCAGGTCTCTGGGGGGCGGGGGAGGATTTGGCGTGACAGGTGCCCCACCCCTGGTTCCCCTGGCAGGTGGCATTGTGACTGCCCGCAGGCATCCCTCTTGGTGGGACATCTCTGTATGGGGAAGAGCACTCCACTCAGAGTCCAGCATAGAAAGGAATCAACTCTGCTCTAGATAAGCCTTGGAAATTTACTTGACAATTTCCTGAGAGGGAAGGAATCTGATTTGTATTGGGTCTCCAGAATGACCCTTGGGAGAGCCCCCATGAGCGGCCCCTGGCCTCTGGGGAAGGAGGCACTTTTTCAACTAAGGCCATCCTGGGAAGAAAGAAGTTCGCTGCCTTGAAGGTGTTTAAGGAGGACTGATTGGTCACTGGGCAGGAATGGAATAAAAATCAAGTACCAGGCTGGGATGGGATGAAGGGATGACTCTGCAAGAGCCTGGCGGCAAGATTTCCACCAGCACTCAGAACCTGCAGCCTTGTCCGGAATACATGGGCTCTTTAACATCCATCTAGCAGGTCCTAGAAGATGATTTGCCTAAAAAAAAAAAAAAAATATGCAAAGGCCCCTTGTGCTTGGAACTACCCCCTAGAGCCATGCTGACACACTTGCCCGGTGAGTGTAATGGCTTTGTCCAGAGCCTTTACCTCTGTGGAAAGGTAACTGGCTATGGAACATCTGTGGATGACACCCTGGAGCCCAGAGGTTAAGGCGGTGTAAGCTCCTGGCAGTGACACACTTATGGTCTAGACTTCATTCAAGGGAGCCTTTTCTGTTCCCTCCTCTCTCTCTGTAATTGCAGGATGAGACGTGGGTGCACAGGTGTGGTGAAAAGAATATCAGATCACAATGAAGTAACACACTGTCTCTTATCTCTGTTTTACGCAAGTCCCTTTTCCTCTTCCTTTCTGTGATGGCAGACGGATCTTCAATGCCAACTTGATTGGATCTGGAATCAAGATGGGTCTGTTGAGGGTATTTCCAAGAAGAATTTACTGAGGGGAGAGGACCTGCCCCAGAGTGGGTCACACTTTCCAGTGGTGGTGGCCTGGACATAAAGAGGTCTGAGTTTGGAAAAGCAGGCTGCTCTTGCCTGCCCACCTTTGCTCCTTGCTGGCCAGTGCATCTACGCCACTGCTGTTCTTCCTTGACCTAAGTCCCCAGCTCTTCTGTGTGGACTAAAGACGAGGGAGTCTCTGGGAATCCCCCAGGCCTTCAGTGCCAGATTGGGACTGCTGAGACCCCGGCCTCACGAACTGAGCAGTCACCAGGCTCTTGGTGCTTCCAGAGTGAAGCTGGCCATATTGTGTAAGTCGGTCTGATAACTCCCTTTTCATATACATCCATTCTGTCAACTCCATTCCTCTAGAGAACCCTGATTAATATACTTTCCCTTTTCAATGTGAGGACCACTGTTACCAGTGAGCTGGCTGGGGTTCTTACACTGCACTTGGATGGAAATCACAAGCAGGTAAGCAGTAGTTCTCCATCGGTAGTTAGTCCTGGGTCAAAACTTAACAGGCTGGGCTGGCAGACTATCATGTAACTCCAGATCCTGAGAACCAGAGACTCATGGCTCCAGGTTTTAGAAGCCAGAGACTCAATAAATATGCTCAGCCTGGATGCTTCCTCCTCTGGGCTTTGACTGGCAGGAGACCAGCATTTGGCAGCTAGTGAAACCCTCAGCTTTCAGCAGACACTGGTGGCAGCAGCAATCAGCATGGTGAACACCCAGTGGCCTTACAGCTGCCAAGCCCTGGGTGCTGGGAGCCTTGGTGTCTACGATGGGGCAGCACCCTTGGATTCTTCCACCAGCCAGAGCCCATGATCTCTCATCTTGGCAGCACGCCCAGTTTCTGCCTTCTGCAACCTTGACTCTGTTCTCTCTCCTCCTCTCCATGTCCACAATCCTTTGTCACCCTGACATTTCTGCTCCCCTCCATGTCTGCCCCTGGCTGCTTTCTGGAACTTTCCATTTGCTCTGTTACCGCAACTGCTGCTGCTGTTGCTGTCCCTCCCGACCCACAGCAGCACTCGCTGCCACCTCCAGTGCTGCATCCCTCTGCTGTGTCCTTTGTGTGTTACCAGCTCAGCCCACTCTACACAAAACAAAAATTACTGTTGGGCAAAGGAAAAAACATTTGGGAGAAGGCTTTTACTCAGTCTAGTGCTGCAACACCAGAGGGCAGCACAGAAGTGTCTCCCAGACATATATCCGGGGGTAGGGGTGGGGGTGATCCCCAAGTGGCCTGGTTTAAGGACCAATCACAGGTACGACATTGCGACATTGCATGAATCCAAGCTTTGCCCTGAGTCACCATGGGAAGTGCTCCCCCTTGGCCTCTGAGTAAGAACAGCTGTGGGGAGAGCAAGCTTTATTAATGTCTTTCAAGGCTGGCACAGGGTGTCTGCAATGGTCAGGACTGCAGCAGAGCCCTCTGGAGCAGGGGGCGACCCCTGCAGCTGGAGTGAAGTTTACTCAGACTGGGAGAGGGGGATCTGGGGCAGCCCTGATGTTTGCCAGGGGGCTGTTTGGTTGGCAGTTCCCCATGTGACACAAGCAGTCATGGGCAGGAATCTTATAGCTGCCAGTCAATAAATCAGTGGCTTGTCTCCAACAGTTCAAGTTATTCAAAGGTTAAAAAAAATACCAAGACATAAACATTGAAGAATTAACATGAAATTAACCTTCAAACAGTGTTCAACAGAGTTTCTTTTGATGTTTAACTGTGTTCTGTTGAATGTGCCTAGGGAGGGTGGGTCCCTCTAACCCGACGTAAAAGGAAGTAAGTTTAAAAGAGTCTTGAACTTCTAAAATAGAAAATTTCTAGTTCACATCATGTTTAATTTTGTGCTCTCTTGTCCTTTCTTCTACACACATGCAGTTATGTGAAATGTGACCCTGGTATGCTGGTTAGTTTTCTGTCAGCTTGACACAAACTAGAGTCACCTAAGAAGAGGGGACCTCACCTGAGAAATTTCTTCCATCAGACTGGCTTTGGCCGTGTCTGTGGGGCATTTTCTTAACTGGAGATTGATGGAGGAGGGCCCTGCCCACTGTGGCGGTGCCACCACTGGGCAGGTGGTCCTGGGCTGTGTAAGAAAGGTAAGGAGCAGGCCAGTAAGTGGCGTTCCTCCATGGTCTCTGCTTCAGCTCCTGCCCTGAGTTCCTGTCTGACTTCTCTTAAAGATGGACTGCACCTTGGAAATGTAAGATGAAATAAATCCTTTCCTCCTTCCACAAGTTGCTTTTTGTCAGAATGTTTTATCACAGCACGGGACAGCAAATTAGAACACTAGGTTTTAGTTTTCAAGCTCAGAGGAGGAAGGAGTCGAGAGAGAGAACACAGTGGTGATGAGGAAGGGGTTGAGGAGGTGGAGGTACTGCAGGGACTTAAGAAGGGGACTGTGCTTCCTACTTGAAAGCATGCTCCTGTTAAAGACTGAGGCCTCAAGTGGCTGCTGGGATGGCTGTCATAGCTGCCCACTGCCCTCCATGAAGGAGGCATACTGTACCTGGTACATCTAGACACTGGGTCCCCAGGAATGGTGCATATTCAGAATATTTCTAGTGGCCACATGCACAGCTGCCTTCTAGACCCCAAGTGTATCCAAGACTCTTTCATCTCTATGACAAAATAACTAAGAAAAACAATTTAAGAGTAACAGATTTAGCTTAGTCTTAGACTTAAACATCAATCATAAACCGGTGAACTTACAGAAAAAAAATTGTAGGAGACAATCTTTAAACTTCAAGATAATCAACATTTCTTAGATCTGATACCAAAAGTATAGTTCATAAGAGGGCAAATTGATGAATTGGATATCATCAGAAATAAGAAGCTCTCTTTTTCTAAAGCCTATTTAAGTAGGAGAAAAACAAACAAACAAAAAACCAAAACAAACTACAGACTGGGAGGGAAATATTGGCAGACTTCAAATGCAGCAAAGACTAGTTTCTAGCCTATATAGCCTAGAACAAGAACTAGACAACTCTCAGAAATCAACAAGAAACAAACAACACAATTAGGAGGTTACTAAAGAGGAGATAGAGATGATGAATAAACACAAGAGAACATAGTCACTCTGCAAATTAAAACCACAATGCCATCGGAATGTCCAAAATTAAAAAATGGTGGCGAGACCAAATGCTGATGAGGATGTGGGAAAAGCAGATGATGAGCGGGAAACCCAAATGAGGATACGGGAAAACTGGATCTTTCATACAATCCAGCGAGATACAGAGATGGTCCAGCCTCTCTGGGAATACTTGGCAAACCAAGCATATAACCCAACAACTGCTTTCATTTATTCCTGACAAATACAAATTGTGTTCACACAGAAAGCTTTATTTGAATGTTCATAGCAGCTTTATTTGTAGGAGGCCCAAACTGGAAGCAACTCAAATGTCCTTCAGCAGAAAAAAAGGGTTAAACAAGCTATGGTATGTTCATGTACTAGAGTACTATTCAGCAACTAAAAGTAACAAATAGCTGAGTGAGCATGGCTAGCAAATGATGGCAGAGAGGACCTTGTGATGGTGCAAATGATCAGCATCTTGACTGTGGAGCTGGTGTTCTATACTAGGACACACAGTGGAACTGTGTAAACTGAACAGGTGAGTTTTAGCACTATAAGAAAGATCTACATGAGTGCCTTCTTACCGTCCCCAGGAGCCCTCTGGGCCCAGTCCTGCCCTCACCTCCCTGTGCTTCCCTGGACTGCACAACCCACCAGCCTCTCTCCTGGGTAAGTCCATCACGCCCTCCAGGCCTTGACTCCCCCAGCCTCATTCACCTTCCCATCTCCCCCACCGGTCTCTCCTCCTAGCTTGGGTCCTGTCCCATTCCCTGTCTTGGTCCCCCGGACACCTGGGGAACCACCACTGCTTCCTGATCCTTTGCACCCAGAGCAACTCAGTTCCTTCTTGGGTCCCCAGGAGCACTCTGGGCCTGGCCCCACCCTCACCTCCCTCTGCTTCCCTGGGCTGCACAACCTACCAGCCTCTCTCCTAGGTTAAGTCCATCATGTCCTCCGGTCCTTGACTCCCTCAGCCTTATTCACCCTCCCATCTCCCCCACCCATCTCTCCTCCAAGCCTGGGTCCTGTCCCATTCCTTGTCTTGGAGCCCCAGACATGGGGGGGGGCAATGACACCCACCACTCCTTCCTGATCCTTTGCATCCAGACCAACCCAGTTCCTCAGTGCAGTCCCCAGGAGCCCTTGGGGCCTCTTCCCACCCCCATCTCCCTTTGCATCTCTGGGTGGCATGGCCACCAGCTGTCTGAGACCAGCATCTTTCCTGGGCCCGGCTCCCAG
>NW_008329156.1:806218-806728 GCF_000622305.1 Nannospalax galili
CATTGAAGAAAACTCGGGTTGAAATGGGGAAGGAAGTGAAAAACTCAATAAACCAATTTGAAACAATCGGAGAAAGCTTCACTGATAGACTGAAATGGAAAACAGAATATCAAGACTGTATGATAAGATTGAAGAATTGGACCGCTTAAGCAAAGACTATGAAAATTTTTTTAAAACACGGGAATGGAATATGCATAAAATGTGGAACACCATGAAAAGACCAAATTTGCACATCCTAGGCACAGAGGAGGGGGAGGAATCCCAAGATAATGGCATGGACCAGACCTTCAACAGGATCATAGAAAAAAATTTCCCAAAATTAAAGAAAGACATGCCCATACAAATACAAGAAACACATAGAGCACCAAATAGACAGGACCAGAAAAGAAATTCCCCATGGCATATCATAGAAAAAACACTAAATGTACAGAACAAAGAATACTGAAAGCAGCAAAAGAAAAACAAGTCACATACAAAGGAAAGCCCATCAGAATTACAGCTGACTTATCA
>NW_008329156.1:806926-809467 GCF_000622305.1 Nannospalax galili
AGCAATACAAAGAGCTGAAGAAAGGAATGACTATACCCAAGGGGTTGCAGAAAGAAATTCAATGAAGATATAACTGTGGAAATGCATAGCTATATCAAGACTGTGAATAGAAATAAAAGTGGCAGGATTCAATACACATCTTTCATTAATAACTTTAAATATTAACGGACTGAACTCCCCAGTCAAAAGACACAGATTAGATGAATGGATTAAGAAACAAAACCCAACTTTTTGTTGTCTGCCAGAAACTCATCTCACTTGCAAGGACAGGCACTATCTTAAGGTGGAAGGATGGAAAAAAATGTACCTTAGTCAGGGTTCTCCAAAGAAACAGAACCGGTAGAATGAATATATATGTATAGAGATTTATCAGCATAGCTCACAGGATAGAGTCCAAGTAGTCCAACAATGGCTGCACCACCCTGGAGAGGCTGAGAATCTGTACTCAGTCCACAAGGCTGGATGTCTCAGTAGTCCCAATCTGACGCTGAAGGTCTGAAAAATTCCAAAAGATCAGCCTCCTCAGGGTTCTCCCACACATCTCCATCCCATGTGTCAGGATTCCAATCTTTTCCTACCAATGCCCTCACCTTTACTGCTGACACCCTTCCAGGCTGGGAATTAAATTTGTGTTGTAGGTCAGTCAAACATATAGGGCTCCAGCTTGATTTTCTGCAGCTTTAGCTCTCTGGCTGCTGGAGAGAAGATTCTCTTCCAGGGCACACTTGGAAACTTTTAACCTGTTGATTTGAATCTGGAGCTTGTCAGTTTTATCATTAAGCTCATTGTTTATCTTCATCACTTTATCCAGAGATGCTAAAAGTAACCAGCCAGCATCATTATTTTTCTTATTTTTCCACAAATTGTCAAATGTTTTATGCATAGAGTCACTAAATTTCTTGCTCTCACAAGAGGTGAGTTAGGAGATTCAAATGAGTCTATCTCCATAATTGTTTCAAATAGTCTACACCACGGATTTTCAGTGCTCTCCATGCTAGCTGAAGATTCTGAGTTGGAGAGCCTGCTCCAAATACCAACAAGCCAATTAAAGAAATTCATCCCTTCAATTCTGTTTCTCTAGAACCATTCCTGGTACCACAATCTGTATTAGTCAGGGTTCTCCAAAGAAACAGAACCGGTAGAATGAATATATATATGTAGAGATTTATCAGCTTAGCTCACAGGACAGAGTCTGAGTAATTCAACAATGGCTGCACCACACTGGAGAGACAAGCAGCAAGAAGCCTCATGGTCTCCTCTGCCTTGGCCTTTTATACAGGCTGCAATCAGAAGGTAACACCCACATTTAGGGTGTGTTTTCCAGCTTCAGATGATCCAATCAAGATCTCTCTCATTTCAGTCAATCCCAGATCCAGTGACGCTGACATCCAAGATTAGCCATCATACCACCCAAGCACCAAAGGTCATACTTTCTACTCAGTACCCCATGGAACCTTCTCCAAAATTGACAATATACTGGGGCACAAAACAAACCTCAACAAATACAAAAAGATTGAAATAATTCCATGCATTCTATCAGACCACAACACAATAAAGCTTAAAATCAACACCGGAAGAAGCCCTAGTCTCCACATGAACACATGGAGATTAAACAACACGTTCCTGAATGATGAATGGGTCAAAAGAGAAATTAAGAAAGAAATAAAAGTATTCCTGGAACTAAATGAAAAGGACAATACAACACAACAAAACCTCTGGGACACACTGAAAGTGGTTCTTAGAGGGAAGTTTATAGCTCTAAGTGCCTAAATCAAAAAATCGGAAAGAACACAAATAAATGACTTAACATTGCAACTCAAGACACTTGAAAAGCAACAACAAATGAAACCCAAACCCAGCAGACAAGAAGAAATGACAATAATTAGGTCAGAAATTAATGAAATCGAAACAAAGAAAACAATACAAATAATCAACAAATCCAAGAGCTGGTTCTTTGAAAAGATAAACAAGATTGACAGACGACTAGCCCAGTTAACCAAAAGAAAGAACCTCCAAATGAACAAAAGCAGAGATGAAAGAGGAAACATCACAACAGATACCAGAAAGATAGAGAACATTATAAGGGAATACTTTAAAAACCTATATGCTACTAAATTTGAAAACCTAAAAGAAATGGACGGATATCTAAAGGCATGGGAACCACCAAAACTAAACCAAAAAGAGATTAACAGCTTAAACAGACCCATAACACAAAAAGAAATCAAAACAGTAATACAAAACCTCCTGACTGAAAAAAGCCCAGGACCAGATGGATTTACAGCAGAATTCTATCAGACATTTAAAGAAGATCTACATCCCCATACTAATTAATGTATTCAAAGAGATAGAAATGAAGGGAGAATTTCCAAATTCCTTCTATGAAGCCAGCATCACTCTAACACGAAAGCCATGTAAAGATACAGCTAAAAAAGAAAACTATAGACCCATATCCTAAATTAACATAGATGCAAAAATTCTCAACAAGATACTTGCAAACCACATACAGACACACATCAAAAAGATCATCCACCATGATCAAAT
>NW_008329156.1:809953-914802 GCF_000622305.1 Nannospalax galili
ATTAAAGACCTCTACTATGAGAATTTTAAATCTTTAAAGAAAGGGATTGAGGAAGACATCAGAAGTTGGAAGGACCTCCCATGCTCATGGATTGGAAGAATTAATATGGTGAAAATGACCATCCTACCAAAAGTCATATATAGAGTCAATGCAATCTCAATCAAAATCCCCATGACATACTTCACAAAATTAGATTAAAAAAAAAATCCTTAAATTTGTATGGAAGCACAAAAGATCCCAGAGAGCCAAAGAAACCCTGAACACAGCAATGCTGGGGGTATAGTAATACTAGATCTCAAAGTATACTACAGAGCTATAGTCATAAAAACAGCATCGTCCTGGCACAAAAATAGACATATAAATCAATGGAACACCATTGAAGACCCAAATATGTGTACAGGCAATTTTAGCCACCTGATATTTGACAAAGGTGCTAAGAACAGACAGTGGAAGGAAGACAGCATCTTTTAACAAATGATGCTAGTAAATCTGGATCTCCACCTATAGATGAATGAAAATAGATCCTTTTCTTTCTCCTTGCACAAAGGTCAACACCAAATGGATCAAAGACTTCACTGTCAAACTTGAAACTCTGAAACTGTTAGAAGAAAACATTGGCAGTAACCTGCAAGATATAGATATAGGAAAGGACTTTCTAAACCAGACACCAGTTGCTCAGGAATTAAGGTCAACAATCAACAAGTGGGAGTTTGAACGAGAAATGCCACCCCCCATAGGCTCACAGATTTGAACACTTGGTCCCAGTTGATGGCATTGTGTGAGAGGTCATGGAATCGCTATGAAGTGTAGCCTAGCCAGAAATGTGTCGCTAGGGACAGGCTTTGAGAGTTTATAGCCTTGCCCCCCTTCCAGTTTGCTTCCTCTGCTTCATGTTTCCAACTGAAGATGTGAGCTTTGAGCTTCCTTCTGCCTCCGTGCATGTTGCTTGATGCCGTGTCTCCTCACCATGATGGACTCATCCCTCTGGAACCTTAAGTCCAAATAAACTCTTCCTTCTATAAGCTGCTTTAGTCATGGTGTTTTATCACTGTAGCAGAAAAATACAGATGTTATTTGAAGGAATGCTAAATACTGAGGAGAAATGAGAACACATCGTGAGGCCACAGGAAAAAATACACTGTACTAGGACAGTAATAAACAGATGAGGATCAGGAAAGCACTGAATGTTACCGTAGCGATAAGATGACATGAAATAATCCAATCCATCCCTTTTGGAAATACTGGGTGTGACTGGTCTCAACTCTCCAATCAAAAGACCAGAGACCCTCACCTGCCCACACCTTCCTTGGGTGCTGCAGCTCACACATTGATCCAGCCTGATGAGTTCCTCAGAACTTCACCTACTTGCACAGTCCCCTATTCCCAGGCATAGGTGGAGTTACTCATGAATGGATGATGAAAATGTGGTACATATACACAGTGGACTCCTATTACTCTACACAGAAAAATTAAATCATGAAATTTGCAGGTAAATGGATGGAATGAGAAACTGCTATTCTAAGTGAAGTAACACAGACTCAAAAAAAAAATAGACATATGTTCTCCTTCATATGTGGACCCTAGAACCAGACTGTGATAAATAAGTATGCAACCAGATATAACTACAGGAACCAGGATAATGGAAAAGAAACAGGGAGGTAAAGGAAAAGAAATAACCTAAAAGAGAGGAACAGTAGGAAACAAGCATTACTAAAGGAGATATGGATAAAAATGGGGTTATTTAAATGGGAGGGGAAGGGAGGTTTATACAAGGGACCTTGAGGATAAAGGGAAAGAAGGAGCTCAAGAGAGGTAGGACCATAGGAGAAGGGTATTATGAAGGGAGAAAGGGGAAAAATGGGGGCACCTTAATTGGGGAGACCCTGATGGAGCAGCTAGATGATGTGAGAGATAAATAATGCCTTTCTAGTTTTAAAAACCAGAGGGAACCATATTAATCCAACAACCTACTGACAAATTATACATAGCAGATCAAAAAATATATGTCTAGACAAGGTTTATCTGAGAACAATTGGTCTTTGCCCAAGATTTATCTACATGGCACACAGTAATTAAAAGTACCAGATTGGTGGAACTAACCTTCTTGGATATTTAACAGACATACTTTGAGGCCTAATTTGGTCAGAGGGACATAAAGGACAGTTTTTGCTCCTTGCTCTCCTAGGTTGACTAGTTCCAGGGGACTATGAGCATCTGTCAAAATGTCCTGTAATTGTGGTGGGTCACCTGTTCTCTTGATCAAGGACGCCGAGGACACCCCTCGAGATGGACTTGAACCAGTGTCCAGTCTACAAAGAGGAGGGTCAACACAGAGGAAACATTTCATCCACGCTTTCAAGTGAAGCCAGCCATGGTCAAGCAGGACCTTTGACTTACCTTCACATAGGTGGAACTGGTAAAAGAAAGGAGCCAGGGGCTCCTCCCAAGCCCATGTGACCCCTGAGGAACAGATCCTCAAACGACCTTAAGACACAAGAAACAATGTCAGACAGAAGATATCTTCCTTTGAGTTGTTGGCCAGGGCCAGGGGGCCCCAAGGGACTCCCAGACGGTAGTAACCCAGCATAGAACTGGGAAAATGAACAGCAGACCCCATTCTTATCTAAAGGAATATCGACAACGGATTGCTGCTAAATGAGGAACAGCTGACTTTCCTAAAACAAAGAACTCTAGATAGGCTGACTAGATTCACCAGAAGGGCAAATAGTGGGGAATGGCTGGGTGCCGACAACACAGCAGACAGTAGCAGGGATATCAGAGTATAAGGGCTCTAGTGGGGGGAGGGAGGCTATGGGAGGGTGCCATCTGGGAAGTGGGTGCATAGTTTAATAAGATGGTTTGGGCTATTCTGTATGATATACACACACACAAAAATCAATAAATTTTAAAAAATGAATTATATTTGAGGAGGAAGCATAAAAATTTGCTTCACGTTAATTAGTAGAAGTGAAAAACATTACCATTGAAATCTACCAGATGACTTTATATCCATACTCAGGTTCCAAGGGTCCGAGTGTAACTGGCTGTGACTAGTGGTAGTGCGATACATAGAGAAGAGACACATGTGCAAACATCTGTTAGTAACATCAAAAATGAGTTCTTCTGAGTCTTTCTGTAAGAAACAGTATATTTTAAAATGAAATGGAGATCTTTTTTAAAAGCTAAAAACTCATTCAATTGTATGTCTTAAAGGGCTTATACATTAAATTACTGGTTGTTAGCTGAAATGGGGATGTTAGGAACCAATCCCAGGTCCTCTGTAAGAGCAGCAAGTGCTTTTAACCACTGAACCACTTTATTGGCCCCCTATTTTATTTTTTAAACAGTTGTATATGTGTGTATATGTACATGTGAATGCAGTACCTGGGGAGCCAGAAAATGGTGTTGGATCTCTTGGAGCCAGAGTTACAGAAAGGTGAGGTGCCCAACCTGGGGGTTGGAAACTGAACTCTGTTCCCTCTACAAGAGTAGTAAGTGTTCTTAACTGCAGAGAGCCATTCTGCAGCCTTTTGAATTATTTCTAAAACTACAAGTCAATCTGAAATTAGATATGTAAATTTTCAGCTGAGTATGGTGATGCACAGCTTATAATTCCAGGGCCATGTGCAGAAGGGCAGTGGCCGGTCAGCAGGCAGAACAGGTGGGAGGACTGTAGAGGGCTCAGGGACCTGTGTACATTTAGGATTAGGTCCTTTGAACAGTCCTAGCAATTCTGGGTGACTGGGAAGATCCTTACCTCATGCCTCATCTTGGAGCAACTTGGGATGGGGAGGATTAGCTGTGTGTGAGGGGTGGACAAAGGAGGCAGTTGGGTGCTGTGCTGTGGGTTGGCTGGTGTGCTGTGGGTTGGCTGGCTCATCCATCAAAGGCATTTTGGGAAAGGAGCTTACCATCTCCCCACCATGAGAGTCTGAGAGTCTAGGAAGGGGCCATCTCCCCACCATGAAGGTACAGTGAATGTCCTCTCCAGCTTGCACTCCTCACGAGTCCTCTGGCCTCATAGGATGGGGGCATCCACAGTATGACACATGCACAGGAAGGCTCAGCCTTCAGAAACTAGGGGCAGGGTTGGGGAGATGGTTCAGTTGGTAAAGTGTTTGCCTTGTGAGCTTGAGTGCCCGAGTTCAATTCCGGTGCTCATGGAAAAGCCTGGCATGGTGGCAGGTATTTATAATTCCAGTGCTGGAGAGATAGAGACAGGCAGATTCCTGGGACATATTGGCCAGTCAGTGTAGCATAAATGGTGAGTCCCAGGCCAGTGAGAGGCCTTGTCTCAAAAAAGAAGATGGGTGGTGTGCTGGTCACTTTTCTGTTGCTGTGATAAAAACACTAATCAAAATCAATGAGGGGAGTAAAGGGTATATTTGATTTACAGATTATAGTTCATCACTGAGGGAACCCAACACAGGAGTTCAAGGGAGGCGCTGAAGCAGAGACCATGGAGGAACACTGCTTACTGATTTGTTTCCTCTGGCTGGCTCAGCTACCTTTCTTATACCGCCTAGGCCCACCTGCCTAGGGATAGTACCATTTACAGTGGGCTGGACCCTCCAACCTCAATTAGCAATCAATCAAGAAAACGCCCCACAAATGTGCCCATGGGCCAGTCTCATCTGGAAAATTCTTCAGTTGAGAGCCCCTCTTCCCAGGTGTGTCTAGGTTTTGTGTCGAGTTGACAAAAACTATTGACAGAGGGTATCTGAGGAATGACGCCTGGCCCTTTAAGACATGGCTGGAGGGAGAGGATGACCCAGCAGCCTCCCCTCCTCGGAATACTGAGACAAGTGATGGGCTGACTGGTGTCTATTTCCCGCTCCTTGGGGACCTCTGAGCCCAGCAGAGGAGAGCTGACCTGGAGAGAGGTGTGGTGTGGGATAAGAACAAGCAGATGCCGCCAAGCCTGTGGGTCAAAGGCTAGAGTCAGTCGTGCAGAAGTCGCTGGTCTGGGGCGGGAGGGAATGGAGGCGCAGGAGTGTATTCCATTCTCCCAGCTCTCACTGTCCTCCGGTGATTCACCTTACCCCTTCTTCCCAAGCCTCTAAAAAGACTGTTGTTGAATATTTTAAAAACAGATTATCTGGGCAATGTTCATAGAAACTTACGTGCTTCTCAGCCCTGCCTGTTTTAAATCACTTTCTGATACGGCCAGGTTTGCAGTATGCGGTCAGAGATTTGACACCGGACACAAAGAACCAACGTGCTTCTCCCAACAATAAGCTTACATCCCATTTAAAAAACCCACCTGGCAAAGGGTTCCATAACATTTAATTATCGATGTCCTTGTCATTGGGAGAGCTGCAGAAGAGAGCCAAACAGTGATGGTTATTGGCCCGGGGAGACTAAGCAAAGCACAGCCAGACTCTGTCTTCAATCTGCCCTTTCAGTGGGTGCCGTGCAGGGGACAAAGATAGCTCACAGCAGCTGTCCGAGGACCCAGCTCCAAAGACGGGGCGTCTGCGGGGAAGAATGAGGAGTCAGCTGGCCGGGGCGGCATTTTCCTTCCAGGAAAAGCAAAGCAGAGGGCTGGCTCAGCCGCCCGTCGGAGGACCCAGCTCCAAAGACGGGGCGTCTGCGGTGAAGAATGAGGAGTCAGCTGGCCGGGCGGCATTTTCCTTCCAGGAAAAGCAAAGCAGAGGGCTGGCTCAGCCGCCTCCCTGGTAAGTCCCTCACCCAGCACCCGGCTCTGACCGCCAGCACGGAGAACATGGTATAGAGCTGGGGGTCTCACGATTTCAGACAACAGAAATTCTTCGGAGAATTCGGCAGCTCCGTCGCTGCTTCAGATAGGAACGTGGTCACCTCAGCTATTTTTCCAAAGCTGTGCAGGCTGCGAATGTCCTAATGAGCTGGAAACCAAGTATTGATTGTTCAACCCGTAAAACAAGCCTGTCTTGCCAAATCATCCACATTTTCTCCACCCTGGGGAGGCTACCCTATGCTAAAAGTCCGTTGTTGGACCAGGCAAAAGCTCAGTCTGATCAATAGTGCGGTCACTTCTGCGGTGGCCACAAGGGGGCGCTGTGGAAGGCCAACCTGTGCTGTCTGGAGGAGGCCCATCAGTACTGGGACAGGCCCCAAGGGTGGGAGCCCAGCCACTCTGCTGGGAGAGTCCTGGTCTGAAACCACTTCTACCACACAGATACTCCATCAAGGAGGATGCGCCACAGGGCCCTGCAGAGCACTACCACTATTCTTTTCAACCAGCAATGTCCAAACTAAACGCCAAACTCGAGTTTCTAATAGACTTGCCAGGACAAGTGCAGGTTCTCCTGTCACACTTAAACAACACTTGGAGGCGGGGGAGGCCAGGCTATCAAACCACTCAACAATTTGCTAAAACCCTATGGGAAGACACAATGGGGGCTAAGAAACTCCCGTACCTTCCTTGGAGGGAAATGCCAAGCGTCAAGAATGGCTGCGTTACCCCCAACCCCCAATTGGCTAAATCTGTTCCTAGGCTCATTTGAACCTGGACTGCAACTGGATAAGGGATACCGCGCATGCCGAGGCCCACTGTGCAGTGTTGCACTTCCCAGAGTGGGTTTTAGAATCCTACTTAACCATCCATTTTCATTACAGATCCCTCCTCTGAGTCAGAGAAATTACAGCCCACAGTCTTGCCTAATTCGCATGCTTCCCAATTATATACCTTGATGCAAAACACAAGAATCCAACATTTAGTAGCAACAAAGGCTTGACTCTAGAGCAAACAGAGACCTTTATTCTCATCAGCCCTGTGACTCTGTCTCGTTATAGGGCAAAAACAGAGGAGGGCATCCAGGCTGGTCCCTGTAGCTGGAGGGCCTTTGGGGCCTGTTAGCCTCAGAAGCTCAGAGCCCGGGAGGGGATGTGCAGACACACAGGACATGCACACAACAGAGCCTTTGGCTGGTCATTGGAAAACCTGAACTGCTCCTTGGTAGAGAACTTTTTCTTGCTGGCAGTTTGCCTGTTTCCAGCCCTTCAGTCCTGAAGGTTCTGCAGTCTGAAGGCGGGCTGGTTTGGACTGATGTATTTCAGGACCAAAGTGGTCAGAAGAGAGACTGTGGCTGCCAGGGCAAACACCCGCTGTGTTCCCACCAGCTTCAACCAACCTAGGAAGCTAATAAGCTCCTCCTAAATGGAAAGTGACAAGATGACAATATATTGCAGTAGACTGCATGCAGGGGTGTGACTTGCTCCCCTGGTCTGGGAGTTGAGCTCTCTGTTACTGCCTAATGTCCCCAGGGGGGGATTGGATCACGTGGACGAGTTTCAAACTCAGTCCCAAGTGTGGTTTCTGCCAAGTGTGTGCCCCATTTGCACCACCATAAAGTTAAATTCTGAAGTGGGAACTGTCACCATGTACAATACTAAACAGGTGAGCTTGCTTCCAAGGGCTGTTGAAACAAAACACCAATAATAGGTAGCCTGAAGCAATGAGGGTTTATCCTCCCGAAGTTTTGGATGCCTGAGGTCCAGTGTCAAGGC
The DNA here is from genome assembly GCF_000622305.1 of Nannospalax galili. NCBI lineage: Eukaryota > Metazoa > Chordata > Mammalia > Rodentia > Spalacidae > Nannospalax > Nannospalax galili. The sequence continues at coordinate 817,445 of NW_008329156.1, forward strand.
ATCAGCTGGGCTGGCTCCTGCAGGAGGCTCTGAGGGTCAGTCTGCTCTGACTTTCTCCTCAGCTACAGCCCCTAACATTTCTCAGCTTATAGAAGCATCATTCTGCTTACTGCCCCTGTCAGCTTACAGAAGCATCATTCTGTTCTCTGGCCCTGTGTCCACATGGCCGTCTTTCTTCTCTGTCTGTGTCCATATGTCTGTCTTAGAAAGACATCAGTCATTGGGTGAGGAGGGTCCACCCCAATCCCCATGATTGCATCCAGTCAGAACCTATCTGAGCTCACTCCTATCTGCAAAGTCTTAATTTCCAGGAGGTCTATTACCGTTCCAGTGGTTAGGGCTTGAACTTGTCTTTCAGTTCTGCCCATTATAATAGATGTCTCACATTCAGAAAGCACTTAGCACAACTTAGCTCCTCTTCACAGAAATTATTATCAGCCTCTATACTTCCAGGAGGTAATGGGTGTAGAGACCAGACTCCAAGTCACTCATGTTGAGTGACTCCACTTTACAAAGCAGCATTTGGCTCCACCTGATTGCAAATGCAGCGACAGGTGACTCTTCATCTCTGTGCCTGTAAATACCATCACCCTTCGAGGACTGACCAGGAGGCACAGACTGAAAACTAACTTATTCCTACAAATAAAAAGATATTGCTTATAAAAGTACCCAAGTGGATTGGGGACATATGGGCACACATGCATATTTAAGCCATATCAGAAAACCCAGGCCCAGGAACTTACTGAACACTCCAGGCCAAGAAAGGTTGCAGCACCCTAACCTGGACCCATAAAGAGGTGGAGCCACAGCACTGCAGTACCCACTGACCTTTCATCCCACCACCCAGTGTATGCGTCAAAAAAACCGGCAGGCAGAGAACACCCTACTGTTCCAGGGCTTCAGCTCAGCAGCATCTCCAGTGCCTGACACAGCCCTCTCAACTTGCCATCCATCTATCCAGCTGCCCCCATCCATCATGACCAAGTCCTGACCCTCTCTCCTCATCAGCTTCAACAGCTGGACTCAGCCCTGTGGTTCCAGCTAGCTCCGCACACCCCCAGCAGCTCTCTACCTGGTTTCCTTAATATTTTGTCTAATACTTGCAATGACTCTGTTTTTATTTTACTTGTATGAGTGTATTGACTATATGTAGGTAGGTGTACCCATGTCATGCAATGTTCTTGGAGGTCAGAAGAGGGCACTGGATTCCCTTGGAACTAGAGTTACGGATGGTTGTTAGCTGCCACGTGGGTGCTGGGACTTGAACCTGGATCCTCTGCAAGAGCAGCTAGTACTCTTACCAGCTGAGCTATCTCTCCAGCCCCATCTCTTTGTAACTCTATCAGATCTCTGCCCCTCCTCAGTAAGACCTCCTTGAACTCTAAGGCCTGTGTAGCATTTCATAGCTAGCATACACATACATAAACATACCTAAGTATTTCTGTATGAGATGTAATATATGATCTGAGAGTATTAGTAGCTGAAATTGGAATAAAAATCCTGTAATTGCCAACAGCAAACTGTCAAGGGAAATCAGGACTACTTGGTAAACTGCAGCCAACAAAACCAGCATAGCTTGTGAATTTATTATTATTCAATAACTCTGATGTTGTGGATGAGTAGACAAAGAAACAAATGTGTTCATTTATGTTTGTGGCATAGTCCACCAGCAATTTGCATTTTCCTCCCAGAGGAAGACGATTGCATTTGTAATTCGTCATCTTCCTCCTCCTCCCCCTCACTCCTCACCTCTCCCACCTCTGGGCCCTACTCCTGTCTTACAGAAGCGTCCTTGTGTTTCTGAGGCTATCCTTCTTTTGTCCCACCTTTATCCTGGATTCCTAACTCTCCTGGAAATTAACTCAACACATGGATCAAAAATCCCCCGAGGCATCCGTTGCCTCTAGGATGCCTCCTACCCTCGGTTCTGTCCTTACTAGCACACCAGCCTCCTGACCCACCGGAAGTTCAACTTTGAAGTTCACCACACTTTCGGACCATGACCACTGTATTAGTTACTTTTCTGTTGCTGTGATAGAAACATTGGCCAAAGCAACTTATAAAAGGAAGAGTTTATTTGAGCTTACGGTTCCAGGAGAATTACAGCCCATCATGGCGGGGAGGCACGGTGGCTGGAGGTGGCTGGAGCAGGAGCAGAAGTTAAGCTCTACATCTTCCAGCAGACACAGGAGGCAGAGAGCAACTGGAGATCCAGCAAGGCTTAAGCACTCTCTAAGCCCACCCCCAGTGACGTGCTTCCTCCAGGATAGCCACACCTTCTAAAACCTCCCAAAACAGCACCACCAACTGGGGACAAAATGTCCAAATACTTGGAGTCTGTGGGGGACATTCTCATTCAAACCACCAGAACCACCAAAAAAAAAGGTCTTTGTGAAGGTCTAGGTGAACTTAACTAGAGTTGACTGACCATAGCTATGCCAATGTTACAAGCAGGCCCCAGTAGTCAAAGCTAGAGGCAGTTAGCTCAGCTATAGGAATGGAAAAAGTTTGACCCAGCTGCACCAAGGTGTGGGCTTGAGAACAGGTGGGCGTGCACCTGGCTGCTCTGCTACCAGCACAGTTATGGCTTTTGAACATTTTTCTCTTTTGGCAGTTTCCTGTGTCTGAGTGGTCTTCTCCGGTGAAACAAACCTCATCACAGTGTCTCCTTCACGGAAAACCTCAGGCTCCTGTTGATGTCCAGGATGCTTGCATGCTTGGTTCTGACCGTTGCTCTGGGACCCTTTCATGGGTGTGCTGCTGGGCATCAAGGCTTCTCGAGCTTCTGCCTGGCCTGGACCGTGTTCCACAAACATCCACATTGGTTGCAGTGGCTGGAGTTCTGAATAAAGCTGTCAGGTCACTTGCTATGGGTTCCAAAGGCCATGTGTGATGGTTTACCTCGATTTTTAACTTGACAGGATATGGAATAAATGAATACACAGCTGTCAAGTACTCCTGTGAGGGATTTTCTTGATCAGATTATTTGAAGCTGGAAGACCCGCCCTAAGTGTGGGTGGCACCTGGTTGCAGCCCAGATGAAGGGATGTGGAAAAAGCAAGCACAGCTTTTGCCTGCCCGCCTTCACTCTTCCGGCAAGTTCAGCCATCCTGATGCTATTGGCTATGGCATTTCTTCACTGACATTAGATCCTTCTTCTTTGGGCTTCCAGCATAGACTGAAGTCCAGCAGCTCCCCAGGAATCCTCCAGGCCTTCAGCACCAGATCGGGACCTCTGGGATATACAGCCCCCTGACCGGAGCAGTTACTGGATTCTCAGCTTCTCCAGTGTGTGACAGCTACTGTTGTTGGACTACCTGGACCTTATCCTATAAGCCAAGCTAATAAATGGTGTGTGTGCGTGTGTGTGTGTGTGTGTGTGTGTGTGTGTGTGGTGCTCATTCTGTAAGTTCTGTTCCTTTAGAAAAACCTAATTTATCATGGAAGTTTCTGGAGTAAGTCTGCAGACAGTCATGGACGGTTTAGAGGGTGAGGGGAGGAGGCGTCCTGAGGTGTGGTGGCGATCAGAAGCGGAAAATGCACAAATGTGACCCAGAAATGCGAGTTCTGTGAATCTCGCCTATGACTGCTTAGTGAGCTAGACAGTGACCCAGAAAGAACCCTGGAACAAGTTATGAGGGAGTAGTTATTGTATCCCAACTAAGAAATCAAGCAAAAGTTTCCTAAGCCATGTGGCTTTCTTCTGTGATGGTTGCTGACTTGTAAAGGAGGGACTTGTGACCACAGACTTGCTGGCTTCCACCCTGGGACATTTCTTGATCTCTCTGGCTGTGATAAGCTTTAACTGTCAAATTGACGCACTCTAGAATCACCTAGTAATGGAGTCTCAAGGAAGGACTGTCTAGATTAGTTTGGCCTGTGGAGGGTTATCATGATTATGTTTATTTAGGTGGGAAGACCTGTCTACTGTGGGTCAAGTCGTACCATTCGCTGGGTAGGAGATCCTAAGCTGTGTAAGAGGGAGACAGTGGGGGCTGGAGAGATGGCTCAGAGATTAAGAGCACTGGCTGCTCTTGAACGGGGACATTCTCATTCAAACCACCAGAACCACCAAAAAAAAAAAGGTCTTTGTGAAGGTCTAGGTGAACTTACTAGAGTTGACTGACCATAGCTATGCCAGTGTTACAAGCAGGCCCCAGTAGTCAAAGCTAGAGGCAGTTAGCTCAGCTATGGTAATGGAAAAGTTTGAGGCAGCTGCTCCAAGGTGTGGGGTTTGAGAACAGGTTGGTGTGCACCTGGTTTCTCTACTAACAGCAGATTTACGTCTCTGTACTTCTCACTTCGCTCGTTCTTACAGAATAGAAATTATTGGGGTGGGCTCTTTCTACCTCTAACTGAGGCAGCTGCTCCAAGGTGTGGGGTTTGAGAACAGGTTGGGGTGTACCTGGTTTCTCTACTAACAGCAGATTTACGTCTCTGTACTTCTCACTTGGCTCGTTCTTACAGAATAGAAATTATTGGGGTGGGCTCTTTCTACCTCTAAGATTGGGAACTTAAACTTTTCATCCATGAATGTGGTTTTTTCTGTGTAAAAGCTTACTCTAAAAATGGCTCAGGGCTGCACTTGCAGCGCAAATGCCCAGTGTGGTCACCTGCTGGCTACAAAAGACTTTCTTTCGGCAGTTGCCAGTGTCTGAGTGGTCTTCTCCGGTGAAACAAACCTCATCACAGCGTCTCCTTCACGGAAAACCTCAGGCTCCTGTTGATGTCCAGGATGCTTGCATGCTTGGTTCTGACCGTTGCTCTGGGACCCTTTCATGGGTGTGCTGCTGGGCATCAAGGCTTCTCGAGCTTCTGCCTGGCCTGGACCGTGTTCCACAAACATCCACATTGGTTGCAGTGGCTGGAGTTCTGAATAAAGCTGTCAGGTCACTTGCTATGGGTTCCAAAGGCCATGTGTGATGGTTTACCTCGATTTTTAACTTGACAGGATATGGAATAAATGAATACACAGCTGTCAAGTACTCCTGTGAGGGATTTTCTTGATCAGATTATTTGAAGCTGGAAGACCCGCCCTAAGTGTGGGTGGCACCTGGTTGCAGCCCAGATGAAGGGATGTGGAAAAAGCAAGCACAGCTTTTGCCTGCCCGCCTTCACTCTTCCGGCAAGTTCAGCCATCCTGATGCTATTGGCTATGGCATTTCTTCACTGACATTAGATCCTTCTTCTTTGGGCTTCCAGCATAGACTGAAGTCCAGCAGCTCCCCAGGAATCCTCCAGGCCTTCAGCACCAGATCGGGACCTCTGGGATATACAGCCCCCTGACCGGAGCAGTTACTGGATTCTCAGCTTCTCCAGTGTGTGACAGCTACTGTTGTTGGACTACCTGGACCTTATCCTATAAGCCAAGCTAATAAATGGTGTGTGTGCGTGTGTGTGTGTGTGTGTGTGTGTGTGTGTGTGGTGCTCATTCTGTAAGTTCTGTTCCTTTAGAAAAACCTAATTTATCATGGAAGTTTCTGGAGTAAGTCTGCAGACAGTCATGGACGGTTTAGAGGGTGAGGGGAGGAGGCGTCCTGAGGTGTGGTGGCGATCAGAAGCGGAAAATGCACAAATGTGACCCAGAAATGCGAGTTCTGTGAATCTCGCCTATGACTGCTTAGTGAGCTAGACAGTGACCCAGAAAGAACCCTGGAACAAGTTATGAGGGAGTAGTTATTGTATCCCAACTAAGAAATCAAGCAAAAGTTTCCTAAGCCATGTGGCTTTCTTCTGTGATGGTTGCTGACTTGTAAAGGAGGGACTTGTGACCACAGACTTGCTGGCTTCCACCCTGGGACATTTCTTGATCTCTCTGGCTGTGATAAGCTTTAACTGTCAAATTGACGCACTCTAGAATCACCTAGTAATGGAGTCTCAAGGAAGGACTGTCTAGATTAGTTTGGCCTGTGGAGGGTTATCATGATTATGTTTATTTAGGTGGGAAGACCTGTCTACTGTGGGTCAAGTCGTACCATTCGCTGGGTAGGAGATCCTAAGCTGTGTAAGAGGGAGACAGTGGGGGCTGGAGAGATGGCTCAGAGATTAAGAGCACTGGCTGCTCTTGAAGAAGATATATGTTCAAATCCCAGCACCCACACGGCAGCTAACAACCATTCGTAACTCCACTTCCAGGGGACACGATGCCTTCTTCTGTCTTCTGTGGGTACTTCCTGACACGGGTGCGCTTAAACACATGCAGGCATAACACCCATGCACAGAAAGGAAAAATAAATAAAAATTTAAAAAAGAGGGCGACAGCAGGCTGAGTACCAGCATGGATGCATTCATCCATTGCTCTCTGCAGTGTGACTAACTGCTTCAAGTTTTCCTGCTTGGACCTTTCCCGCAGTGATGAGCTGTAACCGGAACTGTGAACCAATTGAACCCTCTTTCCCTTAAGTTGCTTTTGTTACTTTTTAAAAATTGAAGTACAAGAAATGAAACTAACACACAATCCACACACCCTCTAGCCTTCAGCCGAGCAGAATCAGTGACGGAAAACTCCCTGCCTCTGAGGCAGTCCTTGCATTGTCTAACTGCTCTGGCTGCCAGGAAGTTTCTCCCTTTCCCTCCTTTGTGTCTACATGAGACACACCCAGGCCGCTTATTGTTGCTGTTAATTAGAGTCTTACACATCACCACCTGCTCCTCACTTCCCCAGTTCGCCTGACATCAAGTTAGCAGTGTTGACAGCACATCTGTCCATCGACCCCTGCTGGCATTTGATGAGCAGAGCTCGGTGGTTCCTAAGTCATGACACGTGACACGTGCTTAGATGTACCATGTCTCACTCCATTCCAGATCTGATGTTCTCTGTGCTGACTTTCTCACTTTTAGTTCAGATTCCTAATTAGTAGTCATTAATTCGGAGTGGGCTCTCAAATAATCTTGAAGGCTTTCTCAAAGTACAGGTGTCTGGCGTTCTCCTCAAACTCACTGCAGAGTGCTCATGAGAAGGTGGATTGTTTTCTCCATTCTGTAGGCTGGTTTTAAATCTCAGCATACCAACCTGAAAAGAAGGCAGAATCCCCTATACAGAAGGTTCTATATATAGGGTGAGGTGGTGTATCAGTGACTGTTCTGTTGCTATGCAAAACACTGTAACCAAAGACAACGTCAAGAAAGAGTTTATTTTAGCATTCAGTTCTAAAGGAATAGAGTCCGTCATGGTGGGTGAGAACAGTATGGGGCAGGAGCAGGAAGCTGGCTGGTCACATCTCATCTGCACACAGGAAGTAGAGAGAGTAAAGAGGAAGTGGGGATTGACTATAAACATCAAAGCTTACCCCCAGTGACAGGCTTCCTCCAGCAAGGCTCTGCCTCCTAAAGGTTCTGTAATCTCAAGTAGTACCACCAGCTGGGGACCAAGTGTTCAAATACATGAATCTTTGGGGGCATTTCTCATTCAAACCACCACAAGTGTCTTAAAAAACCTGATTTAGAGACTGGAGAGATGGCTCAGGTGTTTAGAGCACTGGCTGCTCATGCAGAGGACCTGGGTTCAGTTTTTAGCACCCACACAGTGGCTAACAACTGTCTCTAACTCCAGTTCCGTGGGCTCCGACGCCCTCTTCTGGCCTCCGAGGGCATTGCGTGACATGGGTGCACTCATAGACATGCACACAAAACACTCATTCACATAAAATAAAATTTTTCACAATTATGATTTTGTTGCTGTTTTCCTGTTACTATAACCCTCAACCTGATGCATACCCCCAAACGCAAGAGCTATGAAGGGGAAGACCACAGATCAGGGAGCAGAATTTGCAAGGACCGTAGGAGGCAGAGCTAATATTTTAATACCCAGTTCATAGGTAGTAGTACAGGAGCGGTAGAGTTGGATCCGGTGCATAGGCCTGTCATTCCAGCTTCTCAGGAGGCTGAGGCAGGAGGATGGCAAGTTCAAGGCCAGTCTGAGCTGCAGAGTAAGTTCAAAGCCAGCCTGGGAAACTTAGCGAGACCCTGTCTGAAATGGGTGGGTGTGAGGATCTGGTTTTAGTCTTGAGTACCACGAAAGAGAAAAGAAAGAAAAAAGAATAGAGATCTCAGCAGCAAGCATGCTAATAATTTGTAACAAAAACAAAGGCAGAAGGGCTAGACCATGGAAACACTGTCACCCTGTGTGACCAAGCAAATGAGAACCGAGACACCACTGAGATGTTCTCAGTTCTCCTGTTTTTTAAAAAGTATTTTGTTTACTTTTATTTATGTGTATGAGTGTATTGACCTGCATGTGTGTAAGTGTACCTGTGTCATACAATGGCTGTAGAGGTCAGAAAAGGGTGTCAGATCCCCTGGAACTTGAGTTACAGACATTGACCACCATGTGGGTGCTGGGTATTGAACTCAGGTCCTCTTGCAAGAGCAGCCAGTGCTCTTAACTGCTGAACCATCTCTCTAGCCCCAGTTCTTCTGTTTTTTAACTTTAAGATTTTGTTTACTGCTTTCTGAAGGACAAAGAAGCACCCCTACACGCTACTTCCGAAAATGGGCTCAACCATGTCCACTCTGGTGGCTCTGTCATAGAGAACATCATGAAAGTACTTATGACCCTCGATATCAGTGCTAATGATGCTGATGAACACGTGGAAATATTCTAAGAGTCCAGGATCAGAGAACTGGCTAAGTGAACTTTGGCTGTCTCCAGGAGAAAATCTTTTCACCTCGCCTTTCCTGCACGTACCCAGGGTTCCTAGATCAAATCCCCACTGATCTGTGATCATAAGGATTCTGGGCACCTGACTCTGCATCTGTTCTCCTCCTCAACTGCAAAGTCCTGTGGTAAGGATGTTTTCCATCTACCTGTCCATCTCCACTACCAGCTCCATGTACAACCTGGCATCTGCAATAAATGTTAAGTGAATAAGATATATTTATTACATATTCACATGTGGGATATTTGGGGCTCATTACAATACCGAGAGTACGTCATATAATTTATAAACTTCTTATGTAATAATGAAGAGAAGAAAAGGGCAGAGGGAAAAATCAGAATGATGAAGGTCTGTTATGCTCATAGTGATGAAATCACCGCAGACGTGTTTTTGTGTTAAGTGCAATACTTATGTGTCTAGATACATATGCATGTCATGTGTGTACATATTTTTCTTTTAATCCTTATGTTGATTCCTTTTGGTTCCATTTATGTTTCTGTTTTAAGACAACATTTTAAGAATAATTTTATCTGATTCATTTATTTTTATTTCATGTGTATGAGTGTTTTACCTGCATCAAGCACACCCATGTTATGTAATGCCTGTGGAGGTCATAAAAGAGCATCTGATAGCATGGAACTGTAGTTACTGACAGTTGTTAGCCCTATGTGAGTGCTGGGAGCTTAAACCTGGGTCCTCTGCAAGAACAGCCAGTGCTCTTAATTGTTGAGCCCCCTCTCCAGATTTAAATCCTCACTTTGATGACCAATTAGTCCTTTGGGAGTGCCTCTGCGGGAAAAGGCACATGTTCCCAAGCCTGACAACCTGCAATGGATTCCCAAACCCTCATGGTGGAAGGAGAGAACTGACTTGACCTGGTTTCATTTCCTGTCACTGTGACGAAATGCCCTGACAAAACCAACTTTAAGCTAAAAGGGTTTATTTTCCTACAGTTCCAGGTCACAGTCCATCACTGAGGGGAAGTCAAGGCAGGAACTCAAGTAGCCAGTCACATTACAACCATGATCAAGAGCACAGAGAAACAAATGCTTGCCCGCTGCGCAACTTGCTTTCTCCAAGCGAGTTCTCTTACACTCCCCAAGACCCAAATCCAGCGAATGGTGCTTGCCGCTTTTAGGCCGGGTCTTCCCACATCAATGAGCATAACTAAGAAGGCATGGTCAGAGGCCAACCTGACCTAGAGAGTCCCTCACTGAAAGCCCCTTCCCAGGTGAGCCCAGTTTGTGGCAAACTGACAAAACTAAACATCACATGACTCCAGTAAGTTGTCCTCTGACTTCCACATGCATGCTGTGTCATGTACACACACACACACACACACACACACACACACACACACACCAAACAAATAAATGAATGTAATCACAGTTTGAAGTTTCAGTTCATTATGGTGGAGAAGGTATAGAAGCAGGAATTCATTGCATCCATAGTCAGAAAGATGGGTGCTGATGCCCAGCCTACCCCCAAATTCCATGTTCCAATGTGGTAATAGTTTCATGAAGTTTTTATAGAAACAGAACAAATAAAAGTCATAAATCAAGACACTTTTCAAATACGTTGGTGGAAATATTCAGTAGGCAGGTCATAGCAAAGTGTGGGAATTCTCTATAGTCAAAGGTGCTATCTGAGGACATGCTTAGCTTTTTGGTTGGTGGGAACTGTTTCTTTGTTAAGTTAATGCAAGTTACAAGATGTTAAGTCAGAAACATGTGGGCAAGTAGTGGCTATTTGTGGGCTAGAAATGACCCAAGATAAATTGTAAATAGGTTGTGGGTCTGCAGTGTTCTAAACTCTTCACAGTCCTTGAAGTGCTAATCAGTTGGTCAGCCTTGCAGGGAGTTCAGTCCAAGATACAGTATTGTTTTCTGGGTACTCAATCACAGTGTGCAGTTGGAGAGAGGTGTGCATGCCACACAGTGGGTCTACAGCATAGCTTTGCAATGAGCTGGAAGTTGGGGTATATTTTATAAACCCAGACACACAGGGTCTGAAAGTCACAAAGGGGTCTGTTATACTGCTTGTTATACTTAAACAGGCAAAATGACATACTCAAAAACACACTAAAAAATATCCTACAAGGTGGGGTGTAGCTCAGCGGTAAAGCACTTTGCATGTGCAAGGCCTGGACTGAGCCTATCAAATGTTGGAGACATCCTGAGCCTGGTCAGATTGGATTTTTCTCTCCTGCTGTTGACTGAGCCTTGCGTTTTGAAGTTAAGTGTGCCAAGGGGTGGAGTTCGGGTCAGCAGGATTCATCTGACAGGTTCTGGGTGGACAAGGGTTTAGCGACCATGGCAGAAACAACCTCTCATTGTAATTGGCATTAATTTCAATCTGATGCGAAAGAGGCGACAACTAGAACAGCTGGTGGCTTCCGGCCCCTCACTGGCGGCAGCTGAAATGTTTATTTTCCTTTCTGGGGCACTGGTCTCATAGCCAGGGGTCAATTACAAAGACTGTCAAGTGAATTATGACTAATTTAAGATGTTCTGCGAATACATAGCTTGATTTTATGATAGCATGGTTACTATAAAATGTTTAGATTCATTTACTAAACATTGAAAATGCTCAGATGACAAGAATAAATGTTGTTTATTTTGTGGAAACTAAGAGACAAGAGCCGTTTCCTGGGCTTCCTCATTTCAGCCTGGCCGTGACTCAGAAGGGTGGGGACACTTGCTCATTCGTTTTGGGGGTTCCAGTACTGAGCTGTAGAAAAGAACCCAGGGTTAATGAAGGGCCATTACACAGCACAGTTTCCAAGCATCCAGATCTTTCCTAGGGAGACACTTAAGCAAGAGTGGGTGGGTGTGACAGAGGGTTTGAATAGTTGTTCATCTTTGTCAGAGCCCATTAAAAGGTACGATGTAAGTTTCCATTCTATTTTCTCTATAAGATGGTTATTTCAAAGCTCTTCCAGCCACCTTCCACACCATGTTCCTGTAAATACATAATCATATGCTCCCACTCCTCACCAGGCCTCCTCGGCTCTGTGTAAAGGCAGCCACAGGACTCTGCATCTACAGCCCACAGACTTCCAGCGAAAGTCTGTGCCTGGCCACGTCACACAGTGGGTCATTTTTTTTTTTTTTCCCCTGATACATGATTCTAGCAAACTGGCTCAGGATGCCATAAATTTAAGTTGCACATACTTACATGCTTATAGCAAATTTCTTCAAATTGGATCTTTGGTCCTAGAAGTATTTTTTTAAAGAAATATAAATATTATTGCAGAAAAAAATTCCTTCTCTTTGAAAAAGCGGGACCAGGATGTTTGTACAATTCCGGCACAGATGCTGGATGCTAGGCATCACTTTTAAACTCTAGAGTCGCATTGCCATCTTTGGGAAAATCAGAAGTTAGGCTTTGTTATTATTTTGTGGTGCTGGGGATGGAACATGCTAGGCTAGAGCTCTGCCCCTGAGCTGCACCTCTAGCCCTTGGCTTTCTTTGAGTACATACATCCTAAATATTAACTGTATCTCTTCTGTGCCGTTTATTATTTTCTTGTCTTTCTCTTTCACTCATTTTATGTATATATATATATATGTATGTACCACCATGTGTGACTTAATTCTTTGCTGCATGTATACATTGTGACTAGTTTACCAAGATAATACTGAACAACACAGCCATCCCCTCACAGTGCTCTGCCTTTTTCTTTAGTACTGAGAATATTTTGAGATCTACTCTCTTAGCAGAATTCAGTGCTATTAAATACAATACAGTGTTATTTCTACAATCCCAGACTGTACACTTGATCTCTAGAACTTATTTCTTCCACACAATAAAGCCTCAAACATTTTGACAAACATTTCCTCTTTCCCAGCACCTGGAGATCACCACTCTCTGCTTCTATGCATTTGAGTCAGTTTTTAGATTTCCATTGCTCTGTGTGTGTGTGTGTGTGTGTGTGTGTGTGTGTGTGTGTATTAGAGAGCGGGGTGGGGAGAGAATCATGCACACGACCCTATGTGTATAGTAGAGATGACCAGGGTCAATATCAGGATATCAGGTACCTTCCTCAATTCCTTTATCCCTTTTTTATTTATTATTTTTATTTTATGTGTATGAGTGTACTGCCTGCAAGTGTGTAAGTGCACCTGTGTTGTGCACTGTCTGTGGAGGTGAGAAGAGGATGTCGGATCCCCTGGCACTGGAATTCTGGATGTTTGTTAGCTGCCATGTGAGTGCTGGAAACCAAACCTAGGTCCTCAGCAAATGTGGCCAGTGCTCTTAGCCCCTGAGCATCTCTCCAGTCCCCACCCTCAGTTTTATTTTCTTATTTCCCACTTCCCATTCCCTTCCCTCACCCTATTCCAGAGGATCTTTAAAAGAATAGCACACAGGGCAAAACTATAAATAAATAAAACAAATAAAATAGAATAAAGCTTTCTTTCAAGTGTAAGGTCTTTGCACACAAGGTTTAGAGAATGGAACGATAGCTGAGAGACGAGGGTGATGTTGAAGCCCCACTGGACCAGGGGAGGTATCGTCTTGGTATTGCCTCCTAGACAAAGCCTTCCATCTTGGAGGAGAGCTGTGAAGGTGTCCGCGCTGCTGTACAAGGGGCACCTGGGAGAGCAATAAAGGAAGCCTCCCACCTCTTCCTGCTCTCTGAGTGTGCAGTGCATGCTGGGATGGACTGGGCCAGCTAGGTTTCTGAGATCACTGGGAAAAAAGTGCATAGATGCTCACACGTCTGCACTCCGCCTCTGTGCCACATATAACATGTACATGCAATACCCACACACATTTCTTCTACATGTTTTCGTCTCTCCCAATCATCTATACCTAAATACAAGTCCTATTTCTCCAGGAGCCCCAAGGGCTAAAGAGCCGAGGAGAAAAACAGGCAGCCATGTTGTGCTTTGTAAATCCTTTTGCCCTGTCCACGTCATGTGCCTTTCATCATAAAACTTCACGAAATGGCACCCCATCTTGCTGAAAAGAAATTATCTGATCTTGATGTAGGAAACCAGAGCATTACCAGCCTTGTTTGTCCTTACAGAACAGGAGGTAATTGAGGGAGGAAAATGTTTTGAGTTTTTCCCCTTAGACCAACCAGCCTACAATGTGGACGTGTCTGGCTTTCCAAGCTCTGTGGATCCACCCTCATTTCCCAGGCTCCGTGCTTGTCCGTCACTCCCAGCTCAAAGGCTGGGTTCTTCTGGCCTGGATTAAGCTTTTTTCTAGACCACAGCTAGAGAGTGTTATGTTGCCTTTGAGACTGTTTCCTGAATCCCTGTGGTTTCTCTGCATACATGATAGCTTTCCTGTAGCCACATGAACGTTCGTTCCCTTTGCAGGGTCTATTATTTTAGTCTGTAAACAAACTGAGTACGGGCAAATTAATAAAATAAACGATAAACATGTTAATGTTTAAAAACACAGGAGCCACACACAAACTGTGAAGTTCCAGGCAGGGTGAGGCAGGGGAAGCTGAAAGATATACAGGACTGAGAGGAGGCTGGAAAGGGTTTACCCAGCGAGCCAGGGCTGCCCTGTGAGGCAGACAAGTCTCCCAGGTGACAGTGGCCCATGGGCCCACCTCTGTCTGGGCAGGTACCTGGACCGCCAGTCACTTCTTGATCTTTTCTAGTTGAAAGTGAGACATCAGAGAGAAAAAGCCCACAGACACCCAGTAACACAGGTAATTCACTAGTATGGACACGTGAGTTTCATTTACAAAAGGGCAGCCTTTAGCCCTAATTCTGTGATCAGTTTTCTCTGCAGACCTTTGCAAAGACCAAAGAAATCAATCTCAGGGTGGCGTGTTCTGGGATTCTACCCAGCAACCTCATGGGTGTTAGATCATAGCCAGCCTGCCCTTTTAAGACTCTGGCCACTCTAAGAAGCCAAATCCCACAGCCTGAAGAAATCAGGCTATGTTCCCTGCAGCTCACTCTGTGTGCTGTGCCCAACAGCGCCCCCAGTTTGGGGGTTGAACCAGTACATGGCTCCTCTGTGATCTCTGTCATATAGGCTATGTGAACTAAATCACATGATGTGAAGTTTCCCACAATGGTAGCATGAGAGGTAAATGATGTCTATGTTCATGTGAGCCTTCAGGGGCTGTACCAGTACAACGAGCTGCTTCCTGCTTGGCCTTACTCCTGTTTTCTGTTCAGGGGACCCACTAAATCTGCTCCCCCCGAAGGATATAAAAGTCAGATAATTTCTTTCTCCAGGGGACTTCTCTGAAGGGTCCTCTGGCCTCTTGTCATCCTGTCATATGGGGGGGGTCTCTCTTTCACTATAAATTATTCCTCTTAACGAGGCACCTCTGCAGTTTAAAGGGAAGCCTCTCCTTTCCTGCAAGGCTATTAGGCTGTTTTTAATATAATTGTGCTGCTTCTGATGTTCTCCAACCTCAAGACCTCTCTCCTCATAAAGCTAATTCCTGGGTAAGTTGCGTGTCAGCTCCTCTCCTGAACCCCTCAGTGGGGCTCCAGTCTTAGACCCTCTGTCTAGAAGGAGATAACAGAGAAGTACTTGGGGAAGAGTGGGACTGTCAGAGAGTGGGCATGTTCCAGGTCCATGTTGGAAATGGGTAGGGATGAAGCTAAATCAATAGAGTGCCTGCCTTGCCTCACATGCATAAAGCCGTGGGGTTTGATCCCCAGTCCACAGCAACAGGGTGCAGTGGCACACACCTGTAATCCCAGCCCTTAGGAAGTGGAGGCTGGAGGATCAGAAGTTCAAGATCATCCTCAGCTACATAGTGAGTTCAAAGTCAGCCTGGGCTTCATGAGACACTGTCAGAAAAGAAAAGGGTTAGTAATATGGCAAAAGGCCAAGATCACTTTCAGTGGAAATGCTGTGAGGTGCTTCACCAGAGCAGACCACTCAGACAAAGTTTTGCCAAATGAAAGTCTTTTTTTCAGATGGCCAGTGACTACACAAGGGTGTGTCATAACCCAAGTGCAGTTCCAAGACATCTCTAGGCTAAGCTTTTATACAGAGAAAGCATAACCGGGGGTGAAAAGTTTAAGTTCCCAAGCTTATAGGTGCAAAGCCTCCTTAACAATTTCTATTCTATTAAGAAACAAGCCAAGCATAACCTACAGAAGCCATAAATCTGCAGTTAGCAGGTACTCTCCAGAACATGCTGACCTGTTCCCAAGACAATCTGGGGTCCTGCTGATGTGTGTTCCCATACCCTGGGGCCAACTGCCTGATAATTTCAGAGGTTAGAGTCAGCCTAAACTTCCACATGGTGTAGCTTACGGTCAAGAAAGTGTCATGTCACTAATGAATCCCACTCATAAAAGAAAAGAAAGAGTCCTCTTCTGAGAAGCAGCTGCCAGCGCATGAGAGATGCCTTTCTCCTTGGACTAGGAGTGAAGGTTTCTTATGCTTTCTTAACCCCTGCTTCTGTGAGAGAGACTTGTCACTAAGGAATTTCACCACGTGGGCTAAAATGTAAAGAAGCTGAGCTTGGGGCTCATGTTTTTGGGGAGGAAACTGAGTCAACTAACAGAAATAAACATTTCTCCACTTGAGTCTCCTTCTGCCTTCTCTGTGCATGGTGGGTCCCCTGCCTCAGTTTCCCATAACAGTAGAAGCTCAGTGGCTTCTGCACTGGCCGTGTGACCTTTCAATGGGATGTCCACATTCCACGTACTTTTTTTGTGTATTTTGTGACAGCAGCCCTGCTCTGGGATTTCCATTCTTCTCAATGAGGCTGGTTTCTCTCATACACCAATTTTAGCACCTCTCAAACCTCTCTGTCTCAGTGTAATTCTCCTGTCAGAGCCACCAAGCTATCTGCTGAACTCCTGGGACACTGGGTATGTGTTGGGGGAGAGGGTCTCAGGAGGCCTTTGGACCACAGCTGCTGTGACTGGTTTTCACAGGCTAATGGAGGCCTCACTCACTGCGGCATGTACAGAACTCACAGAGCAGTCATGTCCACAGTCACAGAGGAAAACGTTCCCTAAATCAATCAAGAGAGTAAAATGTTCCATATTGGAAAGGAAGAAAACCAGGACTGCTTTCCCAGGCCCCTGCCTCGCAGCTTTTACAGGAAGACCCACTACCACTGTGGCCCGCTTCCATGCAAGACATCACACCCCAGAAGACTGTAACGAGAGAGGACGGGGCAGTGATGAGAGCTGTGCTTCCTCCTGTCTGATCCTGGCATCTTTCTGCCCAGCCACTCCAAGAAAAGTGGGAATTAACATGAAAACAGCGAATCCAAAGAGAAGAATCTTCAGCTTATGAATTCTAGGAGTCTCAGGACAGGCATCATTTTGATAGCAAGAGCCAGACTAGCGGAGAAAGCCATCATTATCGTTATCGCTACCATCATTATTATGAGCATCCCACTGATTGCGATGGAGCAGAACCAGTGGTCCCTTTCCTTGCAGACAAAGCAGTTTAGCTGTGGCTCTGACTCCCGGAAGGGGGACAGAACTCACTTTTCTCAGAGCAGGGAGGGCTGTTGACAGAGGGAGTTCTAGGTTTCCAAGGTGGAGCTGCTCTCTGTTCCTAGGGAGGACCTCTTGGCACCCTGATGCCAGTCCATCTGCCAACTGCTATCTTGGTAGGCTTAACAGGACCCCTCTTCTACCCCCCCCCAGCATTCTCATAAGATTGACAGCTCTTCACCAGCCCAAAGGAGGCCACAGGGCCTGGAAAGGGCCTGGACAGGGCCCTGAAGAGCAGAGAAGAATGTGGGCCCTTCACTCCGGAAGTGAACAGAACTCCTGGGGTTGGGAAAGGAACGGGCCAGTTCTGTGGTTGTCACACCTAGGGCAACATCTTCCCTCTACCACCAGGGGGCACTCCTCAGCAGCAGCCACCCAGGGGTCTTGAGGGGGAATCAGAGACAGGGAAAGGGTGAATTTATTCCCAGAAACCCCCAAAGACATTCTTTAAAGGCTTTGGTCATATTGTGCTTAAAATTGGATTAGACACTGAGTTCAGTTTAGTCTTTTATTTTTTTTAACTTTTACAAAATACACATATATAGTTAAACAGGCTGCATCAGGTGCTGTCCGGCACAGGGATAAGTCTGTGACTGAAGCCTATAAAGGCAAAAGAGACACAGCTATGACTGCAGAGACAGCGGCCGCCTGTGTTAGGCAAGGCAGGGCCAGCCTGGCACTTGTAGCTGGTATAGTGCTCCTTGATCTGTATTCAGACCCTCAGTGGAGTGCTGCCCCATCACGGTCACAGTGTGGCCCTGTCTGAGGCTGGGCTCTCAGAAGCCCTCTGTGCTCTGCAGCAGCCTAAGGCTGAGCCTGGGCCTGCTCCAGCCAGGGCTGCCTTTCTCTGTTCAGATGACACTAGCTGGGGCCGGTGACAGAACTGGGCCAGCATGGACACGCCTCTTGATGCAATCCGCAGCTGGCCCTTGGTCCACTTCACCAAGGAAGAAAAAAAAGCACCTAAGGGGAAGAAGCACATATCAGGTAGTAACAGCACTTACTCTAGTCGTCACTTAGTCGTGCAGTGGCTGGCCTGTGGTTACCATTTCCCAAAAGAACAATTCAGACCCAGGCAGAAGCACAGACCCATAGCAATTCCAGGTAGGCCAGAGACAAATGTGCTTTAAAAAAGTGCAAGTGTGGGGCTGGGGAGATGGCTCAGGAGGTAAAGTGCTTGCTATCAAATCACGAGGACCTGAGTTCAGATCCTTGAACACTCATATAAAAGTCAAACGTGGTAGTAGATGACTGTAACCCCAGCTGTGCACTTGCAAAGAAAGATCCTCATGGCTTCATGGTCAATTAGTCTAGCCAATCAGTGAGCACCAGGTCCAGTGGAGAAAGTGACAGATAGAGGACAACCAATATCGAACTCTGGCCTCCATATGTATACACAGAGGCGAACACATGCTCCCCTCACATGTACACACATGGAAACAGCACACACATACACACACACACACACACACACACACTCATACAATCCAAATGCCAGCCTGACACACCAGCCCTTGAGAGGCCAAGGGAGGAAGACTGTCATGAATTCAAGGCCAGTGAGACCTTGAAACAAGGAAGAAAAACCATCTAAGTACAAGCATCTTAGAAATACATGATATGTACATATGTTGCTCAAGCCTATGAATGTTACAGGATGTTTCATGTTTTTACATTAATGCTAATTCAAACATCCATGTAGTTGAAGCCACCAGAATGTGTTACACTAAGTTTCAAAGCATGCTACACGCAGAACTGAAAGTCGCACATCCCATTTTAAAAGATATAAACAGGGTCTAGAGAGATGGCTCAGTGGTTAAGAGCGCTTACTGCTTCGCAAGAGCAAGGTTTGGTTCCAGCACCCGCATGGTGGGTGATAACCACCTGTAACTTCAGTTTCAGGGACCCGATGCCCTTCCTGTCCTCCTCGAGCACTGCATGCACATGGCGTACCTTTATGCATGCAGGCAAAACAAAATAAATGCAAGCAAGCACAAAATTAAAATAAATCTGAAAAAGAAACTGAAGATGCCCAGTGCCATGAACATTTGTTACAATGAACATGTTCTTAGATCACTGGTTGTAGAGAAAATAATTCATCACTACACATGCCCATGAATACCTAAGAATGTATTTCAAAATGCAAAGCTTCAGTGCGAAACGGCCTTGTTTAGAATATTTATAGTGGAAGGGCAGAAGGGATTCTGATTATATAAAACATAATACTATGAGTTGTATTTCATAGAGTTAACAGTTCTGTGGGACACCTTTCTCCTTAATAAGTTTTTGCTTTACCAAAAAAAAAAAAAACAACAACAACAACAAAAACCCACCAATATCGTTTGTCTGTGTCTGCTTGACCTTTCAGGTAATAAGAACTTCTAAAGCACAGTTATTACTTTTTTTATCAAGAGTGAGAAGAGTAATTTTCCATTTGTTATCTGGTAGGGTGAGAATCTGCTGCTCATTGAAAGAACACTAGGGCTGGGGCGATGGCTCAGGCATGGTATCCTGCCATGCAAGCCCGGATCTGAGTTTGGGTCCCCAGATTCCATGTAAAAGCTCAAGGCAGTAGAGCTTGACTGTGTGACCCTGTTGCTTAGGAAGATGGATGGTGGAGACAGCAGAATCCCGAGAAGATCACTGCCAGCCAGCCCCGGGTACACAGCCATGAATGAAGAGATACCCTGCCTCAAACAAGGGGAAAGGTGAGGGCTGACACCCGAGGCTGTGTGACCTCCACATGCATGCACACACATATGCATGCACACAATACACATATGCACGTACTTGTACACACATGCATGCACACACAGGTACACACATAGGCACGCACACAGACCCACGTACATGCACACACACATACATATACATATATATATACACATAGGCACACACAAACACTAAAGTTATTTTTAAGGATCTTTTTCTCAGTACTTGAAGTGCATTTCGGAGCCTCTTAAGCAACTAGATTCTCCCTCCAGTTTGGCATACATAATCCGAACGTCTTTAAGATCATTAAATATGACTCACAATGTTACGTGGCTCGTGTTTTTTTCATTCTGACATATGTGTAAATTCCTGTTCTTTTCCTCTGGAAAAGTAATTTGGTCTTTAGTATTCCAACACAGAGGGGGCATCTGTCATGAATGACAATGTCCATGCCTCTTCACCTTTCAGTGGTGGTAAAGCAATCAGTTATTCAGGGAGCCCAGCTGCATTAAGAAGCCCTTGCCTCTGGCACGTCCAGCTCAGTGCAGGTGTAATAATGCTTGCTGTTTACGGGCATCACACATGCACTGAGCCGGGTCCTATGAAATCGCAGCGCTGGGTTTTGGCTTGTTCATTCAAAATGATTTGGAAAATGGTCATTCAACCCTGTTATTATGGTAAATAGCACACATTTATGTGGTGCTGTAGAAACTATGATGGAAAATTGGATGCCTGGTGAGTCAGGAGAACAGGTGTTTGAGAAATGCTACCAACTCATGAGTCAAAGAGAAAGTTGTATTCCAAAGGCCACAGGTGGCTCCAGGAGGCCCTTGATGACTGATGGGAGCCTGCTGGTCTCTCCTTAGCTTGCTCCCTTCAGACCCCATCCGCCTGTGGCTTCCCTTCAGACCTCAGACCTTCAGACCTCATGCAGCCTTGCGGCTTCCATTCCTCCCTA
Source organism: Nannospalax galili (assembly GCF_000622305.1). Lineage (NCBI taxonomy): Eukaryota > Metazoa > Chordata > Mammalia > Rodentia > Spalacidae > Nannospalax > Nannospalax galili. The sequence continues at coordinate 838,222 of NW_008329156.1, forward strand.
ACCCTCACCTCGCCCTGACCCTACCACACTGTGAGCTGACTATGCCCGTTCTCTCCAGGCTACTTAAAGTCTCTGCCAAAGGAGCTGGGGAGTTGAAATTGGAGGCCAGAGGCCTGCAGGGCAGAGCTTTAATGCTGTGGCCTCATGTGGGTCTTCAGTAAGTTAAAGATGGCCACAAAGTGCATGTCTCCCCGTGAGTACCTGCTCACAGCGCTACTGTTTACCATCACGAACCTATTCCCCACAGCCAAGTATCCATCAATGGATAAAGCTAACAGCTATCTGTGCAATGGAATATTATTTGACCATAAAAAGAACTTAACTATTGATATTTATTACAATGTTAATCAGCTTAAAAACACCAGACAAAGAGAAAGAAGCCGGTCACAAGCATGCATGTGCAGGCCTTCCATTTTCAGGGAAGCCCAGAACAGGTAACTGTAGACAGTCAGCAGACGAGGGGCAGTGAAGCAGGACTGGGTGCTTCACAGACACGGGATTCACTTTCAAAAAAGAATTTAGTTTACGTGTATGAATGTTTTGCCTGCGTGTATGTTAAGTGCACTCATGCATCAGTGCCCACAGAGGTCAGAAGAAGGTGTCAGATCCCCTGGAACTGGGGTTACAGAGGTTGTTAGCTGCCATGTGGGTGCTGGGAACCAACCCACCAAACCCAGGTCCTCTGCAAGAGCAGTCAGTGCTCTTAAGTGCTGAGCCATGTCTCCAGCCCTGGAATTTTGAGGAGATGAAAATGTTTGGGAATTCATAAAAGCTGGTGGCTGCATGACGTTGTGAATGTAGTAAGTACCGCACACCATACACTGTAAAGGGTTAGTTCTGTGTGTTGGGAATGCACATAAATTCAATGGCAGGGAATTCTCATAGCGCTGGGGTTCAGAAATGGTACCCAGCATCACAAAGACAGGTAATGAGGCAAAGTTACCCTGCGGCGGCAATCCTGGGGCCCTTGGAGGGAGTTGGCTTCAGAAAAGATGATGTCATAGGTATGTGAAGGGAAACAGAGGAGGGCAGGGTGTGTGGTGCTGGGTGTCAGGAAACAAGCCAGCAACAGTTGATGGCATTTCAGTCCCTACAGTCAGGTTCTCCAGAGTCCTTGTGTCCTTTGGTAAATTCCTTTTTGTCTTGACTGGACTGACTCTCCACTTTCACTCCAGTAGATTCCATCTAAATAAACTCCTTCCAAACAGAAGTGCAGATGGAGGTGTGTCTTGTTGATAGAACCGGCCAGAACCTCAGGTGTCAGAGACTCATCACCACTGCCTACTGGCTGGATTCAGGGATTAGCAAGACGCTTCAGCCGGGGAAAGCAGGGGTATCAGCCCCGTTACTACAGCTGGACAGATATAAATCATCTTCTGCTGCTACTATGAATAGACCAATGGTTACACTGTAGGTGTCAGGTCAAGATCAAAGAGCCCCCGATAGAAACAAGGTCTCAGCAATGGGTGCTGGCATGGCCTCAGCAGTAGACAGCCACCTGCCCTCTCAGATGGGATGCTCTGAGGAAGAGCCTGTATTTAGCATGCCCCACTGATTGGGGCAATCCCTCTGCCAGTCCTGTGTGCTCAATGCCTCCATTGCCTGCATAGGAAGGGCCTGCTAGCTCACAGGCTGTAGAGCAACTCTTACTGATTGTTTTCCTCACTAGATGCTTTTGAGTTGGAAGCAACTTGATGTTTGGGCATGTTTACGCAGACAATGGCATTCTGGTTGTAAGTTTTATACTAACCACAGTGTTTCTTAAATGTATCTGGAGCTTTAGAATATGTATCTAACATGCCCATGGGTGGGGTGTTCTATCTCCTTGCATCAGTGTCCAGGCTTAAAGAAAGTCCTTCAGGTCTAGCCACTTTCAAGAACATGCTGGATCAAAGCCGTTTGTGGCCTGCCACATGCCAGATATAGGAGAGTCTGGGCTAAAAAGACCTTTCATTCCCTCTCAGGTGTTCATAGCACCTGTGAGAGCAAGAGAACCCAAGACTGTCCCTATATGGCAGGCCATGAAACCTTGCTGGAGTAACAGAGAGGCTTGCCACAAGGTCTTGTGGACAGCAGGTGCAGGGCTAGACTGAGGACTGAGGAAGCCCTCCACATCCCAATTTTTGACCTCATCTATTCAGGCCATGTGTGAAGTCAAAGGCATGGACCATCAGGAGAAATGGTGCACAACACACAGAAGTCTATAGGAAGAGCTAGGTGACAAAACAGTGCCTTTCTCGGGAGGCCACTAGCGTGGCCACAGGTGTACAAAGTGTGAGGGATCCTAGTTCCTCTTCCAACACCTGGAACCTAACCTCTCCGTCACCCTGGGACAGGAACCTATATATGTTTATGTGACCATCTACCTTTTTCCTTTCAGATACTCCATCCAGATGACCTCAGTACAGGTTCTAGATCAAATGTCCCAATAGTTCATGGCTTCAAGGAAGGTCACAGAAGCAGGTTCAAAGCTACCTTCCTCCCATCAGCAGATCCTCTTTGTCGGCAACTACTCTTTGAAAGACCTGTTTGTTCCACCAGGGTCGACCGAAGCAGACTTGGACCTTCCTATGAGCAAGTTCAGGGCTCTTGTCTACCTCATCCTTCAGCTCAGTAGACCACTGACAGAGAAATTTGTCAGCAATTGTTTTTTGAAATAATTTTTAAAGTGTTTAATTAGCGGTGATGTTAACTCTGGCTGATAAAAAGATTTGCCACATCCTCCCACGGCTGGCACCCGTTAGTTAAAGTGATGTTTCAAAGCCAGTAGCAAAACTCTCCAAAAGTTTACAGGATGTCTGAGGCAGAACATCAGTCCTGTTTAATATTGTGACCTTGGTCTAAGTTGACAAATTCAAACCAGATCATGCCACTCTCCCGAGATCATGGCCACTCTCCCGAGATCATGACCACTCCACTTAGAATCAAATCTGCCCTTTTGCCTCATCACACAGGCCCAGGTCTCATGGCCTAGACAGCATCTGAAATTATCTCCCTCTGCTCCTTCACTGAGCAGCTGTGTCTATGCTGTGTGGCTCCAGCTAGGTGGAGCCCTAATTCAACCTTCAACCTGCCAATCAATGTGACTGTCCCAGTTTCCTGTAGTAGGTCCCACACCAGTACACCGCATCTTAAAAGATCATTCTCTGGGCCATCTCTGAGGACCTGACAATTATTGCTGTCTGTTCACTCATTTCGGGTGCACCCAGGGAGTAGCAGGCCATGTGCTGAGTCGTTTCTGTTCTCCTGGCCTAGTGTTAACACAAAGTACGTGCTCTGTAGATAAACGTCATGTGGATTCACTGACTTAGAGATGATGCTGAGTTCTGCAGAGGACCCATAGCCAGCACCTCAGAGATCCTCAGAGCAGAAGGTCTAGCCTCAGGGTTGGAAGGTCCACCCAGGGCTGCCATGGTTTAGAAGGGCCAGGGAGCTGTCCTAGTCCTGAGACTGAGCTGGAGGGCCCAGGCTGGAGCGACCTGCCGTTCTGCCTGGGGGTACTGTCCTCTGTAGGAAGCAGCTTGGGTCTCCATGTCCATAGTTGGTGTGGGCTAAGGTCTGACTAAGGTGGCTTCTCAGCCTCTCAGCTCTCCATTGCTCCTGGGCTTGATTAGTGTTCTGACCCCTCTTCTTCCTCCCATAGCCCAGGGTGTTTTAAACTGGGCTTGCTGGACTGTGGTACAGGGGGAAAGGAAACATTCTCCGTGGCCCTTTCTCCCTGTCACTCTGCCTTCTTTCCCCACATCCTAATTATGTTGGTATTCTCCAGGGTCTGCCCTGGTTCCTCTTCTTACTCCACATAGTCTCCCTGGGCAATTAACCTCCTCTCTTGCCCTTAATTAACACAGACTTGCTGATGTTAATTAAATATTGGTCTAACCCAGAACTCTAACCTGAACGCCAAACCCACAGAGTTCACATGAGCCGGGTCCCCAGTGGTGGACAATCTTGATGGTGGGTTTGAGATGATCCTCTTAAATCCTTCGCAGGCATGCTCCCCACCTTTCTATACCCCAGTGAGAAGTCTGGGTACAGCCATTGTCTGGCATCCTTGGCATACATTCCTGGATACTCTGGAATTTTCTGAGGCCCTTCTAAGGTACAACCTCTGCTGAAAGACCCCCTCACCACTCTCTCTGAGCCCAGTGCCCTGAGAGTCACATTTTTAAAACACCAGTTTAGGGATGGAGAGATGACCCAGTGGATAAGAGCACTGCTCTTGCAGAGGACCCAGGTTCAAGTCCCAGCACCTACATGGCAGCTAATAACCATCCATAACTCCAGTTCCTGGGGAAGTCGACGCCCTCTCTGACCTCTGTGGGCACTGCATGACACAGGTACACTTACATACATGCAGACAATACACTCATATACACATTAAAAAATAACCCTCCAATTTAGTGTTATGCTAGATAGGATGGAACATTTTAATAAGTCTGCAGAACTCACCCACACCCTTGGTCTATGTGTCTATTGCCCTTGTTTGGCTTCTTTCTTCTTCCTGGGCAGTCCTCTGGAAGTGACCAGGCAGCCTGAGACACATCCCTGCAGTAGGGAAGGCCTGGTCTCCTCAGAGGCACCAAGGCTGGTCAGACACCTAAGTCTTTTGTTATGAAATGACTTCTTCCAAACATTCCCTCTTAGAGAGAGGAGGAGGCTCATGAGACACTGGAAACTGGTCAGACTTACAAAGTCCAGAAAGTTGCACAATTCACAACTGCTGGGGATGAGGAGCCTCTTCTGTCCAGCAGCAAGCTGGCCAGGGACAGCCAGGAGGCAGGTCTGTGGGTCACCACGGCAGGCTGGGGCCAGCTTCTGGGTGATGCCGCTGCCTGGGAGTCACCCATGCTCCTGTGAGTGACCCTAGCAAACTCACTGGTTTATTAAGCTGGACTTGGCTGGAATCATTTCTTTAGTTTGTTGCTGGTGTCACACCTCCCCAGGAAATGTCACATAACATGTTTGTTCGCCCCAGTGACTCAGTCCAGAATACCATCCCTTCTCTGGCCGGCTGAGAAACACCCACTTCTTCTTCAAGCTGGCTCAAGGCTCACATGCTCATGTAAGCATCTAAGAGTGGTAGCACAGACTGACTGCACAGGGCTGCCACCTCTTTCTAAAGAGGACAGAGACAGAGGACATGTGGCCCACGGTATCCTGCAGGTTGCCGAGAGGTGGTGTCAGGGTAAGCAGCCTGTCCTCCTGGCCCAGATGGTCCCCATTTCCACAGCAATTCTCATCTCCCAGGAAACCCCTCAGTCCCAGCATGTAGTTTGTCATTTTACACCTCGAAATTCCAGAAGAAAAGCTAAGGGAAGCGGGGATGGGGGTCGAGGGCAGGGAGCTTCCCAGGCAGGAGATGGGTAGTGTGGGGTTCAGGCCACACACAGGGAGCCTGGGCAGCTTCAGGGAGTCGAAAGATGGCTGCCCTCCTCCTGAGGCCCTGCACACCCCACACTTACCCCAGACATAGCACCTGGATTTCAGGACATTTTTAGCTTGTTGCTCTTTCCTGTTTTTCACTGACCTTCCCACGAGTGTTTTCAGACCAGAGGCCTCCGAGCAGCCCTCACCCTCTGCATCTCAGCGCACAGCAGGAGACGGTAAACAGGGAGGAGGTGGCACTCTGCGCTTTCTGTTCCCAGAGCATCCACAGAAACAAGCTTGTGTCAGTGTGAAGCTATTTTTATGTGACAAGCAGGGAAGTGTGAATCCCAGCGATGTCGGTTTCCAATGCTTCTGAAACACACTGTGCAGGTGACAGGACATACCTTCAGCTGGAAGACAAGAGCGTTCCCGAAGATTCAGTGACCATTCCAGACCAAACATCGATGATGCAGGGCTCTGCTCTTCCCTGGACTGCTTTTATCCAGGTTCTGCAGAATTGGAGCTTGGAGACCCTGCTGGCCTTTCTTAATGGGTCTTTGCCCTTACAAGGGTGCCTGGCACTGGGCAGATGTGCTCACACGGGCTCTGGGGAGCCACTTTGGTAAAGCTTCACTGCTCTGGGTACAGTTCCCATGGCCACTGTGACCCACCCTGAGACACTGAAGCAGAACGCACATTTGAACAAGTTTCCTGTGTGGTGCATATTAACTTAAAAAATATTTTTAGTTATTTTATGTGTATGAATGCTTTGCCGGCATGTATATAAGTGCACCCATGTCGTACAATGTCCCCAGAGGCCAGAAGAGACCATCAGATCCCTCGGAACTGGAGTTAAGGAAGGATGTTAGCTGTCATGTGGGTGCTGAGAACTGAACCTGGGTACTCTGCAAGAACAGCCAGTGCTCTTAACCTCTGAGTCATCTCTCCAGCCCCTGCATATTAACTTTTGGGACAGACCCTTTTAAAGGACTTGGTGGCCCCTAAACAATAACCTTGTGCTAGCTCGGGTGAATCCATCTTGAACCTCACCTCCATTTTATCTCAGGCAAGTCAAACCTAAGTTGAACTTAGTTCCAACGACCACCACCCCCCCTTCCCCTCAGAGGCCTGGTTCGGGTGATAGCTAACCACAGACAGCAGTGTGCCACCCAGATGCTGTTACCTATTAATTCAGAAGAGGCTGAGTTTTTTCTGACTCTGTAACAATGAAATGTAACCCCAGCCCCCTAGATGCTCCCCCCATGTCCTGTGATTGTAGTGGGGTGATTAACTATTGTTTGTTTGGCTTCTGTATACACGCTTATCACTAGGCTCTGAGGGAAGTGTAATTTCTTCCCTTTATAGCTGTACATTCCACAAGAATGAAGCAATGTGGTTTTTGCCTTTAAAGACTCCCTTCCCTGCTTAAAAGGGTACCACAGGTTCCGTGCTCGTCCTCGGACAGTGGTCACTATGTGTAGTTAAAGATTTGGCTAATTCTAATTTGCTTGAGTCTGAGTGGTTTTTCCTGGTGGTCCCGAACTCTGTTACAACCTCAGGTGGCTGTCCAGACACAGGAGAATGGAGAGCTCCTGCCACCCGGAAAGTTCAACTTTGGAAGCCTGTGGAGGAGTCCTTCAAACCAGAGGTCCCCTGCACACCCCCTGTTCCACCAGGTAGCTGGTAAGGATCCTTTCCACCCTGTGATGAGACTTTATCTTACCACAGCATGACTTGGCTCATAGGCCAGTCCTCCATCACACAAAGGTCCTTGAGTAAAGAGGAACCTTGTGACACTGATGAGTTATGATTCTCCTGCGTGACATACCAGCTTGTGGACACAGGCCTGAAGCCCACACCCTAGACCAAGTCTCATCAAACTCACTGCCCCCTTCCTCCCTCTCTCTTTCTCCTTTCTAGTAGAAACACAGAAACCCAAAGAAACATTTCTTTATGAGACCTTGGTACCCAAACCCTTGGTACCACCATGGCTGGGCAGAAACTATATCAGAATGAATAATAAAAAAGAAATCTCCAAAATGGCTGCTATTGGTTTGGCAGAAGAGGGCGCCACAGGGTTCCACATAGATGCCAGGGTTTCACAGAGGGACCGGGGCCTCAAGGAGGCTGCCTGCCTCAGCCCAGGAGCTGCGTCTTTGTCCATGGGGAGTTACAAGGATGAGGGAACCAGAGAGAACACACGGTGTGTGACAAGGAGCCAGGGCCACCCACTGGTCCTTAAGTAAACTGGAGAGTCCTCTTCCTTGACCTCCAGCTCCTTGTAGAGCAGTCTCCTGAGACACAAGACTGTCCTAGGCATTGGACTAACAAAGCCAGGAAGCTAGAAAACAGTGACACACATACCCAACTGTGGGCAGGAGCAGGCGGACAGAAGCTATCACCTCAAGGACAGTTCTCAGTGTGTGCCCTCAAGCGAAGGGCCTGGGCTACCCCCACACTGCAGGGTCCCCATCTGCAGCAGTGCTAGAAACAGGGTCCTCACTGATGGTGTCTCCTTGACTTGCTCACTTCTGCCCTGGCTGGGGAAGTTGCTGACATTTACAGGAACCACTAAGATCCTAAACTTTCGCTCACTGAAGCGTGAGAATAGCCACCGAATAAACATTATTCTCATTGTTTAGATTTTTCACATTCTGTGAACTCAAAGCAAAAACCTCTAGGAAAAGAAAAATAGACACGATGACATTAGAGACACCTTCCCAGGGTCCAGGGAGGTTTATTTTTTAACCACCTAGAGAACCTCCCCCACCATAAAGGTCTCTTCTAATGAACACAATTAGGATGACAAGTTCTTTTTAGCCTTAGCCCAAAGGTACCTAGACTTGGGTACGCTGCTAGACTGACTGGAGAGCCATTTGTTTTCCATATACAATTTTACATGAGGCACCATCTTACACAGAGAAGGTGCATGAATTACAACCCTTCCAAAATGCCACTTCCTCATGACTGACTCACCCCTGAGTCAGGGAGCTTAGAGGGTAAGCTGAGTTTCACTTGGCTTTCAACCCTTGCTGGCTTCCCTGGCCAGGTGCCTTTATAGGACACACGGACTTCCTGGCTGTCCATGGCAACTCTGCTCTTGGGGAACTGAGCAGGTTCTGATGTGCTGCTCTAGAGCACATCCATCGCATGCCTTACTTAGTGTGACTCCTGAGTTGTTCCTACACAGGGACAGGGACAGGTAGGAATCTAGGTTCAAGACAGTATTTACAATCTGTTATGCTATCCTGAACATCTTGAATCACTGTAACATCCAGGGGTGCTGACGTGGGTGGGAACCAGACTCTGAGGTGAAACTGACAGGCCAGCTACAGCAGCTTGGTGTCACCATCATGCCTGCTAAGCTCCAGGCACGTGTCCCCTGGACAGGAGCCCTTCTCTACCCCATTGGGGCACACTTCCTACACATGTGCACTCGGCACCTGTCTCTGTACTCGGGGTCCGCCTGACCGCAGGTAAGACGTGGTCTCTGGAGCCTGCCAGATGAGCAGATGCCAGCATCTCTGAATACAAAACATGCTGTGTGCTCCTTTGCTTCCCCGCCTTCACGGAAGTTGCTCCTCAAAGAAAAATGCCGGATATTCAAATGGCCCCCTCAGCTGCAGAGCTCAGCTCCCGCTCCCCACCAGCCTCTGAAGAGGCAGGAGCAACAGGGACACTGTGGACCATGGCTGTTCTGAATTGGTGGCAGTCAGCAGCTTGGGGACCCAGGGGTCTCTGCCAGTGGTAGGATGGAGCTGACACCCAGGAGGGAGGCTGAGAGTCCTGATGCCCGGTGTTTGCAGAAACGCTGCCCTTCTGTAGAGCTGTGTGCCTTCCGATGCCTAGATACGTGGGGCATCATGCACACACAGGCTGTCTTTGCACCAGGGGTCAAGGGCATCATCACAGCTGTTTCAAGCACTCATTCCAACCTGAGAACTATGATGAGCTCATGTCTACTAACTTCTTATCCACCCAGTATCTGCTAATCATCCATAAGAACAGCCTCTCTCTCTCTCTCTCCTCTCTCTCTCTCTCCTCTTTCTCTTCTCTCTCTTCCTCTCCTTCTCTTTAGGGGAGCCTAACCCAGGGACTTGTACATGCTAGGCAAACACTCTACTACTGAGCCACATCCAAGTCGTGGAAGTCTCTTGTGTACATACTTACTGTATCAAGCCCCCAGCTCCCCAGACCTCTGCCTCTCCCCCCAGACTCCTGGTGCTTTTAACTTTGTGTCTCCTTCACACCCTAACTGCCTTGACTCCCAGCTCCTGTAGCCAGTGCCTCTGACTGCAGACTCCTCTTCTCTGGAAAGGTAAAGGAAGGGGCCTAGAAGAAGTCGTCAAACCTACAGATAGCCAGGGAGCCGCACCCAGTCCCTGAACATCTGGTCCATGAGCACTCACCTCTCTTTTAATATTTTCTTTATCGTTTTTATGTGTATGAGTGTGTTACCTACATGTATGTGAGTGCACAATGCCTGAGAAAGGCAGAAGAGTGGTATTGGGTCCCCTGGAACCAGTATTATGGACGGCTGTTAGCCTCCATGCTGGGAGCTGAACCCTTGTCCTCTGCAAGGGCACCAGTGTCCTCCCAGCCCTGAGCACTCATTTCTTGTTAAATGGTGTCTCTCATTTCTCTCAGGACAGAGGTGATAATCGGGAAATGTGGGTGAACAGCTCAAAATTCTCACCAAGAGCTGGAAGCACTCTTCTCATACGGGTAAGTGATACATTTTTGCAGCACAAGGAACACATTATAGTTCGAGTCCCAGAGGGTCACCTGACATCCCCCAGGTTGCTGATTAACATAGTATTATAGAGAAACATCTAACTGCTCAAACACAAGGTTGTGATTGGACGTTATTATCATCAATCACTCCAGTGGAGTGATTAGTGGAGCCCCCTGACCTGGGTTTCAAATACCTATCTCCAACCAAAGACAGTGATTCACAAAGCAGTGGGTTCCAGTATGGGCAGGAAACAGGCACCCTGCTGCTTGGAGCATTGTGTGTGCCACAAAACAAGTAAGTGCTAAAGAAAGAAAAAGAATAAAATTAAAAAGCAGCAGCCTTTGATGTGAAAGAGCCGGGGCCAAAGCCGGAGCAGCCGGGCAACGGAGGAGAGCAGCGCCGGGTGCCAACCCACGTGGCTCAACTACCCACATATCTATGCTGACAGGATTGAAGGAACAGGCAGGGAGAGGACACAGATCTGCCCAGCTGACCTAAGCCTGGTTACTCCATTCAAGAGGAAAGGGACCTGACCCTTACTCTTCTTAAAAATTGCATTAACACTTAATTAAATGTGAGTGTGCATGCACTTGTGTGCCATGGAGTACGTGTGGAGGTCAGAGGACAACCTGTGGGAGTTGGCTCTTTCTTTCCACGATGTGGGTTCTGGGAATCAAACTCGGGTTGTCAGGCTTGGTGGTAAGTGCCTCTATTCACAGAGCCGTCTTGCCAGCCCCATCTCCTGGGACTGGGGGAGGCAGAAGTCACTGTGCTGTGTGCTTGACAGAGGTAATCTTGCCATCCTAGCAGGTGTGTGGCATGCTTTGAAAGGGCTGGTATTTAAACAAACTCCTGCCATGTCTATTTAGCCACTGTTATTTCCTGTGCATTTAACCAAGAATATGAATCTATTCAGGTAGAAGAAGGGTGAACACAGAGCGACATCAGGGTGTGTGCGAGGCCATCGTGAGCTGAGTTAGTGTGAATTACAGCAGTAAGTGTAACCTGCTGACTGAAAAACTGTGTGTGTGTGTGTGTGTGTGTGTGTGTGTGTGTGTGAAAAAAGGAGAGGCTGGTGAGATGGCTCAGTGGGTAAAGGGGTCTGTTATCAAACCTGACAATCTGAGATCCATCTCATGGTAGAGGAGAGAACTCACTCTAGCAAGTTGCCATCTGACCTCCACACACATGCCATGGTACAGGCATGAAAACACACATACACACACACACACACACACACACACATACAGACACACACACACACGGAAATGTGAATTAAAGAGGATGAAATAAAAATTCTTCAGAGTGTGGTTTTTACCCCCTTCCTTGAGCTGGTGCTGTGCTCCTCACCTGCGGACGTGGAGCTGTGGTCCCCTCCCATCAGCCTGGAGCTGTGATCCACTCCCATAAATTGAAGCTGTGGTCCCCTCCTGTGAAAAGGAGGTGTGGTCCCCTCCTTGAGCTGGAACTGTGATCTCCTCCTGTGAACTGGAGCTGTGGTCCCCTCCTGTGAACCTGGAGCTGTGGTCCCTTCCTGTGAACCTGGAGCTGTGGTCCCTTCCTGTGAACCTGGAGCTGTGGTCCCCTCCTGTGAACCTGGAGCTGTGGTCCCCTCCTGTGAACTGGAGCTGTGGTCCCCTCCTGTGAACCTGGAGCAGTGGTCCCCTCATATGATCTGGCACTTTGGTCCCCAAACATGAGCTATGTTTCCACCTTCCTCTGGTTGTGGGCTGACGGTAGACCAGAGTGGAGAATGGAGGACTTTCCAATGCTGGGCAGAAGTTTCAGCCTTCTGAGAGGCTGCACCCCCACAGCCCCTCCCCTGAGGTCCCAGGTTGTACATGGCAGTGGCTCTGCCTCTGTGTTGGGCTTATGTTCAAGACAGGGGAGGTCTCTGTCATTTGCAGATTCTAGTATTGAGAGGACTGATTCTCTAGAATGGACTTCCCCCCTCCCCTGAGGGCCGAATATAGTCTTGACCTGGGCATCCAGGCCTTGATGTTGGGCCTTTTCAATTTCTAGGCACCAGGAGGTTTTCCATTATTTTTCTAGTAGTGCAGCAATAGCACTTTTACCTTGGGGTTAGTTAACAGCTGTCTAACTGGAGATAAGGCCTGCTGGGGGGAGAGGTGACGCACGTGTGGTACTATAAACATAGCCAGTTATATGTGGCTGGAGAGGTCATAGATTCTAGAGAAAAACCTACTTTTTCCACATCCCTAGGCCAACATAATTTCTTCTTCATTTTAAATGTGCATCTTCATATTTACGACAAGTGTGCTTTTCACCCTCACCAAAGAAGCTTCTTTTTCCAAGAGATGGAAACTATTAGATTTCCAAACCTGTTCAAACATAGAGAATAAGTGTCTGTAAGACGCTTAACCCTAAGTGACACATCTTCAATGCAACCTCTACACATGGGATGAATGTATTTCTCAACTCACAGAGAAGTTTCCTTATGTAGCAGATGGTGATTAACAGAGACTCACGGTAGCCAATGTGCAGAGATCAAGAGGCTGCAGAGTGCTTACCCCTGAATAGGACCTATTTCAAACTTCTGCCTCTCCAGGCCCAAAGATCATTGCAGAAGAGGTGGTGGAAAGGTTGAAAGAGTCCGAAGAGGTGGATGACCACAAGGAAACAGAGTCTTCCAAACAGCTGGTCAGTTACTCATATGAACTCACAGCAATGGTGACAGCGTGTACAAGCTAAAACCAGACAAAATCCCAGCCTAGACATAGGGAAGTAAGTAAGAAATCCCAACCCAACCTAAGGAGCTTTCGGCAACTGATGGCTGCTGGAAGGCGGAAAACAGTGTCTTACATGGATGGGACTCTTAGTGGACCCAGTGGATGGATTCACACTGAAGGCCATCTGGGGACACAAATCAGACTCTAGAGGCCAAATTATACCTATCTGAGAGTACATTAAATTGGGCAGGGGGAACTGGGGGAGGTATGGAGAGGGGAAGAGGGATCTAAATACAATCAAACTATGTTGTATAAAAAGCACAAAATTCAATAAAAAAGAAAAGAAGTAGGAAATTGTATATCTTATAAATGATTATAGAAAAGTAGGATAGCAATATTAACTGACAAGGTAGGATTTAGGGTAAATAGCATCATTAGGGGTAAAGGCAAGTGCTGGATATTGCTAAGATAACAACACAACAAGAAGGATCATGGATCTTTTCCCACCTTTATAAACTGTCTCAAAATGTGAATATTTCATTGAAATGACTTTATTATTTTTCATTTTTTTCCAATTCATGATCCTCCAACCTCAGTTTCTCTAAATGCTGAGATACCAAGGATGCCACATTCTACCTAGCTTGGAAAAGAATTCGACTACACATATTAGAATCTGATGGATGTAGCAAATATTTAAGACAGAAAATAATAGCTAACAAAATTAAAATTAACAGGAAATAGGGGCTGAGGACACAGCGTAGTTGGTAAAATATTTGCTGGACGAGCACGGGGACCTGAATTTGATTCCCAGAACCCAGATCAAAAGCTGGATGGCTGGGAGTGGTGGCACACACTTTTAATCCCAACATTCAAGAGGCAGAGGCAGGTGGGTCTCTGTGAATTTGAGGCCAGTCTGGTCTACATAGAGAGTTCCAGGTCAGCCAGGGGTACATAGTAAGTAAAACCTTGTCTAAGAAAACAAAATGTAGTGGTGCACATTTGTGATCACAACACCAGGAGGCAGAGCCAGGCAGATCCCTGGGCCTGCTGCAAGCCCCAGGCCAGTGACACACCTGCCTCAAAAACCAAGGCTGACTGAGGAAGCACAGCAAAGGCTGACCTCTGATGGCTTTCCACATGTATGCGTACATATGTGTACATCTGTACACAAACACACCCTCCACACAAATCAACAGGATATCCATATATAAAATTTCCCATTACTCCAAAATATAGAATAGATATTATTTTCAAGAAAAAGTCAACATGCATTAAATCACAAAGAAATGTCCAATATATTTCAAAGAATCAATAAAATATAGATCATAACAGTTACCCACTGTGCATCTAAATGGAAATCAACATGGAAGATCAAATGGTAGATGAAACCCCCCTCTAATAAGGAGGAATTTAAACTACATTTATTAATAAAACAGGTGAAGGAGGAATTCACAGGGAAAATGACACAGCACAAATCACCCAGCAGCATGAAAATGCTATGTGCTTCAGGTCTTGAAAGATATACTTAAATTAGTACTTGGGGTTTAAATTATAGCCTGAATGCATTCATTAAAACAGAACTTTTAAACAAATGAGTCCATCCATGTTGTCAGAAAATGAAAAAAACAAAAAACCACTCAAATCTAAAAAAAGGAACTAAATGAAAACGACAAATGTGAAAGCAGATATTAATAAAACGGAAAAGAAAGAACCCGCAAAGTCCGAAGGCCAATGCATCAGGATGATGCTAAAACAGCATGGAACATTAAATCAAGAGAGGAGAGGCAGACGCAAGATCAGGAAGAGCAGTGGTTGGTGCTTTGGACCCTTAAGAGGGGACTGAGAGAGGATGGACATCGACCAATGTGAAAGCTTGGCAAAATGCAAACATCTCTATAAGAAAATAGCTAACCAAAAGAAGAGGAATGGGGGCTGGAAACGTGGCTTGGCAGTTAAGAGCACTAGCTGCTCTTGCAGAGGACCTGGGTTTGATTCCCACCACCCCATGATGGCTAAAAACTGTTTATAACTCTAGTTTCAGGGTAACTCTAGTTCTAGGGGATCCGACGTCCTCTTCTGATCTCCATGGGCACAGGTGCACTTACACACATGCAGGCAATACACTCATACACATAAAATAAAAATAAATAAATTTTTAAAAAATATTAAAAAGGTTGGGCATGGCAGCATATGACTTTAGTCCCCAACTCTAGAGGCAGAGGCAAGAGGCTCTTTGTGAGTTTGAAGCCAGTCTGGTCTATATAGTGAGTTCCAGGCCAGTCTGAGCTATATAGTAAGACCCTGTCTTTAAAATAAAAGAATGCAGTTAAAATGTAGGGCTTAGAATGTATTTCATTGCACCCTGCCCCCAGGAGCGTAGCCCCGTCTCCATGGAGACCCACATAAGAGCAATCCTCCCATGAGAAAGGAACATTGCCAACTGCAGGTCCCAGAGCACCTCAGGTCACCTGCACTTTGGGGCCAGCCTACTTCTCCTCAGATGGAGAACACTGATGGATTCACAGTTAGGAACTCTGGTAAGCCGGTACACTGAATCGTCCAGAGGCTTCTACTAAAAATAGGTGAGCTTATGGTACATTTTGCTATATGTAAAAAATTCTATCTATGTGTGTGTGTGTGTATATGATATGTACGCCTGTATGCATGATCATATGTGTGAGTATGGGCTGCCATGGCACACATGTGGTGGTCATAGGACAACCTTGGGTACTGGTCCTAACCTCCCACCTTGATTGAGATGGGGTGATATTGCTGTTTGCCACTGTGTATGTCAGGCTAGCTGGCCTATCAGCCTCTAGGGATTCTCCTGACTCAACCTCCCACCTCACTGTACGAACTCTGGTTTACAGATGCCTTCTACCACTCCTAGTTTTACATGGGTTCTGGGGATTTGAACTCAGGTCCTCATACTTACACATCAAGTACTTAAACCACTGAGCTCTCTTCCCAGCCAAAACAAAGCATCTCTAACTATTCAAGAGACTAAAGGCAGTTGGGAACGGAATGATCCAGACAATTAGAAGTCTCAAGAATGGTGATCTGAGGGAAGTCAACAGTAGAGTCAATCCTTTACCCAGTTCCAGTTTTAGAAACCAGGATCCAGTGATGTCAGGAAGGACTGGCTGCAGGAGAAAGGAGCTAGAATGGTATGACAGACACATGTGGTAATGTCCTCCCTCTCCCATCACCTCTCACTCCCTGTTACCCCCCACAGGGACCTTGGCAGTTCCAAGAATCACTGCACAGGGAAAGGGAAATACTCTCACATGCTAAGAGCTGCAGGATACAGAGTCCTAGGCACCAGTGGCATCAGGCACCACATCAGCACCACAATACCACTTTAGGGACCAGGTCTGAAGTCAGTCCTGGCCCAGTTTAGTTCATGTTAGATCCACTGGTACCACAAACACAACAGGTGCTCATAGGACAAGGACCTGTGTGTATAATTGGAATGGTTACCTTGGTAGTTTGCACAATTTCAGACTAGTTCTTGGTTTAAAGAGCTGTTTGTTGTTGCAGAACAAGCCAAAATAGAAAACAAAAACACAAACCCTCTTCCTGTACCCCATGCTTAGTCACCAGTGGATGGAATCCATTATCAAACTCTGAAAAGATGGATAGAAATTAATGCTGTTCTTAAAGACCCAAAAGTGCAAGGTGGTCACGCTCTCTTCTCATACACTAGTGTGGCCCTTCCAAAGCCACAGTAGTCCGGAGGGTAACGGTGGATGAGACAAAGTCTGCACAGCGGCATTTGCTTTGCTGTGTTATGTCCTTACTGGGACACGTTACCTCAACCCTGAGCACATGGTCTGCAGCTACAGAGGAACCCAACACATTCTTCAGCCTTTCCAGAAAAGATCAGAAATATCTCATATTTACTTGGAATGGACAAGAAATACAACTACAGGTTTGAATCAGGGCCATGATCACTATTCTAGCCTCTGCCTTCACACTACCTGAGACACAAGGGCCTACAGGACCTGCTCCAGAACATTCTGGTGTTCCTTGATCCCATCTAATACTGACTTGTATCCATCAATAAATAAAGAGCAAATTTCCAGGGGCTGGAGAAATGGTTCAGGGCTTAAGAGCACTGCTGTACTTTCATAGGACCAGAGCACAGATCTGAGCACCCACATCCAGCATCTCACAAAGGCATGTATCTCCAGCTCCGGGCCATCAGATGCCTTCTTCTGGTCTTCAAGGGCACCTGCAATTACATGGCACCACACACACATAAACACACACACACACACACACACACACACACACAAGTAAAAATGAACCAGTGTTCCAAAAAATAGATTTCCAGATTTTAAATGAAATTATCAGTCTGTAGATTGTTTGGGCATCTTTGTGTAGTCTAGATATCCCCACTTACTACCAATTCTATATTTGATTATATATTTGATCCTGACTTATAGAAGACCTCTTAGAATATTTTTAAATGCAATAGTGTCTTATCGCTATCATAGGTTGTAAATTGCTTCATAGTCTGCGTAACAAGGTTGTTTTCTTCTTTAATGATTTTTTGTCACTCACGCGGCTTTCATTTCCCTTAGAGCCTCGTTAAGCTGATTTCCATTTTGTCACTCCATTCAGGCCCCTGCCTTCAAGGGTCTCAATGGTGCCCATGTTACCAAGCTTAGTGAAGAACTTCCTAGCCTCGTCTTGCTAACCCATTTATATATAAACACTTAGCTTCTCCCAAGTCAGTTTTTCCATCTGTAAATCTGAGACAACACTACCAGATTAGCAAGTTTGTTGTGAAATCAGCTAACCGGTAAGAAGCAAAGTGCCCACTGTGGCCACAGGCCAAAAAGCTGACCGCCACTACCTGTGTCTGCCTCCACCTCTGCAGCCTAAGAAATGCTCATGACAGCAAGACAAGTAGACTTTGAGACCAGCCTGGGCTACAAAGTGAATTCAAGCCCAGCCTGGGCTATGGAGGGAGATTCTGTCTTCAAAGGAGTAAATTAAAAAAGAAACAGAAAAGGATGGGGAAGAAGGAAGAGGTTGGCGTGGGCACTGATGCAGACACAGTGCACCTGGGAGCAGGGCTGGTCCCGTCACGGCAATGCCATAGCTTTCAAATATGATTCCTACGATCATGAAAATCATGAGCACTAGGAGCTCACCACAAAGCAAGCCTCGTTGACTGACATGCACAGAGCTTGGCCCACCTGGCTTGAGGACAGAGCCCTGCAATGACCATTCTCAGCATGACTGGCCCTCTCCTTAAAGCCAGCACAGCCTCCTCCTCTTCCAGGCAGATGGGTGGGAGGTTATGGGCCATCTTGAACAGCCTGCCTTCTATCAGGGGGCCTCAAAAAGCCTTTTTACTCTTACCTGGCTCAGCAGCAACAGAATGGAACTTCATGGAACATTCTGCCCGATAGGAGAAGGCTTTTTTTGCTAAGTCTTTGCTATGAAGCAGAGGACAGGCACAGATTGGGCTAGAAAGCATGTTGTGCTTGGCCTTCTAAGTTGGTCTAACATTTAAAAGTGCTGCCAGGCGTGGCGGCGCACGCCTTTAATCCCAGCACTCGGGAGGCAGAGGCAGGTGGATCTCTGTGAGTTCAAGGCCATCCTGGTCTACATAGTGAGTTCCAGGACAGCTGGGGCTACAGGGAGACCCTGTCTCAAAAGGACCAAAAAGAAAAAAAAAAAAAATTGCCATCTTGGGCTGGAAAGATGACTCAGTGATTAAGAGCGCTGACTGCTCTTGAAGAGGATGTGCTTTCTGTTCCCAGTACCCACGTGGCAGCTAATAACCATCTGTAACTCCAATACCAGGGGATTCAACAATCTCTTTTGGCCTCTGTGGGTATTGCATGCACAGGTGCATTTATACACATGCAGGCAAAACACTCACCTACATAAAGTAAATAATAAATAAGTGTACAGTTGTGCCACCTAGAACTTGGGGTTTCAGCTTAGTCTCAAGTGCAACTTGGGCTATCATCCACCTAGGAGGCACCCTCATTGTGACACTTGCTTGGCCCTAAAGATCCCAGTCCTTGACCTTTGCCCCCGTATCCTACCCTCAGGGAAAAGCTTCCCATGTAACAGGCACTGTTGATGTGACTTAGCTATATCAGAAACAGACATATTTGTCTTCCCACAATGTCAGAACTGATTAATAACAATAAACTCACAAGCTGCACTGGTTTCACTGTGTGCAATTTGCCACGTGCCCTGATTTCCCTTGAGAGCTGGTGTACATCACCACAGGCTCTTTTACACCAATCCAAACTACTAACAGTAGCTCTCACATCACACACTACCTGTCACAGTAATTATGTCCATCTATATTCACGTGTGTAGGTCACAGAGTAACTGAAGGGAGGTTAAAGAAGCTGCAGCAAAGTTCAGGATTCCTGAGATCTTACTAGAAGGGAAGCTGGATGCAAAGACAGTCTCTGTGTGGGGAGCGGTAGATTACAAACCCTCCTGGACCGCTGCTGGTGATTCTGACCTATAGGGTCACAAGTCTGAGACCACCCTCAAGGTCAAGTCAAGCTACAGAGTGAGGTACAGAACTGGAGATCATGGAGGCAAAGGGTGGGGCCATGTGTAAATGAACACACTGTGAACAGACAGACAGCAGTTTCAGTTGGACTACATCAGAGGTGGGAGAGGCGCGAAGCTGGAGCCTCTGCTGGGACCCTTGGGAGCTCTCTGCCTGATGGTCTCTTGACTGAATGGTCAGGTGACAGGTGTTAAGTGTCTTTCTCTTTATGCAGACCAGGTAAGACTGGCGGGTTCCATAAGTTTCAAGTCTAGATTTCCTGATATGTTTTTAATGTACCTATGTTCCAATTTACTTTGCCAAGTTTATATAGAGTGGCAATCTTCTTACTTTTAGGAGTAAGTTATTTACCATTTTGTGCCTCGTGGGTGGTGCTGGATAAATGGTATTGTTTACATGCCCAGCAAAGAAGCATCATCTTACCTGTGTGCCTGCACTCAAAATGGAGTCAAAGTCTGCGTGTGAATTGAGTCTCTCTGGGCAAGGCACATTCTGGAAAACCACTGCTCAACACAATTATGGAGTAACTCAGGGCAGGGCACAGCCTGATCTCAACACCACGAAAAAGAGCTCTTTGCAAACCATGCCAGGGTGTGTTGTGGGTATGAGCAAAGGGACTCCGCAGCTCTTGCTTAGTTCCCTGAAAGTGGTCCCAGAAATGAGGTTACCGACAGAAGCTGCAGTGTGGGCAGATATTAAACCTGCACAGGGAGGAGAGAAGTCAGGCTCAGAATGGGAGGAAATCAAATTGGTGAAGCCGAAGATGAACTTGACAAGTTTATCAGATCACAGAGGAAATGAATAAAGAGATTAGAAGATGAGGAAAATAAAATAGAAGCAGATGACTAACAACAGAGATCCAATCCACAAACCCAAGCTGCTCCCCACAGAGAGCGCCCTGCATATATTATGGGATGCAATAACAAAAGGCTTTTAGAAAATCTGACCTGCAAGTGGCCTCACCCACTGGGGGAGGCATCCACAGAACAGAGATGGGCTCCAAAAACACATTGGGAAGTTTTTATACTTACACACACACACACACACACACACACACACACACACACACAATGCATTTGAGCTTCCTCTCAAAGAAATGAATGTCAAGGAGGTTAGCCTAAAATATCTCTATGGCTAAGAGGCCACAAAGAACTATAGAGTGAAGGCTGGGGAATCACGAGCTGTGAGTGTACACAGCAAGCGCCCCATCCCAGCCTCTCCAGGGCAGGGGAGGAGAAGCCCCCAGCCACTCGCACAGGAATGCCTCCTAATGTCCTGGTGCTGTAGTGAAATTCCAAAAGAGAAATTGGAGCCTTGACCAAAGTTGGGCCTGTGGACTCACTATCAGGTGGCCTGATTCCCCTTCTGACTGCTTCTGGGGTCTGATGTCACTTGTTCATCAGTTCAGCATAGTCCTTATGCTGAGAAACACAAGTTGGAGAGCCTGTGTCGCCAATCATCACTGGGGTGAGCGAGCTGGTGTGTCACAGTGACCCACATGCTTGAGGATGAAGTTTTACTTGTCCACTAAGAAGGGACATTCTCGCAAAGTCTGTTGGGCCCACTGCACTGAACGCTGTATCTCCAGCGACCCCCAGCAGACCTGCATGCTCCCCCCCTTTATCCTCAGCCCCTCCCCTGGCTATTCTAGCTTCATTCTGTTGCTGTGATGAACACCATGACCAAAAGCAACTTAGGGGAGGAAAGGATTTATTTGGCTTACACTTCTAGACCACAGTCCATTACTGAGGGAACTCGGGGCAGGAGCTTGGACAGGGATGTAAAGGCAGACCTGCTTTCTAATGCATGCAGATTACCTCTGCGCAGGAAACTCACTCACAGCCAAGAAGCACAGCAGAGATGTGGTAGAATGCTGCCTGCTGGCTCACTCGTGGTTGGATAAGCACATCCTCTGAAAGAACTAGCAAGAGTCAGATGTCTGAACCCTAAGAGACTCTGTAGGAAGGGAGGGAGACAGTCACCCCCCGACACCCACTTGGTCAGCTTCAAGTACATGAGGGGAGGGCCTAAGATAGACTCAGACACTGAAAAAGCCAGGGAGGAGGCAGGAGATCTGGAAAGTTCAGCTGAGATGTAGGGAAGAATGCCCACGGGTGTCCATGCCTTTGTAAATAATGCCCCCTGCCCCCTCCCCCAGACATCATAAACTTTGTTGGCAAGCACAAATAAATATCTTTATTCCCTAAACTGTAGTTTGGAAAACCATTGTGTTGGCCGGTTGGTGGGTGGTAAAAACAGTGTGGGGTCTGGGAGTCTAGAACATGTGTACATGGGCCTCCCAGAAGTAAATTTGACTTTACACTCATTCACGCATTTTTATGCAGCCCAGGGTCACCTGCCCAGGGAACGGTGCTGCCCACAGTGGGCTGGACCCTCCTACATCATCTAATAATCAAGACAATCCCCTACAGACATACCTACAGGCCAATCTGATCTAGATAATTCCTCAACTGAGACACCCTCAGATAGCTCTAGGCTGTGCTAAGTTGGTAGTTAAAGCTGACTAGGACACCAGCCGATAGCTTTCGGCCTGTGATCTGGAGATGTCAGATGGCAGGGATATTGGGGAACACACCCTGGCTTTCTACCCCTAGACTCCATCTCATGGCAGTTCTTTTGTTCTTTCCAGACTTGAGGAGCAAGTCACCTGCTGGCTTGTGGGTGGAGAAGGCTGAGTTCCTTTGTACCTGTCCATGACTCAAAACCTCTATGGTCAGCCGTGAAGTCCGGGCATCTCCCATCTCTCCACCAACATGCTATGCACCCACACTTGCCCCGTCCTTTTGTAACTGAACCTGTTCGTAGTCTGTGTCTTCAAGATTCCTCTCAATAGCAGCATTGTGAAACATTATTTTTCACTTTACAGTTGATTAATCTGCCATCCTGTGTTGGTAATTTTCTAATTTGAATGTTTCACTTGAAAGGTAGAAATTACAATTCAGCATTTGGTATAATTAAGCAATGGCCCATTGATTTAACACGACTGTAAATATGTCTCCGACTCTCATTCACTGTTAGTTTCTAATGACTTTGTCCTTAAATAGATATTGCTGATGTCTGGACAAGAGCAATTCCAAAGTGCTCAGGGGCTCATCCATACTTAGCCAAACTGAAGTACCTTATTCATAGCTCAGGGCTGACCTGGATGCTGTGTCTTCTGTGTTCTTTTAAAAATTGCTTTTTTACATTTATACATTTGTTGGGGGCAGGGGTCCCTGGAGATGTGTGAGGAGATCAGAGGATAACTTGTGGGTATCAGTTCAATCCTTCCATGTGGGTCCTAGAGATGGAAATCAGGTCTTCAGGCTTGGCAGCAGACCCCCACTGAGCCATCTTGCCGACCATTCTGATGTTTGTATTTGAGGAGTGTAGAAAGGAGTGACCCTGGAGACAAGTCTGTTTTGCCCTGTGCTGCCCAGGACACCTCACTTCCAACAGATTCAGGCTCGCTCTGGGTTAATGCTGTGTCCCACACCGGGAGTCATTTCAGCAAGAAACAACTGCTCTCTTTTAATGAAGCCACGATGGTATGCGTGGTGCAGTCATCTCCCAGAAAGGCAGGGAGGGAGAGTAATTACAACACAGGAGAGAGGTCTGATAAGCACAGCCAAGAAAAACGGGCCGCTCAGTCATCCTCCTCCGTTGCAGTTAATAGAAGACAGGTTTGGAGATTTGGGAAGGGATCTTGCCTCTTCTGTGTCTGTCAGGTTGTCTTTAAATGTTTCTCTTTATATACCAGCCCTCCCACCCCCATCGCTTCCCTCTGGTGACTGGATTGAGTCCAGGGCAACCAGAATGGAGTGTGGAGCTAGGAAGGAATGTCTTCTTCCTAGCCTCCCCTCAGCTGTCCTGTACCAGGGCGGCCAGGAGTGCAGGGATTGTTCCTACAGCATCCTCAGTAGATGTGGCAGCCCAGCACCTCAAAGCTGAGCATGTGGGCTCTGGGGTCGGTGGGGCTCTTCCAAGCCGCAAGTCACCTCTCCCTTTAGTGTCTGCTCTGACTTGCCACAGTCAAGCTCCTAGAACCTCCCTCCCTTTGTGTGGGTGCTGAAGGTGGGTGCTTCTCTAAGAGCTTATCTGATCACTTCCTGCTCTGGAGGAAAGTGGAGGGGACTCTGGTTGACCTAGACTCAGAGACAAGAATTTGGTGACTAAGGAAGGCCATCACACCTCCCACACTCTGGTGTTAGTGATTGGCTCCTGGGTGGATCACAAGAACAGACTCAAAGGAACCAATGAAATTCAACCATGGAGTTTGAGTGACTGGGCAAAGAATTTATTCCAAGTAGGTTAGATAGCCTAAGGTTAATGCAACCAACTTTCAGGACCTTTAAAAACTTCCCAAAGGTGGTATTTACTTATTTATTTGCTTGTTTTTAGATCCTGGCCAATCTGACAACTGTACTGACTATTTCAAACAATAGTTTGACTTTATGAATGTTCTTTTGATTAGTTTTTGATGTCAGTACTCTTTTTGTTGGTTTGCTTTGGGTTTACCTTGTGTTTTTCTCCGTCTCCTTCTGGTAGAAGGCCTCCGTCACGGCTGGGGGCCCTAACTCTTTTCTAACAGGAGTAGTCCATGCTACACAGCCCCCTCTAAGCAACCTTCCCCTGCTGATGTGGGTTTTATTTTCATTCATTTTCATTTCCTGTGATTTTCCTGACCTTCTTTTCTGATCCCTGGATTATTCAGCAGTGAGCTGGTTCATCTCCAAGAGCAGGTCGGTTTTCAGCCACGTTCCTGTTGATCCCTATTTTTTATTGCACTTGGGCCTGTAAGGACAGCAGAGGAGCCCCAGGCGGACTGCTTGCCTTTGTCCCAGTGGCTGCTGTCTGCACCAGGCTACGGCCCCAAGGCACTATTTTCACGACTGGGCATCTGTGGAGAGCAGGTAGGTGTGAACTCCTCAGGTGTCTGCAGCTCTCAGTTCACTGTGCACACTCTGTAAGCGCTACGGTATACATTTTATCTCTTGTTCGGTCCCCATCTGCGTCTGCCCAAGGTAAGCAAGAACATGCATCCTGTCTCTCCTTTAAGACACTATCCAGTGAGTTCAATGAGGTAAAATTCATAGGACATCAGATCAATCACTTTAAAGAGGACAATTCCCTGGCATTTGTTACTTTTACACTTTGTGTGACCTTGACTTCTACCTGGTTCCATATATTTTCATCATCTTTCAAACACCTGGCACCTCTAAGGACTCTGGTCTGTGGGAATTTCATACATGCAAGTCAAGCCATACAACTGGTGACCTTTAATCTGAACTGATTATTGTTCAGATTTGCAGTGGGATTGGCTATCTTGCTGCCTCAGCTTCCTGGCACAGTCAAGAAAACTGGCTTCCCACATAATCTGGTGTTGTGCCATGGCTGTTGCATGGCCTGTCCACCTTCCTCTCCCCCTTGCAACCTTCCTCAGCATCTCTTCCTGAGTAACACTGTTGTATAGACTTGCCTTCCTCCTGGCAAGCTAGACAGGCAAACTGAGGACAGATGCCTTCTTCTTAAGCTGGGATTCACCAGCTTGCTCTGATCACCACAAATGAACTTGTCAGTGGACGCTCCATAGGAGGGGAGGGGCAGAGAGAGTCAGTCATGCCTTCCATCCAACCAGCTTGCCTGAGTGGTGCATGGGGGACGACTAAGGATAGGGATGGGGAAGCCAGAGAGAGGGGTGGCCTTTGCCACCTTGGGCAGCCATAGGGAGGTCAAGGGGTCCCTGCTGTGATGTAGAGGGAGGCCCACCACCACCAACACTCTTGTAAGTAATCTCTCACCCACTGGTCTGTATGGAAGCCCAATAAACTTTTTGGTTTCCCAAAACTCAATTTTGGAGAAATTATACTTCGTTTTCTCTTAAGAATGGTGGGAAAAGGGGGCGGGATGCCACCAGCACCTCCCAGAAGCAATTTTAGTGACAAACATATTTCTTACCCTTACCCAAAACAACTTCTTTAGCAAATCTTAAATTTTTTTTGGTATGTTGTTGTTATGGTGGTGAGAACTAGGGGAGAAGTCACATTCTGTCATCCAGAATATTTCTTCATTTTTGTAAAATCATAGTCAAAGACGGTGTCTAATATATGTCTTACATACCCAAATATGGATGGTAGGCTTTGTTAGGGTTTAGATCCACAGCAGCCTCTCCCTCTCCCCAACAGGGCCTCATGGGTTCCGCAAGCCCCTGAGATAAGCACCCAGTCTTAGAGCTCAAGAGAAGAAGACTTTTCTGAACCATTCGGCTAGCACAGCAGGCTTTCCCTTGGATCTCAAAAGGGGGTGTTTTAATAGTCCCACTCTCCCACTTCCCCCCCACCTAATCTTTAAAAAAATATATCTTCCCACCTTCTGCATCCCCCTTCCCCCCTCCCCCCATAAAAGACCCCAGCTCACAACCTGTGGGCTGACATTTTTCCCTACCCTGTAAGGGAATCTGTCCCC
Organism: Nannospalax galili; assembly: GCF_000622305.1. NCBI lineage: Eukaryota > Metazoa > Chordata > Mammalia > Rodentia > Spalacidae > Nannospalax > Nannospalax galili. The sequence continues at coordinate 864,035 of NW_008329156.1, forward strand.
TGCAAGGCTTCCTTTGCTAATAAACTGCTTTCTCCTGATGAACTGGATTCATCTCTCACTTCATCTATCAGATGGTGCCAAAACCTGGTTCTTACTTCAAGGGACCTCTCACGTGAAGCCCTCCAACTGGACCCATTTGCTGTCACTGGCCTCCGCAAACACCACTAATTTGGCTTTAAGGCACACTCCCGCCCTTTCTCTCCCCTTCTCTCTGCTTTACCCTCACTTCTTCCTGGCTCTCCTACATCTTTTGACCTCTTTTCCATTGATTTCGGTCACTCTGGACAGCACTGGCCTCAGTGACCACTGAGTGTCCGTCACGGTTACTGTCCCTGCCTAAGCCCACCTGGGGATGGATCTGCCTCCCTAACTCACTCAAATTCACTAGCTACCTGGGTTCCCTCACCCCCCCACATCTCACCCCCCCTTCCCTCCTTTTCCTTGCTTTCATTTTTGCTCTCCCCCCATGGGCTTGAACATTGAACAGTCCCCTGTCTTCCCTCATTCTTCCTGTCCTTGTCCTCTTCCAGTTCCTTCCTTCCTCACTTTACTCAGGATGATTTCTGATACAATTCTCCTTTGCTTCCGTCCTTTACTCTAGGCTGTCTTTCCTCCTTCCTCTAACTACTTATGGATTCCCCACACGTGAAAATGCTCTGGATCCTTCTCCTCTCTCCCTCCTGTAACCTGTGTTCTCCTTCTAAACCCACCTACAAATGTTTAGTTCTCTGTACGTCTATCTGCTTTTCTAAAATTTTCAGAGAACATTTCTTCCTTCTATCCCTTTTAAACATGCTTTCAGTGATGCTTTAGGTTTCCCAGTCCCTTGTACTTTAATTTTCTCTAAAGGTTCTGCTCCCCGCCACGTGGCTCCCAGTCGGCCAAGTGTCTGACCTCCCACACAGGCTCTAAACCTGCAGGACTCCATGGCTTTCTTTCCTTCCTGGATTCGCCCCCTCTAGGCAGCTGCCAAGATTGCCGCCTGCTTGCCTGCCCTGGGGATTTTTTCTTTAACATTCTAATGGAATGGTAAAAGTTTCTGGTTGGGCCCATCCTTAAATTCTCTTATGAAGGAGATTAAGAACCCTTTAGGGGATGCTTTCTGCCATTTTGACCCAGATAGGCTAAACCAGCTGGGCGGCTTCGGCTTCGCAGGAGCATTTAAAGAATTTCAGGTGGCTTGCCCCATGGACAAACGGAAAACATTTTCAAAGCCTTTTTTTTTCCCTCCTAAACTTTTTCTCAGTCGAAGGGGCTCGAAATTTTGATCTTGGGCCTGTTGGGCACCAAGCAAGTGGTGCTCAGGGAGCCTACTTTACTAACTCGACCTAACCATTTTAAATTTCACTATACATGAAAAGTCACAGGCACTGCTCGGGCAAGACATATACTTTCAGAGCAACAACCCAGTGATTTATGTGCCCTGTTCCTTCTGCTGCCCTCATGAGTTTATTTCCAGCATAGCCTGTATCTAGGAATGAAGAGATCCGGAGAACTTTGCCTGCCATTACAGCTACACTGGTTGATGAAAGACGTGGGCCCCTTTGGTTTGCTTATATATATATATCTGAGGGCACTTTCTTCTTTTATATTGAGTCTAATCTATCGGTACCAGGGGTGCCTAGGAGTTCCCTAAACTTCACACATTTAATCATATGTCCTAATTCTCTTGCAATTTATTTTTGTTTTCATTTCGTGATGACATCATAGAATAAGCAATGTATTTCTAGTTCAGACTAAGGGAGTAATGACAGATCTCCACAATGGGAGTTGAAATTTTAACATTGTTTGGGCCTGTTTCTAAAGGGGATCACTTTGAGTTTTAACTTCTTCTACAGTATATTTACTGGTTTTTAAAGATAATTGTTTTAAGTTTTTACATTGTTTGACATATTTATGGATTTTTAAAAGGAATTATTTTTAGGTTTTTGACATTGTTTGCATGACATCTTTATCTGGTAGTTTTAAAGGAATTATTTTGGATTTTAACATCTTTTATGTGGTATTTGCTAATTTCTAAAAGCGATTATTTTAAATTCTTGCCTTCAAGGTGCAAAGGGAGCTGACTAGACCTGTGAAGCACATGGAAATTTGCTCTACTCCAGGGCCAAAACCTTTCAGGAGACAAGCTACTAGGAACACATAGTTACAGCAATGAGAGGTAAAAAGTAATAGTCCACTTGAGTGATAGACTTGAGATGTGGCCTCTACTGGTCTTAACTCCTCCCCTTTCTACATTGTGATCCTGTCCTGAGTGGGGCAATTACTTGAACTGTCCTGAGTGTGACATCCAGAGTGTGTCACTGCTTCTCGGGAGAGCTTAGGACAGGAACATAGGGAACAGAAGAGATTCTCTACACAACTGATTGTTTGCAATATGTATTTATCACACAGTTAAAGCATAACAATACACATCAACACAAACACTCAAGGAGAAACCTGGTCCTCTAGCAATTCAGAGTCCCAAAGTCTCAAGGGAATACCTTCCAGAGGTTAGTCCTTCCAGTACTCCATGTGGAGTCACTCAGCATCCGCCTCCAATCCTAGAGCAGACCATGATTCTACCGGAGTTCTCGATCTGGTCTCAAACAGAATTTCGGCCTGGCCTTGGGCAGAATTTCGGTCTCTCGGGCAATATGTTGGGATGAGACACACAGAGTCAGCGTCTTGTGTAGCCAAGCATCGATGAAGTCCTTGAGCTGTCATTTTTTATATGTTTTTTTTTGGCTGGAGTCCTTCTGACTTACGTCAGTAACTTCAGCAGTTTCTTGAGAAACGGCTTCTCCCATAGGATTACTTATCTATCACACACAGGCATTCAAGCTACTTAGTTTCGACTCTCAAGTCCCCATCTGCTCCACACAGTTTCACATAGTTTATGTGTGAAGTGATAAGTGAGCTTGATAAGCTGAGAAGTTCCTAGTTTCTAGTTTCATTTCAAAGTCACTCTTAATATCCATCTTAATTTATTCCTAATTTCCTAATACATTCAGTACAGATCCTAAGCCTGTTTTTCTCTGGAATGGAGTTATTTCCCTCTCTGATGCTCAGATGCTCTATTTTTGCTTGTGCTCCTGCCCCATCATTCCCTGAGTGCTCGGCTCTGTCTCTACCTCCTACCCACTTGCTGGTTCATTCTAGGTCTCCTCTTCACTCTGTACATAATCTGTCGCTATGAGAACCATCCACTCAAAGTCTCAGGGTCTCACACCTCTTGCTTGTCTTCTTAAATCCTTAAAACAACTAGGACTTTCAGACACAATCAGGCCCAAAATGCCTGAAGTTCCTGTGCACCACTGCCTGGCCTCAGTATGGGTTAGATAATGACTCGTTTGGCCAGACACCGGAACCTTAGATGTCAATATTTTGAGTGATTTAGAAAATTTCTGCCATTGTAATGGCAAACGGTCCGAATTACCATACATCCAAGCTGCCTTTGATCTCTGCGCTAAGCCCTCCCTCTGGGTCCCATGTTCTTCCCATCAGGTTCTTCTGGCTAAGACATTTTCATGGGATCCCAACCTGCCAGGGGCCTCCACTCCCCCTCCTCCCTACCCATCCACCTTGGCTTTTGCTACCACCATAGCGATGAACTACCCCCAATTAGGACCCATCCCCAACTCCTGGTCCCCAGCCTGAGGCACAGCCAATCCTCCCCATGCTCTCCCCTCCCTACACCCTCCCCTGCCTTCCATTCTAGGGCCCAACCTGGCTCTCCTCCCTTCTCCACCTCAAACTCCCTCTCCACTCCATGATCTTCCCCCTCCCCTCTCCAGTGCTGCTCTAAGTCCATAACCCACTCTCCTTCTACTAACTCTACTTGAGGAAATCCAAAACCTTAAACACCTCCTTACCAAATATTCCCTAGTCTCCCCTATTCTGGCTTCTTTCTCAAATAACCCTTTTATCCCTCCTGTATCTAACCTCTACTTTGATTCCAGACCCCGCCTCCAATACCCCTGCCCCTGCACCCCCTCATGGACAGGACACCCCTCCCATCTCTCCCCCTCTGGTCTCCTCCCAGGACTCCCCTTCTCCCAACCTCTCCTATGTCAAACCATACTCGCTCCCACACCCAGTCTCAGCCCCCTGCCCATGGTATCTTTCCCCTCTGGAAGGTGGCAGGCGTGGACAGGATGGTCAAGGTCCATGTCCCTTTCTCTCTTGGAGATCTAGCTCAGCTCGAACGCAATATAGGCTCTTTTTCTACTAATTCTACACACTTCATACAAGATTTTAAATACATCACTCGCACCTATGATCTAACCTGGACTGTCCTGCCCCATGTGTTTCGAGATAGCCCTCATCACTTTGGACAAGCCCAGCCTGGGATTTAACCTCCCTAGACCTTAACCCCTCCACCATCCTACAATATGTAGATGACCTACTTCTTTGCTTCCCGTCTCTCTCAGTCTCCAAGGCCTTTCTGGGGTACAAGGGATAGAGGGAACAGTCAGCTAAGACTCACCTTTCTCTCCCTCAAGTCAAGTACTTGGGGTTCCTTCTCACACCTACATCCTGCCGTTTAACTATAGATAGAAGAAATTACCTAGGGTCTTTAAAGCCTCCCACAACCAAGGAGGAAATTCTGTTTTTCCTAGGCATTGCAGGGTACCTGCACACCTGGTATCCTAATTTTGCCCTCTTGACAAAGCCACGCTATGAAGCCTCCAAAGGGAACTCCCCTGAAGTGTTGAGCCCTTAGGACCCATTACAGCAGCCTTCCACACTTTCCAGAAAGCACTCTTAAAGTCACTGGCTCTAGCTCGCCTCAAAATGAAATGTCCATTCTTCCTTTATACAACTGAGAATAAGGGCCAGGCATTTGGGGTTTTGGGACAGATGAGGGGGTCCCACTTTTGTCCTGGTAGCTTATCTCTCTAAACAGCTTGATACCACCATCTGGGACTGGCAACCTTGTCTCCGTGCTCTGGCCACTGCCACTCTCCTGGCTCAAGAGGGACTTAAGCTCACTTTGGGTCAGCCCATCTCCATCCTTTCCCCCCACCGGCTTAAGGATTTACTGACCCACACGTAACTCACTCCTGCTTGGAAACTCTTCAGGAACTTTCCTATTGGGATCCCCTAATTTCCCCGGATCCCTTACCAAACCCAAACCTAACTTGGTTTATGGATAGTTTAACTCTCACCCCAACAGGGTCCCACAGGCCATAGTATCTCTCACAGATGGCACTGAGTCAGGACCCTTACCACTTGGAACCACATCACAAAAAGCCAAACTCATGACGCTCACCAGGGCCCTAATTTTAGCCAAGGACAACCTCTTCCTCCAGCATCCCTCCCCTCTACACGACTATTTACCTGCCTTCACCCTTCTAAGGAAAACTATTCAGGGAACATGGTGACTGGATTATTCCCCAGGCTTCTAAAGGCCAAATTGACCACCCACTTCAACCTGGAGCTCACGCCTACCTGCGGGTTCACACACAACAGAAAAGAGTGAAGGAAACCCTCCAGCCATGTTGGTCCTCACCTGGTGGTCCTGTCTACCATGACTGCAGCCAAGCTCTCAGGACAACCTGGTTGGATTCACCTCTCAAACTTAAAACTGGCCAAGGAGCACAGCAAGTACCAGGCCCCCAGTATTGGGTCTCTTAAATAAAAATTTCAAGGACCCCTCCATTAACACCAATCCAGGAATAAGTTTTCTACTGACCCTATGTCTATTCTTCCCTCTGAACCCCACCTCAGCCATTCCCCACCACACCTACCCACCATGTTTTTATAAATTTAAAATGAGACAAGATAATATATATAGATAGTCTTAAAATTTCTAAGGTCACAGCTTAGTCAACTAGCCTAAAGATGTCTAGTCAAGGTTTATTTAAGGATGCTGCCCAAGCTCTATCTGCATAGCACATGGTAATTAAAAGTACCAGATTGGTGTAACTAACTTTGTTGGATGTTTAATAGCGAGACTCTAAGGCCTATATTAATCTGGTCAGAGGGACTTAAAGGGACAAATTTTTGCCCCTCGCCCTCCAAGGTTGACTAAATTCCAGGAGCTATGGAGCATTTCTCAAAATGTCCTGTAAGTTTGGTGAGTCACCTGTCCTCTTGTTCAGGGAGGCCATGGAGATCCTAGAAGATGAACTTGAACCAGTGTCCAGTCTGCAACACAGAGGAAACATTTCTTCCATGCTTCCAAGTAAAGCCCTGGTCAAGCAAGACCTCTTGACTTATCTTCACGTAGATGGAACTGGTAAAAGAAAAGCCTGAGGAGCCAGGGGCTCCCCACAAGCCCACGTGACCCCTGAGGACCAAATCTTCAAACAACCTTAAGAGTAAAAGTAAAATGGTTTATTTGGGCCAACTGTATGGTCTTAAACACCCAAAAGGAAAGTATAACCAAAATTAAAGTCATCAGTATTAGAGTTCAAGGGATTATACATCCCAGACATTAGACTTAAGTTCTTATGTTATTGAGACAGTTATCTCTCATTGATGATTTTGTTCTTAATACAACAATGCTGCTCAGATTACGACTTCAAATCTTGGTCTGCAATACTGTAGTGCCCACCTACAGCTAAGGGAGGCAACCCACTATTGTTCTAGCCTAAAATAGTAAATGATGACTAAATTTGTTTGCTCTCCCTACCTAGAAGCCTTTGAGAGGTAACTGACACTGATTCTAGCCACCCCAACAGCTATCAAAATGCCTGAAAACAAATCCTGAGCCCATCACTCTCAAGTCCAGCCTTGGCAGAAGAAAAACAAACAAAAAAGAGCTATCACCACTGCCCCTTGCCTCTTTAGATATTTTCAGGACCAAAATCCAAAAACTAACTCAGTACTAATTTTAATCAGTTGTTTCTTTCCTTTCCTCCATCCACATGTGTACGAGCGCCTGTCAACCATCGAGGACCCTGTTGAGATGAATGAAGAGGAACCCCGCTGTCTGATCCACCCCTAATCCAGTCCCCCCACATCAACCTTGTCCAGCAGGAAGTAGCAAGATGCCCCCTATCCTCTAACACAAAAGGCTGGAATGTTAGGGTTCAGATCCACAGCAGCCCCACCCCCTCACCTACAGGGCCTCATAGGTTCTACAAGCCCCTGAGATAAGCACCCTGGTCTTTGAACTTAAGAGAAGCAACTTTTCTCCACTGTTTGGCCAACACAGCAGCCTTTCCCTTTGATCTGAAAAGGGGGTGTTTTAACAGTCCCTCTCTCCCACTCCCCCCCAACCTTTAAAAAATATATCTTCCCACCTTCTGCACCCCCCAAAGCCCCCCCTCCATAAAAGACCCCAGCTCACAACCTGTGGGCAGACATTTTTCCCTACCCCAGAAGGGAATCTGTCCCCTGCAAGGCTTTCTTTGCTAATAAACTGCTTTCTCCCAACCAACCCTGTTCATCTCTTGACTTCGTCTATCAGGCTCCACATAGATTTAGTGTCAGGAAAATGTTTCTTTTCCCAAACCCTGTTGGCTTGGCCTTGTCACACAGTGAGACAGGTCAAACTTGTCACAGGCCACTTATTTCCTTGGCTGCAAAGAGGCTAAACTTAGTTTTCAATTGGATGAACTAATTACGTTTCCAGAATACTGATTTCTCCACAGCTGCTGAAGGATCTCTGACTTTTTAATCTTTTTGTTTAGAGTTTAGTTTTAATTATGTGCATATATGTGTCTGTATGTATTTTCATATGTGTGCAGTTGCCCTTAGAAGCCAGAAGAGGGCATCAGATCCCCTGAAGCTGGAGTTACAGACAGTTGTGAGCTAGTTCTCGGTGCTAGTAACTGAACTCTGGTTCTCTGCAAGAGCAGTGCGCACTCTCATCCACTAAGCTGTCTTTCCAGCCCCTTATTTCCTTTAAAATGTATGTATGTATGTATGTATGTATGTATTTATTTATTTATTTATTTATTATTTAATGTGTATGAACGTATTGCCTGTCTCTATGTAAGTGCACCCATGCCATACAATGCCTGCAGAAGTCAGAAGAGGGGGACATCTTCCCCTGGAATCAGAATTACAGACGGTTGTTAGCTGTCATATGGGTACTGGGAATCAAACCCGGGTTTTCTGCAAGGGCAGCCAGTGCTCTTAACCACCAAGTCATCCATCTACCCAGGCCCTTGTTTGTCTTTTTGGGACAGGGTCTCCCTGTAGCCCCAGCTGACCTGGAACTCACTATGTAGACCAAGCTGCCTTGATCTCACAGAAATCCACTTGTCACTGCCTCCTGAGTACTGAGATCAAAGCAGCTGTCATATGGGTACTGGGAATCAAACCCGGGTTTTCTGCAAGGGCAGCTAGTGCTCTTAACCACCAAGTCATCCATCTACCCAGGCCCTTGTTTGTCTTTTTGGGACAGGGTCTCCCTGTAGCCCCAGTTGACCTGGAACTCACTATGTAGACCAAGCTGCTTTGATCTCACAGAAATCCACTTGTCACTGCCTCCTGAGTACTGAGATCAAAGGAGTGTGTCACCATGCCTGGCAACAATTGATGTATACTTTAAAAAAATATTTTATTTATTATTTTTATGTGTATGAGTGTATTGCCTGCATTATGTAAGTGTAACCATGTCATGCAATCCCCAAGGAGGACAGAAGATGTCAGATCCCTTGGAACTGGAGTTACAGACAGTTGTTAGCTGCCATGTGGGTGCTGAGATTCTAACCTGGGTCTTATGCAAGAACACCTGTGCACTTAATGGCTGAGCCATCTCTCTAGCCCCCAACAATTGATATCTTTTAAAGTGAAGAAAGGACTAGGCACAGTGGTGAGTGTCTGTGGGCCTTGTTGCTACTCAAGAAGCTGAGGTGGGAGGAGCCCTTGAGCCTCAGAGTTTGAGACCAGCCTAGGCAACACAGCAAGACTCCATTTCAAAACAGAAATGAGTCTGAGCCAAAGTTCCCAGAAAAAAACATGCACTTTGTTAAATCCTCTGCAAGGCTGATAACCAATGAAAATCTCAGTGATTGGAGAGCTAGGTTGGGAACAAAATTACCGTGGGATACCTTTCACCCTTACTATCCCACCTCTGTGTTTGACCTAACATCCTTTGATGATTAGGTAAAATCCTACTTTGTAACGCACACACAGAACCCTGGCTTCTGTCAAACTGAAGGCTAAGACTATCATCAGTACATCTGAGGCCCATGGCAAAGATTTCCCCTTGGCTGTAACCCACCTACCTGATGTTTCTACCAAGACATTTTAGAAGTGTCTTGATTTGTGGTATTCTTTGTTCTGTTACTGTAAAAACTCCACGAACTGTTACCACATGAGAACATGTTATTTGGGGAGACCTGAATCTGTTTCCAGGCTCCAAACACTCCTATTTTGCTCCAGAATAAACTGTCTTTTTCCCTTTGAGGTGAGAGCCATGCTTTTGCATTGACAAGAGTAAAAGAAAAGAGTGATAAGAACAGTGTGTACAGATGGACCAGTGTGACGTGCCAGGCACAGAAGCCCTGATGGGAGTAGCCAGAAGCCACAGAATGCCATCACCCATCACCTGGCAGGAAGCTTCCCGAGGGAGGGAAGACCTTCCATCACTGGGAGACTCCTGTGGTCCCGGCCTGCCAGGGTCCATGCAGAGGCTTGTTGTGGACTGGGGAGAGCGGGCTGTAAGGAAGGAAGCCTGAATGTTTCTCGGGCTCAGATTCCTGGCCCGAGCCTCTGCTGAATTCAGAATCTCTCTGCCTCCGAAACATAGCAGATTAATGCCAAATTAAATACACAAGGCCTCTGTAAACCATGCCTCTGCCCAGGAAGACCCCAACTTTTCATTCTACTATGTAAATTCCATTTACAAACTTCTCTTGTGTTTATGTGGTATATGTACGTGTGTGTACAGGTGAGCAAGTGGTTGTGTGTGCGGAGGCAAGAGGAGGACATCAGGTGGCTTCCTCTGTTGATCTCCACCTTATTTTCTTGAGGCAGGGTCTTCACCAGCCTTGGAGATCACTGACCACTCTTCAGCCAGGCTGGTGACCTGCAAGTCGCAGCAGTTCCTGTCACGTTGACCCTCACAGCACTGGGGTACAGGAACATTGACCCTCACAGCACTGGGGTACAGGAATGTTGACCCTCATAGCACTGGGGTTACAGGAACGTTGACCCTCACAGCACTGGGGTACAGGAACGTTGACCCTCACAGCACTGGGGTACAGGAACGTTGACCCTCATAGCACTGGGGTTACAGGAACATTGACCCTCACAGCACTGGGGTTACAGGAACATTGGCCCTCATAGCACTGGGGTACAGGAACGTTGACCCTCACAGCACTGGGGTTACAGGAACGTTGACCCTCACAGCACTGGGGTACAGGAACATTGACCCTCACAGCACTGGGGTACAGGAACGTTGCCCACAAGTGGCTTTTTACATGGGTGCTGGGAATGTAAGCCCAGGTGTTTATGCTTGGACGGTCCACTGAGACATCTCCCCAGCCTTCTATCAATACAATCTTCTAAGTTGGGCATGGTGGCACACGCCTTTACTCCCAGCACTCAGGAAGCCAACGTAGGCCAATCTCTATGAGTTCTAGGCCAGCCTGGTCTACATAGTGAGTTCCAGGCCAGCCTGGTGTACGTGGCCGGTTCCAGACCAGTCAGGGTTACAGAGTGAGACCCTGATTCAAAAGTCAAATCAAATCTTCTAAAGTAAAAAACCCATGGTGTTGATGACTAAAGATGAACAATATTTTCAGAGCAGACCAACAAGATTTAAATCCCTCTTTTAAGCTGAAGTGGTGGTCATTTCCACCTTGCTTACAGTCACGTGCATTCCCTGTGACTCCCTCCAGCAGCTTCTGAGTTTCTATCTTTTCTAGTTTCTCTGGAGTCTTTTTAATGATTTGCTTTAAAAAAAAATTCCTCAGTTCAGCTGAGGGTGTGCCTTTCAATAGTACACACACGCACATGCACACGCACACGCACACGCGCGCGCACACAGAGGCCATCGCAAGTTTTTACCTGAAACACATTAATTGTCCAAAGGCACAGCTGAGCCCTGTGTTGTAAAGGGGTTATTTGGAGGTTTGGCACATTACTTGTAACAGACAGTTCAGAATTGCCTCACTGGTGAGTTTTCCAGAATTGCAGATGAGATGAGTGAGGCAAAATTGGCGTAATGAGGCGGGGAAGGAGCCCACAAAAGAGCAAGGTCCAAGAAGCTGACAGGGACATCGGTAGGCCTGGCCGGGAAGCCTGCGGCACCTGCATGTTGACAAACTCAAAGTTCCTCCAAGGACAGTACTAACCTGACTGGATGGTGTTTTTAAGTTATTTAAGAATTTAAGGGACGTTTGTGATGCTGCTCTGTTTTGCAAATTTGTATAATGTACCCTGCCTGAGGCAATGGAGGTACCTAATTGTATAAATACAACAGCTCATGAATAAACAAAGGGTCTAATGCAAGCACCTCAGGCTAGAGATCCAATTTAGAGCCAGCCCCACTCTCCCGCTCCTCCCACATTGCCAGGAGAAGCCACTGCAGTGCAGCTGTTGGGGTCCTTCTGCTGGGGCTGGAAAGGTGCGCTTCCTTGGCCTCAGAGGTAAGGTTGCTGGGAAATCCTGTGGAGGAAGACCATGAGTTGGCTGTAAAATAATAAGTCAAAATTCAAACATGTGGCTTTTCCCAGCTCTGCTTTGCTCTGTGTCTGGGTTTAAATGACCAGATGGATGGCCAGGTAGCTCCCCGTGCCGCTGGAGCTAAAGGACTCCTCAAAGCTGGGAGGCCTAAGTGGGCTTCCAGTTGCAGAATTCCACAAAAGATGTCCAGATGCCTGCACATCTCTTTCCTAGGGAGCAGAGCTTTGGTCTTTCACGCATTTTGGCCCCTTGGGAAGAATTCTGCAAGGGGAAGGGACTGGGGTCTTCTAAAGAGGCCTGCTTTCCTGGTGGGCAGTTTCTTCCTGTGCCTTCTCAGGGAAATCCAGAAGGTATCCAAAGTCACAAATATTCTTCTACATTTAGAGTGAGAATGCCCAGGGTAGACTTTTATAACTTGTTCATTGACTTTTTAAAAATCTAAAGTGAAAATTGTTCATTGGGCAATTTGAGATAGAGTTTTTGCTACAACCTGTGCTGGGAATAGAACCAGAGCGTCATGTGTGCTAGGTAAGCTCTCTACCACAGAGTTGTGTCCCAGCCCTACATCATTCTTAAGACATGCTAACTGGTGGATTACATCTTCATACTGAAATGTAATTTACTAGCAGATCCTGGGGAACAGAGTTCCAAAGGCCTCATGGTTTTTAGTCAATGAAATCAAAGAGTCTTGAGACTTGACCCAATGGCTCAAGTCACGATCTCCGTCATGGGAGTCCTGGAGCCACTGAGAGCAGCACCGGCACTCAGAAGATGAGGTTGTGAAGGTTAAGGTTCAGATAGCCCCACCCATTCACCAACAGGGCCTCACAGACTTCACAAGCCCCTGAGAAAACAGAACCGAGTTGATAAGCACCCTAGTCTTTGAAGTCAAGACCAGCAGACTCTTCTAAAAGGCAGCTTGCTTTTCCTTTGATCTCCGAAGACAAGATAAACAGATTCCACCTTTTAACCAGAGACTCAGGAGCTGCTTCTGCACAGCGGTTCTTCCCTTATCTTAAGAGGACAGAAACAAACCCTTCCTGACCCAGATCCTGGCTGACAGACAGAAGGAGCGGGTTTTAACAGTCCCACTACCCCTGCCACCCCCGCCTAACTTTAAAAAAAATGTATCTTCCTGCCTTCTACACCCCCCAGAAGCCTTCCCCTGTAAAAGACCCCAGCTCACGACCTGGGCAGACATTTTCCCTGCCCGGAAGGGAATCTGTCCCATGTGTTCCTTTGCTAATAAACTATTCTGCTGGAGTTATATCTGTGTCCTGGTGCTTTCTCCCAATCAATTGGATTCATCCATCACCTACTTTACCTATCAGTGAACTTCTAGGAGCTTTGGCAAGCTGGTTGTTAAACATAGCTATTAGCATAAATAAAATGATATAAACTTGCAGTTAATTAAAATTCTCCAAAAGTCACAGTAAATATCTCTCTCACTCTAAATATCTGTGCTCCAGGCTGTTTACAACTGTCCTGTCTGCATGGTGGAATTTCTGTGCCTCATAGTTATATTTTATCTAACATGCTCCATGCCCTCTTCTTATCTTTGCTTTTAAAAGGCTTAATTTATAATTTCAAATTATGTATATGCGGGGGTATGTGGGCATGAGTCCAGTGCTCACAGCTGCTGCTGCTACCTCTTCAGCATATCCCACTGGTGTGCATCACTGAAGTTGGTACTTTCTTCTCACCTTTGAGTTTCGTGATCTTGGTGGAGAACAACACAGCAGTCTGCAAATGCTATAAACCAAGGCCACTACCACCACCAATACCAGAAAAACCAATTGCTAAGAGAGTCATTAGCACACAGTGGGTCCCCATTCATAATCCTTCAGACAACCACAGCACAGAGTTTAGCATTCTAAAGATAAAGCTGCATTCTGAGACCAGGTCTCCACACTCACACGTCGAACCTCCTGGTGGTGGAACAGCTCCCGTGTCTTACTTGCTTGACTGTCGAGCATGAAGAGCTGAGGAAAATCTCTTCACTTTCAGCATCAAAGACTGACAGTGAGAAGACCAGATGGTCAAGAACTTAAACCAAGCTGACAGTCATGACGGAGAAATACACTGGTCTGAAGTACAACTGATGCCCATGGAAGGCCCGTGTCACAATCTGAACATGAAACGTCCCTGCTGATTAATATGTAGATGGTGCAATCCCTAGCTGATTGGTGCTATTTTGGGAAGCTGTGGAAACTTTAAGAGGTGGGCCTGGAGGAAGCAGGTCACTGGTGGAGTGTTCTGAGGGGCTAATTCTTGTCTTGGTCCATGCCTGTGTTCTCTTTGTTCTGCTTCTTAGTCCCCATAATGTGACTGGCCTGCTCCACCTCATCCCTCCTGCCACAATGGACCGGCACTTCTGAAACCACAGGCAAAGTACATTTCTCCCCAAGACTGCTTCTGTCGGGTGTTTGGTCCCAAAGGAGAGACAGTAGTTGTGGTGGTTTGAATGAGAAAAGCCCCTATAGGCTCAGGTATTTGAGCACTTGGTCCCCAATCAATGACTTGTTTAAGGAGGTTATGGAACTTTTAGGTGGTGGAGTCTTGCTGGAGGAAGCATATTGCTAGGGGTGGACTTTGAGGGATAACCTTGCCCCACTAGCAATTTGTTCTGTCTGCTTCCTATGTGTGGTTAAGAATTGATCTCTCCACTTCCTGCTTCTGCCCCTGCTGCCATGCCACCCCCACCATCATGAACAAACGGCAACCCCCTGGAACCATAAGCCAAAGTAAACTGTTTCTTCTGCAAGTTGTTTTTGGTCATGATGTTCCATCACAGCAGCAGAAAAATAACTAATACAGTAAACAATATAGAAAACTGATACCAAAAGTGGTGTCAGTGCTGTGACTTCCTGCCTGTGTGGCTCTTCAGCCCTTGGAACTGTTCTGTGGGAGGAATCTGGAGAAGTTTAGAGAAGCAGGCTAGAGACGGTCTAAAATTCTCTGTGCAGAACTTCACAGGCAAGTCTAGTGGGAGATTAGAAGAGCCGCGCTGTAGAAATGTGAACAGTAAGGACAGTGCTCACAAGGTTTCAGATGGAAGGGAGGAATTAGTCCAGAGACCAGCCATATAACATTCCAGCAAAGTTTGTCTACCTTTTGCCTGTGTGCTGAGATTTTGAGTGAGGCTGAATTTAAAAGTAATGATTAATGTGGTGCAGGAATTTTCAAGACAGCACAGCGCTTAGGCTGTGGCATGGTTGTGCTGACTGCTTTTAGACAGGTTTATAGTAAGAATTGGGAGCAAGATGCGGAACAGAGACTTGAAAAGGTTGCAGATTTGTCAAAGAAGTGTAAAGTTGGGGCAAAGGAAGACACGGTTTCTGACTGTATTGACACTAGGAAGAGACGTCAAGTATTTGTTTCAGGACAGTAGGAAGGATGCTTGAGAGCATCTTAGAGGCTAGTCTGCCCCATTCACTGATGACTCAAGGGTATGGAAGTGTAAACTTGTCTGAAAGAGCTTCCCTTGGGACTAGACCATGCCTCGGGCACTCTGATCACAGAGAGACACCTTGGAAGTTGTTTCCCCAGGATTTATTTACCCACTCAGCCACCTAGGGACTCAGAGGCCACTGCACCATGGTCCTGGGGTCCTGGCTATGGCTCAAATTGGTAGCAGACCTTAGTGTCATCCATATGATGCTGGCTTTTCAGGCATGCCGAATCAAAGAGTTATGGGATCGTGGAGGCTTTTACCCAGGTTTCAAGAGAAGGCTGGGGAGACCAGGCAATGTGTGGTAGAGCTATGATTCCACAACACAATCACAAGTTGTGATTCCTGCAGATTCTCTAAGAGGGAAGTGTGTGAAGCTGAGAGGATGAGCCCACACTACAGTGGAAACCCCCGGATCCTGGAACTGCAGAGGTGTGGAGTGTCCGCTGAGCAAAGCTGGAGCTAGAGAAGGACGCCACGTGACCTGCAGCTGAAAGGCCATGGGGTGGGGCTACCCAGCCTCTGGGACTCACAATATGACACCAAATGCCTCACACAGAGCCACAGGCTCCAATGTTCCTTGCTGGGTTTGGGCCTTATTTTGATCCAATCTTTCCTTGCCACCCTCCTCCCATTTGGAATGGGAACACGTCCTCTCTGCCACAGTGTATTGTAAATCTGTCACTTTCTTTTTACACAGGATAGGATGATTTGAATAGACTCCAAATATTTGGACACTTGGTCCCGAGTTCATGATCCCTATTTGTGGAGGGTCATGGAACCTTCAGGAAATGTGCTCGTACTGGAGGAAGCACATCACTGGAGGTGGGCTTTGAGAGTATATATCCATACCCACTTCCAGTCTGGCTGTCTGTACTTCCTGTGCCTGCTTGAAGATGTGCATGCTCAGCTTCCTGCTCCAGCTGCACCAGCTGCCAGGCCTCCCCCCATGATGGACTCTTACCCCTTTGGAATCGTAAGCCAAATAAACTCTTCTTCTATAAGTTGCCTTGGTCACGGTGTTTTATCACAGCAACAGAGAAGTAACTAATACAGAAGCTGGTAACAGGAATGGAGTGTGGCTGTGAACAGCCTGACCATGTTTTTTTTGGTGAAATGTGGAAGACTTTGAGAGTTTGGAGTGGAAAAGTAGAGCTTAACAGAACATTCTAGTAGGAGCCTGGAAGAAAGCAGTGCTGAGAGCAAAGTAGTTCCAGAGGGAAATAAGGACTTAAACGGTAACTGTGATACTTTATCAAAGCATCTAAGTGCCATCTGCCTGTAGCCTATGACCTTGCCTGAGGCTAAATTAAAATGAAACAGACTAATTTCTTTGCTGAAGTGGTGGTGTGGTCATTAATGGTGACTATTATGCAGATTACAATAAAAAACCAAGTGGGGGCAGAAAGAAATAGGAAATGTACAAATTGGAGAGAAAGAGAGCACTAGGAAGCTTAGTAATGTTGGAGCCAAGGCAAGTGCTGAAGAGAGGCTCTCTTTGATAAGGGGATTAGAGCCATTAAGGAGCAGCCCCAGGATTTACACTTGAACAAAGGAAGGACCCTCAGAGCAAAACCCCACCTAGCAAAGCCTCCAGCTTATGAAAGAAAAATGCCAGGAAAGATTTTATATCCCTGGAAAACCACAACGTTTGAAAGCAGCTGCTGCTAAAGTAGATGAAGCGGGCTGAGGTCCATCTCTAGTTCCCAGTGAACTTGGCAGTGCTGTTCACATGGAGCTGGTGTTAGAGGTATGAAAGACGCAAGACTGAGGGGGTCATTGATTCTTCCTCTGTGGTTTCAGAGAGTCATAAAGGAGTCTAGGCAGCGTGCAGCAGAGGAGTTCATGTGTAAAGAAGGCCCTGGGAAGCCAAGAGGCCATTATGTGAAGTTGGGAAGGCAAAGCCTGGTTGCCAGTAGAGACCCCAAGATGTTGGAGATGCCAGAGCCCTGAGACATTTGCCAAGGAGAACTGCATATATGAAGTGGTACCAGCCCTAAAGAAAGATATGTGTTTCACACAACAAAGCTAGAGGGGCTGAGCCTTCTAAGCCCTTTTGGATTTTGTGTTTGCTCTGCTGATTTTGGGTCTTGCTTTGGTCTGGTATTTCCTCAGTATGCCTCCACTCCTCCCTTTTGTAATGGGAATGCGTATTCCATTCCGTTGAATGTTGGAAGTATGTAATTAGCAGTTTGATTTTGCAAGGGGCTTACAGCTAAAAGACTCTGAGCCTCAGATGAGACTGGACTTTTTATTAGTGTGGAGACTGGTAAGAACTGTGGGGACTTTTGAAGGTTGACTAAATGCATTTCACATTATGATATGGTCATAGGCCTGTGGAGGCCAGGGAGTGGAATGTGGTGATTTGAAAAAGTGTCTTCCATAGACTTCAAGTATTTGGACAGTTGGTCCCCAGTTTGTGGTACTGTTTGGGGAAGGTCATGTAACCTTTAGGAGGTATGGCCATGCTAGAGGAAGCACATCACTGGGGATGGTCTTTGAGAGTATACACCCATGCCCACTTCCAGACTGGCTCTCTATTTCCTGCTCCTGTTTGAAGATGTGAGTGCTCAGCTTTCTGCTTTAGCCACCTCTTGGCCACCTTCCCACCATGATGAAGTCTTATCCCTCTAGAACCTTAAGTCAAATAAACTCTTCCTTCTATAAGTTGCCTTGGTCATGGTGTTTTATCACAGCAACAGAGAAGTAACTAATACACAGGGCCTCAGGGCTAAGACAGCACCTTGAGTCTCAGAGGAGACTTAGAATTTGGACATTTGAACAATGTTTGAACTGTTAGGACTATGGAAACTCTTGAAGATGCATGGAAGGCATTTTGCACAGTGAGATGGCCCTAGGACTTAGGAAGTTGGGGGCCTAATATTATGGTTTAAATATGAACTATTCTCACAGGTTCATGTGTTAAAACCTAATCATAGTACCATTTGGGGAGATGGCAGGGCAGATCCCTGGAGATATGTGACTGGGGACTGAACCTTCACTTGGCTCCTTTCTGTGTTCCCTTTCTTTGCTTCTTTGCTGCTGTGATGTGATCTCTGTTGTGCCACTGCTGCCCTGATAAGATGGATGGTATTCCTGAAACTCTGGGGAAAAGAAATAATTTCTCTCTTCAGCTGTCTATATGAAGCACTTGGTCAGTGATTAAAAAGTAATGAATATATCCAGCTTAACAAGCCTTTTCTAAGCAAAGGCTGCTTTGGAGGTGCAGTATCTATGACAGGATCAAGCAGGGCGACTCTGATGAAGGGGACAGGCTGGTGCCCACTGGCCCTGAATCTGCCTGCACAGCATGGAAAGTTGTGTCACAGAGCAGAAAGTAAATGTCACTTGCCAGTGACATGACAGTGCACACAATGGGTCTGCTTCCAACCATTATAGCAGTCTCCAGAAGCTGTTTACAAACACGGCTGGATTTACCTGACAACCTGACATTCTCCAAAATGAGGATCTGTTTCCAGACAAAAGAAGGGTTTTCTTGAGTACTTCTAAGCTCTGGGAAGCAACCGAGTTCCCACTTGGACAGTAGGAAGAAGTCTTTACCCAGCATCCTCTATTGAAAGGGAGCAAGCAATCATAAGAGACCAGGGGAGACTCGAGACTTGTAGGAAAGTCTCAAGTGTCTTGTTTACACATGGAGCCAGCACCTTCCGCAGAAAATCCCTACCTTGCTAATCATTCCAATAACATCCATAAGACGACAAGTGATCTTTCCTTTGTGCTACTTGAAAAGGTCCCAGGATTCTTGTATGGGCCAGCAGACCAAGAAGTAAAGAGGCTAACCAAAGATCTGTCCCTAGGGAAGGGGGGTGGGTAGCCACAGGAATGTAGAGGGTACTTGCAAACCCTGGAATGTCCTTGTTTTTGAGAATCATCATTAAAGCCCTATCCTTGGTTAACTTGTGGGCTTCATGGCTTTCTTTCAGTGGCGTCCTAATCGCTAATCCTCTACCGTCATAGCTACACAATTCCTAGCCTAGACTGCCTTCCTAATTACCATGTACACATGATTCATGACTTACATTTTTCCCACCAGTTCTGAAGCTTTCCAGTATGTAGAATTAACCACGGTCCAATGTCTTGCAGATGTGTTTATTTCCTTGGATTCTCCCTTGACTTCACGTGCCGAGTGCACACACTTTCCCCCGTGAGCCGCTGGGGCTCTGGAGCTGCTCAAAACTCATTCAGGCTCTTCATGAGCCCACCAGCACCACAGGACTGGGTTCCCTTTCCCACCATCCACCCAGATAACCTGAATTCCTGCCCCATTGTCAATACTGTTTGCACTACCTCTCGATGGGACAAAGGATGGGGTTGGCACAGCAATGAAACTGTCCATTATAAATTCCAAAAGAAACACTCCAGTTTTTTACACTTCTCTTCCATGGATTGGAACAGGTTCCTTACCCTCTCCTTTTGAGAGCACCCTTTGTAAGGTAACTGAAGTGAGGGCCCTATTGTAGAAGAAAACTCTACTTCCCTCCCCATTTGGAGCACAGAGCTTAAAGTTTAGATTTTTGAGAAAGTAGAAATTCTTCTTAAGTCTTTAGTTCTAGGTTAAAGTCTCCATTCCAATCTAATAAAAGAAGATGGAGCTGAGCCACTGAACTAGGTACCGGTCTCATCATTAAAAGAATGGACCTTTATATCCAGTAGGCTCCTGTCCCTTATGATACTGATTGCTGAGTTAAAGTCAGGCTATGTAGGGGAGTGAGAAAAACTGAACCCTTGGACCTTTAGCATCTTCTAAGGACGACCACATCCAATTCCAATTAAAACAGAATGAGAACCAAGAAAAATATTTTACCCTGAGGCTAGGAACACACAGACAAGGAGAATCAAACAGGGAAAACCTGTTTGTCTTGTCCTAGGCATCGGTGACTTCTCACATCATTAACAAAATCGCTATATAAATATTTCCCCAGGAGGCCACTTCTGAGACTCAAAACTTTCTCCTATTAAGAGAGGAGAGAAGTTATCTTCTTTTTTTTCATCATGATTCAGCCTCTTGTAGAGAAGATGCATCAGAGGCATGTGTTCCCCAGAGGTAAACTGAGAATTGAGGGCCATGCTCTTCTCTCCTTGAACAGACCAACCAATTCCATGGGAAACGATGAATGAGTTTGGGTGACATCTTCCTGTTACAATCCAGTGCTCGGTCTCATGGCTAATGTAAGCCTCCTCTCTTCTGGGTAATGGTTCCAGAACATTTCCATCCTGTTTACATCTCTAGCCCCTGACTGATGGGAGTATGTAATGTGTTAGACAGATCCAGGAAACTGTGTCAGGAATTACTTAAAACACCCTTAAAATAATAACAAATTTAACACATTTTAGAAATGATTTCCGAATGATAACTCTCGTTGATATCGTAACAATTCAGATTTGGCAGAAAGGTCATTAACAAGGGAACAGCACAGGCAGAGATCATAGGTGTGGGTAGACTTGTTGACTTGCATGAAAGAAAGCAAGTGAGAAAAAATTTAATTGGTAATAGGACGTGTATGAGTTAGTTGTCAATGCTCTAGTCAAAATACCTGACATAGACGAGTTATAGGAGGAAAAGCTTATTTAGTTCACAGTTTCAGGGGGCTCAGTCCATGGTCTTTTGGCCTCACATGCTGAGCACAGTATCATGTCCACAGAAACTTGTGGAAGAAGAAAACTGCTCACTTCACAGCTGACCAGGGAGCAGATAAAGGGGAAGGCAGATGCTCAGCTCACTTTCTCTTTTTCCATTTTTATTCTCTCAGTCCCTGAGCCCCATAGGATGGTGCTGCCCACATTAAAGATGGCTTTTCCTCCTCAGTTAATCTTCTCTGGAATTGTTCTCACCTGGAGACGTGGCTCATGAATGTCCTAGGTGTTTATAAGGTCCATCAAACTGACAATAAGGTTAAACTACAGCAGGATGGAAGGCCTAACACTGAGCATGACACTTCTGCCTGACCTCTCTTCTTTCTGGGACTGTAATAGCAAAACAGCCACAGTCTTTGTTTATCTGACTTTCTACTTCCTTGTTGCTCCAGAAGTTTATCCCCTCCAAGCACTCATGTGTTCAGGTTGGTCTAATAAAGCAAGAGATAAGAGAAATCATTTGTTGAGTAGACAGGTATGGGGGTCGAATGGGAAATATCCCCAATATGGTCAAGGATTTGAACATTTTGTCCCCAGTGGGTAGAGATGTTGGGAAGCCAAGGAATCCTGAGGATGTATAGTCTTGCTAGAGAAAGCACGTCACTGGGGTGGGGTTTGAGCATTCATAGCCTGGCCCCACTTCCCCTTTGCCCTCTCGGCTTCCTCTCTGCAGCTCAAGAAGTGAGCTCTCAGCTTCCAGCTCCAATCACCATGCCCTCCACTGTTGCCATGCCTCCCCATGGACTCTCCCTCTGTAATCTTAAACCAAAATAAACTTTTTTTCCCCATTAGTTGCCTTGGCCATGGTATGTTATCACAGCAACAGAAAAGTAACACAACAGGCAGCTTTGCTTCTATGGTCTCATTCCTCAAAGCGACTTCCATGAGGGTGGAAGACCCACGATTATGTCAGTGGGTTGATTACGTCAGTGGGTTGACCCAGGCATGGCTACCGGGTGACTAAGCTTAGCACAGGTTTTAGCTCTGCCAGGGCGGACATGTGCCCACTGAACCAGCTTGCTTTAATTCTCTTGATTTGGTGTTCCAAAGAAAGGCCAAGGAGTCTACTTTTTTCCCCAGATGCCTTGCTTATGACAAAGCAAATGTGGGAGTTTTTTCTAGGATGGAGACTTCATGCTGTATAACTGGGAAGGAAGCTCAGCAGTGAGTCTGCCTGCAGTTACAGTCGAGCTCATCCACTTCCAGTTCTAGAAAGAGCAAGGACATTTGTTCTAGGTGAGGAATCAGATGAAAATCTACAGTTTTTCCTCTCTAGATATGGTTCTGATATGGGTCATGGATTGTGCAGAATCAAGATGAAGGAAGTTGTGTGTGTCCTGGGGGTGATATGCTTAGCTCAGCATCAGTTCTGTTCCCTGTGAAATGGAAGTCTCACCGTGAAGGAGCCTCTTAAGTGTGTGACCAAGATTGATGCCTTCAAAGTGCCTCAGCAGTCTCCGATAGAATCGACGATGTCCCACTAGCCATTTCCCTTTCGTGTTTTAGATTTTTTTCATATTCATCCAAGACTCAGAAGAACCCAGCATCATAGGTGTAATGAGTTTGCTCAAATGGTTTTCCAAAGAGAGGACCCTGATGGTCTAAAGCAGAAAGAACCCCTGCCATTGACTCCAACAGCTGAGCCAAACATCTGCCAGCAACTTACCCATGTTGCAGCTATATTTAAATGCATTTATTCAATAAAAAGACCTTATGCACCCATTGTATGCCCAGGACTCTGTTAAGTAACTGGATTTAAAATGAGACTCTGTTTTCTTGGAATTCACAGGCCTGTCCACCTCATCCTAAATGTCTTAGATCACCACCCAGCTCTCTAAGCTGCATGCCACCACTAGCCCCAACCCCAGAGAGAAAAGAGCTGGAGTCCAGTCACTTATCAAGCCTCACAGATGAGGGTTTATGGGAAACAGAGTGCTGATGGAGGTTGATGCCATGCACTTGCTTAGAAGACGGGGTGCTCATCTTTGGGGCATAAGGAAAAAGTACCTTGTCATGTGTGATTGTCATTTCCTGATCTGGGTTGGAACATTTGCAGTCCAAAGCCAGCACCTGCCAACATGTACAAGGCTCACACTAAAGTGAGCAGCTGAACCCACCCCTATAGTTTAAAATTGCATATTTGCACATGTATGTGCACTCATACACGTATGTACATCTGCAGACCCGTAAGCTCAGAGCAGGTGTGTGTGTCTGAAAGAAGGATTAACAGCCCTGTGTTAACAGGAATCAAAAACACAATGACTGCATACAGAAATGCCACACAGGCCTGGGCTTGGCTTAGTGTTCTGTCATCACCATTGGGACATCCGCAGCACGCTTCCACGATGCGTTTTGCACTGGGTCCCACATAATGAGGTTTATCCCAGGAGTGAGCAGCAAGGTGAGAGCATAAGAAAGAGGCTGTGAAGGAACTGGGATGACAGGGTCTGGGTAGCCACCAGTGATGGGGGCACTTCTCACCTGGCGTGGGCACCGGGCACCCTGGAGTCAAGCAGAGCTCATGCCAAACCAGGAGCAGGGAACACGAAATCCTGATCGAATGCTTGGAGTGGAAATCAGAGCACTGTCACCAGAGCTAGTCCTGAAATAGCTTTCAAAATGTGTCTCGGGGTGTTTTTAGAAGCTCATTTAAAGATTTTTAAGTTTTATTTGAATTTACAGGCAGGTGTGTGGGTGTGTGGGTGTGTGCTCATGAGTGCAGGTGTGTGTGTGCACGAGTGCAGGTGTGTGGGTGTGTGCTAATGAGTGCAGGTGTGTGTGTGCACGAGTGCAGGTGTGGGGGGGGGTGCTCATGAGTGCAGGTGTGTGTGTGCACGAGTGCAGGTGTGGGGGGGGGTGCTCATGAGTGCAGGTGTGTGTGTGCACGAGTGCAGGTGTGGGGGGGGGTGCTCATGAGTGCAGGTGTGTGTGTGCACGAGTGCAGGTGTGGGGGGGGGTGCTCATGAGTGCAGGTGTGTGTGTGCACGAGTGCAGGTGTGGGGGGGGGTGCTCATGAGTGCAGGTGTGTGTGTGCACGAGTGCAGGTGTGGGGGGGGGTGCTCATGAGTGCAGGTGTGTGTGTGCACGAGTGCAGGTGTGGGGGGGGGTGCTCATGAGTGCAGGTGTGTGTGTGCACGAGTGCAGGTGTGGGGGGGGGTGCTCATGAGTGCAGGTGTGTGTGTGCACGAGTGCAGGTGTGGGGGGGGGTGCTCATGAGTGCAGGTGTGTGTGTGCACGAGTGCAGGTGTGGGGGGGGGTGCTCATGAGTGCAGGTGTGTGTGTGCACGAGTGCAGGTGTGTGGGTGTGTGCTAATGAGTGCAGGTGTGTGTGTGCACATGAGTGCAGGTGTGTGGGTGTGTGCTCATGAGTGCAGGTGTGTGTGCACAGGAGTGTAGGTGTGTGGGTGTGTGCTAATGAGTGCAGGTGTGTGTGTGCACATGAGTGCAGGTGTGTGGGTGTGTGGGTGTGTGCACATGAGTGCAGGTGTGTGAGTGTGTGTACATGAGTGCAGGTGTGTGGGTGTGTGTGTGTGTGCACATGAGTGCAGGTGTGTGGGTGTGTGCTCATGAGTGCAGGTGTGTGTGCACAGGAGTGCAGGTGTGTGTGTGCACATGAGTGCAGGTGTGGGGGGAGTGTGCTCATGAGTGCAGGTGTGTGTGCACAGGAGTGCAGGTGTGTGTGTGCACATGAGTGCAGGTGTGTGGGTGTGTGCTAATGAGTGCAGGTGTGTGTGTGCTCATGAGTGCAGGTGTGTGGGTGTCTCATGAGCGCAGGTGTGTGGATGTGTGTGTGTGCACGTGAGTGCAGGTGTGTGCGTGTGTGCTGTGTGTGTGCACATGAGTGCAGGTGTGTGGGTGTGTGGGTGTGTGCACCGGGTTCCCTGGAACTGGAGTTACAGTTGTTGTGAACCCTGATATGGGTGTTGGGAACTTGTGTGTGTGCACATGAGTGCAGGTGTGTGTGTGTGTGTGTGCACATGAGTGCAGGTGTGTGGGTGTGTGCACATGTGAGGCATCCAACATGGGGGATAGGAATCAAACTCAGGTTCTCGTGCAGGTGTGTGTGTGTGCACATGAGTGCAGGTGTGGGGGGAGTGTGCTCATGAGTGCAGGTGTGTGTGCACAGGAGTGCAGGTGTGTGGGTGTGTGCTCATGAGTGCAGGTGTGGGGGGAGTGTGCTCATGAGTGCAGGTGTGTGTGCACAGACAGGAGTGCAGGGGTGTGTGTGCACATGAGTGCAGGTGTGTGGGGGTGTGCATGAGTGCAGGTGTGTGTGTGTGCTCATGAGTGCAGGTGTGTGGGTGTGCACAGGAGTGCAGGTGTGTGGGTGTGTGCACAGGAGTGCAGGTGTGTGGGTGTGTGCACATGAGTGCAGGTGTATGGGTGTGTGGGTGTGTGCACATGAGTGCAGGTGTGGGGGGGGTGCGGGTGTGTGGGTGTGTGTGCATGAGGGTGTGTGGGTGTGTGTGTGTGCACATGAGTGCAGGTGTGTGTGTGTGTGCACATGAGTGCAGGTGTGTGGGTGTGTGCTCATGAGCGCAGGTGTGTGGATGTGTGTGTGTGCACGTGAGTGCAGGTGTGTGCGTGTGTGCACATGAGCGCAGGTGTGTGGATGTGTGTGTGTGCACGTGAGTGCAGGTGTGTGCGTGTGTGCACATGAGCGCAGGTGTGTGGATGTGTGTGTGTGCACGTGAGTGCAGGTGTGTGCGTGTGTGCACATGAGCGCAGGTGTGTGGATGTGTGTGTGTGCACGTGAGTGCAGGTGTGTGCGTGTGTGCACATGAGCGCAGGTGTGTGGATGTGTGTGTGTGCACGTGAGTGCAGGTGTGTGCGTGTGTGCACATGAGCGCAGGTGTGTGGATGTGTGTGTGTGCACGTGAGTGCAGGTGTGTGCGTGTGTGCACATGAGTGCAGGTGTGTGGATGTGTGTGTGTGCACGTGAGTGCAGGTGTGTGGGTGTGTGTGTGTGTGCACATGAGTGCAGGTGTGGGTGTGCACATGAGTGCAGTGCACAGGGAGGAAAGGGGCGTTGAAGGCAACTTGGGTCCTCTCCAGGAGTAGTACACGCTCTTGACCCCCCGGCCATCTCTCCAGCCCTAAAATATCTATTTGAATTATTGCTAGTTGTTTTAAAATGAACATGAGGTGGCTGGAGAGAGCGGGCTCAGCAGCTCAGAGCACTTGATGTTCTTGCAGAACACCTGAGTTCAGTTCCTGAATCCATAACAGGAAGCTCACAACTGCCTGTAACTCTGGCTCCAGGGGATGTGATCCCCTTCTGTTGGCCTCTGCAGGCACCCACATGCACGTGACATACACTTAAATGGACATGAGTAAGTCATGATAAGAATGGACTTTACCTGGATCTCAAAGATGGGAATTCTGGTAGGTGGACCTGGAGGAGCTGGAGGAGGCTGTTCAGGATAGATCCAAAATATAACCAAAGGCAAGCAGTTCTGAGTTATAGTCAAGTTCCAGAAAATACACAAACGATATGTTTCCATCACTGTAACAAAACACCCGAGATAGTTTATAAAGAAAAAATTTCTGTTTGAGCTCACAAATTTTCAGACTCCAGTTTGTGATGGGTTGCCGCAGTCCTCTGAGCCTGTTGGAAGTCAGCAGGAGAACAGGATCAGAAAGAGGTCTGGTGGGAACTGAAGAAGCTCAACAGTGTTAAGTGTCAGTGGGAGACCTGGTGGTAGCTAACCATTAGATGACTGAAAAGAAGACACAGGGAAATAGTTTTGATTGGGGGGCGGTGACACTTATTCAAAGGTGAATTTTGAAGAATGTGAGAAGCAAGCAAGGACGACTCATTAAAAACACGTTGTGTTGGGCAGGCCACTTCCTGGATCCAAAGCCACCGCCTTTCTGTGCCCTGCCTGGTGACTCTGGAGCTGGAGGCTGGGCGGCTCCCTTTCCAGCTGCAGTGTCAGGCTTCATCCATAGAGGGCCCAGGAGTGGCCAGGTGCAGCGAGGGCGGCAGGAAGGTCTTCACCGCAAGGCTCCTCGTGGAGGCTCAGCGGCCTGAGTTTTTCAACCACAGCTGCTTCCGTCAGCGGCCACTGTGTCTACACCGGCTCCAGCATTCTCCCGGGCCTCCAGCAGGTCTCTTCCACGTCCCTCCAGCACAATACTCTCTTTTATGGGGTCTGATTCTCAGCCTCTGTGTTGGCGTGGATGCTCCTCCCCTGCCACCATCCTGGGAGGAGTAAGGATGTTCCTTTTAAAATATTTATAAATTATTTTTTAAATATGTTTAGGTGTACTGCCTGCATCTATGTAAGTGCACGGCTATCATACAATGCCCGCAGAAGTCAGAAGAGGGGGACATCTTCCCCTAGAATCAGAATTACAGACGGTTGTTAGCTGTCATATGGGTGCTGGGAATCGAACCCGGGTCCTCTGCAAGAGCAGCCAGTGCAGGAGGGACCCAGTCCATATACTGGTGATTGATCAGGACCATTTAGCTGTACATATTTAAACCTAAACCTCCTGACAGGTCTCTGGAGACAGAGTTGGGGGATCATTGGACACCTCTGTTTGTCTCTTCTTCATGTGGTGACGTGGAATAAATCTCCTTTGTCTGCTTCTTACTGTTATTTCTCTCTTTAATTGGTGTGTTGGGGATGCATGGCCAGTTCATTTGCTAGGGCTGCCAGGGCTCAGCACCCCCCACCCCACTCCTACCCCCGCCACCTATTACGTGTCATTCCCTCTTCAACCTGAAGGGGGCGCTGCTCCTTTGCACGTGCTTTTTCTGAACTCCTTAGCGTATTTTATTACATTTTTAGCAATGAACCACTTTCTATTAACTAGCAACTCTTCATATCACATTTTGTCTATTCAAGTGGACGTTGTTTCTGATTCTAGCTTGTGAAAGAGAGGTTGAACCTTATGTGTATATGGCCTCAACTTCTAAGTTGAAAGTACAGAATGAAAATAAAGATTGTTGAAGGCTGACACTACAAAGATTAGAACAGGCAGCCTGAAAACCAGTGGTTTTCTCACCAAAGCCTCGAGCCCCTCATAGAACACTCTAGAGACACTGTGGCTGCTAATGAGAGGTTGAGTCCGGTGACAATACGGGTCACTTCCACCATGAGAGCCAGTGATTCTGCAATGGGCTCAGTTCTTCCTCTTGCCCCAGTAATTGACTCTCCTAATTCCTTTTAGCTTCCCTGAACAAATACTTGTGCTTTGATGCCATATAAAAAGGCATGAACTCAATGTGAGAGAAGTGAAAATAATTACTCTTGAATTAAAGTTTTCCTGGGGACTTTTAATAAAACAACCTGTGACATTTCTTGTTAGTATTGCTGCCTGGGCACCATGGTATTTTCTGCTTCATAAACACCTGGGTTTGGAATTTCTAAAAATACTCTAAGAATGACCAGTGTAATGTTTGGGGAAGAAGTGGCCAGCGGGTCTCGTGGCCCTTCGGGGAGAGCGACTTTGGTCCTCCCTGTCATCTGTTCTCTTCAGTTCACACAGCTCATCTGTGGACGGGAGGTTGGGAAAACTGTTACAGGCACACGTCTGCGTCCCCAGGGTGATGCTGAACTTCCCAGGTTCCTTGTGTCCCAGGACAAAGAATCACGCCAGAGACAACGAAGAAATGGAGATGGTTTGTTAAGAAAAGACTCCTGGGAGTGAAGTGGGTTGGTGAGCCGGAAGGCAGGTGCTTCTGTGCAGGGCCAGGAGGCTCAGGACCCTTCGGGGGTCATTTGCATAGCACCGCCTCCCCTCATCTTTGCATATTATGGGCTCTTCTCCCCATGCTCTGTGTGGTGCATGTGGCCCAGGTGGGAAGGACTTCCGTTCCTTTGCCAACTGACTGCTTTCATGTTAATATTTTATTTATGTATTATTTCTATTTTATTGTATGAATGTATGCAAGTGCACCTGTGTCATGCAATGCCCAAGAAGGTCAGAAGAGAATGTCAGATCCCCTGGAACTGGAGTTAAAGATGGTTGTTAGGTACCATGTGGGTGCTGGGAACTGAACCCAGGTCCTCTGTAAGAGCAGCCAGTGCTCTTAACTGTGGAGCCATCTCTCCCACCCCATATGTTAGCATTTAAAATTTATGTTTAGTGTATGTGTTGATGCATGTGTGATGGCATGTATATGGAGGTCAGAGGACAATTTTGTGAGGTTAGTTCTCTCCTGGAATCCATCCATCCATGGTTCTGGGGACAGAACTCTGGTTGTTAAACTTATCTGACAAGCCCCTTTATCTGTTGTTGGTCTCTCCAGGCCCTACTCTTCTGCTGAAAAACCAAGTAGGATTTGAGCAAATGATCCAAGGTCATGTTTCTGAAAGAAATCTCCCCTGAGCATCTGGTGGACAGATGTTTCTTGACTAACAATGGGGCTGCATCCTAGCGTACCTATTGCAAGCTGAAAACAGTACAAGCCAAATGCTGCATCAGATACACTTAACCGACAGAGGGCCATGGCCAGCAGCACAGCACGGCAGAGCATGGAGCATGGGTTGTTGTGGGGCTGACTGGCTGCTATTTGCCTCCCCTGCCCAGTGTTGCAGGGAAGAATCAAGCTGCCCACCTCTAGCCCTGGAAAAGACCCAGATTCAAAACTCCAGGAACAGTTTCTACTGCCTGTGTATCACTTCCACACCACATTGAAACCTTGTAAGTGGAAGCATCCTAAGTAAATTGGGAACCATGTGTATTCTGATCTAGTCCCCTCCTTTCCATAAGTGAAGAGCTAAAAATACCAGCTTATGTTTTTGTGCTCACCAGCTCCAACATATGGGCGTGGAACGCTGCCAGTCCGGAATTCTGCCCTTCTGCAGTCCGGCCTACCACTCCCGCTTCGTTCCCAGTGCCAGCTTCTTGATTCTCTAGCAATTTGACCTTTAATTCTGATGCACTGTTGTTCCAAGGAGCAATGCTTTTCTCCTGCTTTATGTTTGCAATCACGGTTTAGACTTCTAGTCACTCTTTCACTTTAAATTAAAAGTATTTTTCGTAATTTCGTTTTACACCAAGCATAGGTGTACCAACTTGTTTTTGTTGGGTCTCACATATAAATGGATCTTGTCTTTCCGTCAGTCTAAGCAGCTGTTTTAAGGTCGAGAACACTCAGGTTTAGCCGCTTGGACACTGTGCTGGTCTCATTCTTTCTTTACTGCTCTTTTGTGTCCTGAATTCCTAATGTGACTTAAGTCTCACTTCTTCTATCCGTTCCCCTGTATAATACCTGTTAAATGTATCTGGCAATGGCAATACTTGGTTGTCAGAAAAAGGGTAGGATGGGCTGGAGAGATGACTCAGTAGTTAATAGCATCGGCTGCTCTTATAGAAGACCCAGGTTCAAATCCCAGCACCCACATGGCAGCTAACAGCCATGCATAACTTCAGTTTCAAGGAATCTGATGCCCTCTTCTGACCTCCGTGGGCACTGCATGACACAGGCGCACTTTCATGCAGACAAAACACTCATACAAAATAAAACAAAACGGAATAAATAAATTTTCTAAAAAATAAAAAGAGCAGGAAAACAAAGCAAGGGTCACTGTCCTAGTGTCATTTCTGTTGCTGTGATAAAACACTCTGACCAAGAGCATCTTAAGGGAGGAAAGGGTTTATTTGGCTTATACTTCCAGGCCACAGTTCATCACTGAGGGACGTCAAGGCGGGAGCTATGGAGGAATGTTGCTTACTGGCTTGTTCTCTGACTCACTCACAGGTTCATTCTTAGCTAGCTTTTTTTATACATCCCAGAACTACTTGCCTAGGGAATGGTGCCACCAATACTAGGCTGGTCCCTCCTATATCAATTAACAACCAACACAATCCCCCCACGGGCCAGTCTGAGCTAGGCAAGTCTTCAGCTGAAGCTCTCCTGTCGGATGACTCTAGGCTTTGTCAGGCTGACAGTTAAAGGTCATCACAGAACTGATGCTGTGGGAATGTGTACACAGAGCAGGGGATATAGCTGCCCTCAGAGTTCCCAGATAGCCTAGATAACAAAAAGGTTACAGGCAGGAAAGTGTGCTGATCACTTCTGAGGCTCCAGGAGCTCAAGCAAGTGTCACCTACCAAGAAATCACCGGTTGGGTCAGTGTGGTGTCGGTACCCAAGAAGAGATGCTGTGAACAAGCCTGACTATGGGCTCCTAGGCCTTTGGATCATATTTGCAGGAGGAACTTGGAAAGATTTCAAGTTTCAGACTGGAGAAGTTCCTGAATTCTGTGAGCAGTGATTTCTGGACAATTCTGAAGGGAGTTCAGAAGACTGAAATGCTGACAGGAGTGTGTGCCCTGAAAGTCTGAATTCAAAAGAACAGGCTAAGCACTTGGGTGGAGAAAATGTTAAAACCGTATTGCAGCTGAGTTGTGGCATGGTCACTGCTGGCTACTTGTAGCCTGGTTTGCAGTGAGGATGAAGAGCAAATAGTGGACTAGAAAGGTAGCGAACAAGCCGCTTGGCTGGGTGAGAAGTGTGTTTAAAAGTGCAGGCTAAGTGGTTACAGCTGCTAAAGAGATCAGTGCTATTGAAAAGAAGCCGTGCGGGCTAGAGTAATGGCTTAGCCTTCGGAGCACATATAGCCCTGGCAGAGGACCCCAGTTTGATTCCCAGCACCCAGGTAGCTTACAACCACCTGTAACTCCAGCTCCAGGGGATCTCCCATTGAAAGGCCCAGGACATAAAACTAAAAACACATTTGAAAGACTTTCATTTGAGGAGAGGGTGGCCAAGGTTTCCCACAATCCCCTTGTTGCTACAGCTGTGGTCCAAGGCTACCCAGAAACTGCTTGAGCTGGGAGCACAATTTTATGTCACCCACATGGCACTGGTTTTGCATGCATGCAGGATGCAAGAGTTATAGGGCTGTGGAGGCTTGCAGCAATGTTTTTGAGAAAAGATTGGAGGCCAGACAATGCATAACGGGTTTGAGCTCCCTACAGGGTGCTCCCAAGAGGCTGTGCATTAAGCTTTGAGGGGAAGCCTGAGTGGCAATGGAGACTCAGGATGTTTTGGAATGCTGGGAATGTGGAACAGAGAAAGCTGCCTGCACTGAAAGGAGCTGGTCCTGGAGAGAGGCCATGGGCACCACAGGGAACAGGGCCAGAGTGGGCTGTCCAAGCCTGTTGGAACTCATATCGTGCCACTAGGTAATCCAGTCACTGAAAATGCAACATGTAATGTTTGGCCTGCTGGGCTTCAGTCCTGCTTGGACCCCATCTCTCCTTGTCACCCCCTACTCCGCCCTTTGGAATGGGACTATTTACCCCATGCCATCATGTTTTGGAAACATGTGACTTTCTTTTTGATTTTAGAGGGGCTCAAAACTAAGAGATTATCTTGAAGTCTTAATAGAGACTTTGTGCTTTTGAATATTGTTGAGACTATAGGGACTTTTGAAGTTAGACCAAATGCATTTTGGGATGTCCACGCACTTTTGCAGGGCAAGGGCAGACTGCTACTGTTTGATTCTGAAACCAGATTCATCTTTTAGGCACTTGTTCCCCAGCAGGTGGCACAATTTGGGAGGCCGCCACACCTGGCAAAAACAGGTTTCTAAGAACAGGCTTTGAGCTTGGCCTTGGTTCTGGCCACTCTTTGCTTCCTGGTCCAACACACCATTCTGCTACCATAAACTCTGCCATGTCCTCCTTGACATGACAGACTGAGATCTCTGCAGTCGTGACCTTCCTCTTTTAAGCTGTTTCTGTGAGGCATTTTGGTCACAGTGATTCAAAAGCACCTAAGAAGACCCAGCAACTATCACTAAGGAGACTTGAGAGTCAATGACAGCTCAGCAGAGGCAGCAAAGGCCAAGGCTGTGGGTGCTAAGAAAGTTATCCAAGTAAACTAAACTCCAGAAAGGCCTTGAGCAGGGAATGAACCAGGAGGAAAGGCTTAGCACCAGGTCCTGGGACATGGAGGGGACCAGGATGTGAAGGAGTCCAGTGAAGCCTGACATAAGACAGAGCAGGGAGATTCCCCCAGTGGAGTTCGACTTCCTAAGAGAAACAGTAATAGCTTTGGGAAGCCGTGGAAGAGTGAACACGGTTCTCCCCTAATCCCCAGCTCCAGGGTAAGCATTAAACATGGATTATGTAATAGGCCAGACTCCATTAAGCTTCTCCTGCTGATGTCAAGGCCTGGTGGCGGGAAGTGGCGAAGCAATCTGAGGGAAATCAATCACCAGCTCAGTAGGAAGTGAGGGTCATCTACAAGTCAGTGGCTGCCATTTCCAAGAGCATTAATTCAATGAACATGCACTGTAAGAGCCAATGGAGGAACACGGAATTTGGGGTGATGTCATGTTACCACCTTACTCATGCCTCATAAACACTCTGTGAGATTATTTTCTTTAACCAACTTGGAAGAGCACTCTCAGAAATAAAGTGACTCGCCCAAGGAGGCAGAGGTCCTAGGGGCCAAGGTCCAGCTTGCCTTTCCTGGAGTCTAAAGGCACCCTGGGATCTGATCCAGCCCCTGTTGTTCTAGTCTTCCCTTATTATTTTTAATTAAAATAAATTTATGTGTATGAGTGATATGCCTGCATACAAGCAAGTGCACCTGTGTCATGCAATACCCGTGGAGGCCAAAAGAGGGCGTCGGATCCCCTAGAACTGGAGTTACAGACAGTTGTTAGCTGCCATGTGGGTGCTGGGATTCAAACCCAGGTGTTTTGCAGGAACAGCCAGTGTATGAGTGTATTGCCTGCATGTATGTGAGTACACCTGTGTTGTGCAATGCCACGGAGGTCAGAAGAGGGCTTCAGATTCCCCTGGAACTGGAGTTAAGGACGGTTTGTAGATGCCATGTGGGTGCTGGGAATTGAACCCGGGTCCTCTCCAAGAGCAGTCAGTGCTCTTAACCACTGAGCCATCTCTCCAGTCCCAGAATTGTGTGGTCTTAAAGAAAAATTTAAATTGTAAGATTATACCTAATTCAAATAAAAATGTAATGTGTAACTTCGAATCCCATAAAGTTTAAAGGTTACTTTACTTTGACTGAAATGCTAGTTTGAAAAGTCATGTGTGTGCATATGAGTGTTTTGCCTACATGTATGTAGATGCACTATGTGCATGTACTGCCCATGGAGGCCAAAAGAAGGCATTAGATCCCTTGGAGCTAGAGTTACAGACAGTTGTTAGCTGCCATGTGGCTTCTGGGAACTGAACCTGGGTCCTCTACAAGAGCAACCAGTGCTTTTAACCACTGAGCCACCTCTCCAGTTCCTAGTTTCAGATGTGTTCTGTCAAAGGAGAAAAACAATCAACGGCCCTTCCCAGATGTAAAGCCTATGAACCCTAATGATTGGCCCAGCAAATTATCTCTTTTAGTACAACAGTGGTGCTTTTATCTTGAGGGTAATCAACAGCCACCTAACTGGACGTGAGGCCCACTCAATAGGAAGCAATTCACATGTGGTACTGTAAACATAGGCAAGTACATGTCTGGAGAGGTCATAGATCCTGAAGAAGAACCTGCTTCTGTCACTCCCCTAGACCAACATAATTTCTTACTGTACTCTAAATATGTACCCTTACATTTTCAGACAAGTGTACCTCTTATCAGTAATCAAAGAAGTTTCTTTTTGTAACACATGGAGACTATTATAAAGTTCCACAGCTGGTCACACTCAGAGAGTAAGTGACTGTGAGATGTTCAGCCCCAAGTGATATGTTCACAATCCAACCTCTACACGTAAGGCTCAGGGAACATACAGGAAGACAGGGTGGAAAGAATGTCAGATCCAGAGGACAAGACACCTGGTGTTAACTAATGCGTTCTAGACGTGTTAGGGACGCTGCACCCGTGGAATGTCCACAGCGTGGTCGTCTAAACAAGATCTGCGTAACAGCAAAACACGTTGACCTGCCAGGGTAGATGAAGAAATTTCACCGGGCCCTGCCTCAAAATGAAGAATTACAGGTAAGCAATGGATGCTGTGGGAGGAAGAATCCATTTTCTCCAGGGATAGGCTCCCTGACAAGTTAACTCTGAGTGGGCAGCCCTAAACACAGGTACACAGGAACACTACTAAATGGACTCAGTGCAATATATATATATATATATATGTATATATTTATGAATGTATGCATGTATATGTATATGTAGCAGTAGTAATCAAAGAGGAGGGCAAGAAATTGAGAGGGCATGGGGGAGATGGGAGATGTTGAAGGGAACTGGGAGGGATGGAAATAATACAACCACTATAGTTACATATGAAATTCCCAAAAGTAAAATAAAGCCCTTTCTGTCTTCTCTGCCCTGAGAGCAGCTCTCCTGCCTTGACCCCTCACCCCTGCAAATGTATGTCTGTACCAAGTTCCTCTCTACCAGCTCCTTGGTGCGGAGCACCTCCCAGCTACTGAGTTGACTTCTATCTGCAGCGGTGTTGAACTGGCCAGAGACATTGGTAGATGAGAGCCTCAGCAGCTTGGCAGTCACACGTCCCGACCTCACTCATCCCTTGCCACAGCTTCCAAACCAGCACCATTTCGAGGGACATCGACAAAGCAGCCAAGTTCATTGGGGCAGGGGCTGCCACCATCGGGGTGGCTGGCTCTGGGGCTGGGATTGGGACTGTGTTTGGGAGCCTCATCATTGGTTATGCCAGGAACCCATCTCTGAAGCAACAGCTCTTCTCCTACGACATTCTGGGCTTTGCCCTCTCAGAGGCCATGGGGCTCTTTTGCTTAATGATGACGCCTCTCATCCTCTTCGCCATAGTGAAACAGCTGTCTCCACTTCCCATAGTTCTTTATGTCTCATCTTCCCTATATGTTCCTTTTCCTGTACCTCCCCAGGAAGTCTAGGGAAAGTGGTTGGCTCAGGGTTTGACAGAGAGAAGACAAATAAATACTGCATTAATAAGAAAAATAAAATTAAAAAATATATGAAAGTAATTTAATAAATAAAACAAGAAACAGTTAAAGCATCAGTGAAGACAAACACTATACCCTTTTATAAAAAGATAGATCACAAACAATAAGAAATCAACAAAACAGAAAGATAAATCAATAAATCAGGAAGGACTGGGGTACAACTTTGTTGTGTAGCACTTGGCTAGCGGGCGTGAGGCCCTGGGCTGAAGTCATAGCAGTGGAATTAAGAAAAGAAACACAAAGTCCAAGCAAGTGATCATCCTAGGTAGGGGCTGTTAACACTTGAAAAAGTAAAGGTAAGAATATGTATTGAGTATTGGTATAGTGTGCCCTGAGCTTCAAGATCAACATAGCCCTGGAGAGACAGCTCAGTGGTTGAGGGTACTTGGCACTCTTCTAGAGGACCTGAGTTCAGTCCCCACGTCAGGTGGCTCACAACCATCTGCAACTGCATCACCAGGGAATTTGATACCATCTTCTGGCCTCCACAGGTACCTGCTCTTACGTGGCATACATTCACACAGATACACACACATAAATAACAGTAAAAGTAAATCCTAAGAAACAGACCAACCCCTGTACACTGGTGTGGCTTGTGATCTAGTGTCTCTGGAAGGTGTTCGTGGCTCAGTGAGTACATCCCACGTAAGAATTTGTCTATACTCGTCACTGGCTCTGACTTGCCTCACTCAGCTGCACTGTTTTCAGCATACTATTCTCCATATTGTTGTTCAGTGTCAACTCCAGAAATATGTAGAATGCAATGACCTCAATCAGAAGGAGGGCAACTGGTTTTGTGCTTTTTGTTTGCTTGTTTGTTTTTAGTGGGCAGAAATTCTTGTACTCCAGAGAATGTTAGAAGTATGAAATGACTTAAAGAAATGAAACTCCAATCTGTGTATAATATATAACTTAGTATACATACACTGTTTAAAAGAATGTGTTTTTTAATGTGACTGCAGTTATCTTTTATCTTCCAGGCTTGATGAATTAGTTAAGACCTTTTGTTTTTATTTGACACAATTTATTCTCAGATTTAGAACAGAGAAGGGAATAGTAATTGTTTGCGCACAAAGACTTAAAGGAATTGCTTATATTAGACATCATCTTTGTTAATTACTTTACCTTTAATGAAACAGAATAGAACTGACTGCTGATTTCTCAACTGAAATAGCAAGACTCAAAAGACATTGGAACCAAATCTTCAAAGCACTAAAAGAAAACAACTAGTAATACAGAATTCCATACACTGCAAATATAATTCTCAGAAATGAAAATGAAATGAAAATATCTTCAGATAAACCACGACAAAATGCACTGTCAACTGATACAGGCTAAAAGGAGTACTGAAGGAGTTCCCAGGAAGGGGTGCTGAGACAGAAGCCTGCAAATGTGGGGGTGAATTTTAAAACATAACCAGCCATATAAAAAATGCACCACAGGATTTCAAACACAAAATCAAAATCCACAGGCTGAGGTGCAGCTCAGTGGGAGAGAGCTTGCACAGTGTGCCTGGGACCCTGGTTTACTGACAGTTCCACAAGAAAGAAAATGGAAAAGCAGGATAATTTCACAAAGGCAAATGGGATCAACAGAGTCAAAGTGTTGTAAACACATTATCCCGAGAGTGACGAAAATATTCATAGATACATCAACTTCTAATAAGCAAAGGATGGGTTGGTAATATCTAGTAGCCAATAAAAGAATAAAGGAATATATTACAAAAAGCTACTAGAAAAGAATAAAACATTAATGAAAAATAACTGGTTAATCCAAAGGAGGCACAAAGAAAATAGAACAAAGAATATCATGTCCCTGTGTTGACTTCTCAGCAAATCCATTTCTCCTGGTTTCAGGCACTTTTCCATGCTAACCCCGTATCCTGTGGTCTGATCTGAATCAGAGCTGTGATAATCAATTTTCACTGTCAACTTGACTGACTCACCTTGGAGACGCATTCTGGAGTGTCTGCGAGGATGTTTCCAGAGAGGCTTAATGGAGGAGGGAAGACCCTCCCTGAACGACAGCAGCTCCATCCAGTGGGCTCAGGTCCCAGACTGAATACAGGGAGGAAAGAAGGAAGCCAGATGCTTGCCAGCGCTGCTCTCTGCTTCCTGGTGTGCTGAGATGCAGCGTGTCCCTGCTGGATGCTGGCCTCAGGCTCTTGCCTCCATGAGCATGACCATGCCTTCCTTGTCATGATGGACCATCTTGAACCATGAGTTAAAATGCATCCACCCTTCTTTACATCGCTTCTGCCACAACAAGTAGTCAGTGATGTAGTTGCTGTGAGCAGCATCCAACGTCCTCACATTGTCCTCAGTTTCTCTCCCCAAGAAGTAGGGAAGGCAGATGTAATTGTGTGCATCCTGATTAACATACACAATTTATTAAAGAAACTAAAAAACCCAGGAAATCACAGCCACCAAGAACCAGGAACCTAAGCTCTAGCCTCATCCTGCCCCGTGGGCACCTATGTCCGTGGACAGAGCCTTCAGCCTGTTCTGAGTTGTGATCTGCTTTCCACCAAGTACCTAGATTCAGCAGATATTCATTCGAGGCACTGACACGCGAGGGTCTAGAAATATTATCTGCTTACTCTGACTGGCCACTGCATCTAGAAGCAGAAGACCAAGGGTTGTCATCATTAATGTCTTATTTTGAAATCATTATGGCTTCCTATTCGCCTGAAGGAATGATGCAGATTGCTCCTGTCTTCCCTGTGCTCAGACACCCAGCTGGCAAACTCCAGTGACAGGACAGCATCACAATCAGGTTATTGATACAACTGGAATGCAGAGTGTTTATGTCTCCACTGGGATTGCTCTCACCTTCTGTAGAAAACGCACCCGCCCCCAACTTCTGCTCCCTTAACCCCACAACACTGTTTCTCTATTAAAATAATTCTGTTATTTCAGAAATGTTATATAAATGGAGTAATGTGGTGGACAGAATTTTAAAATTGGCCTTTTCCCTCTTTTGTGTGGTGTCTGTACAAGTTTATGTGTGTAAGTGGACATGTGGATGTGTATTCAGGTGTGGGTGTAGGCTCAGGTGTTGTGTGGTGTCTGTACAAGTTTATGTGTGTTAAGTGGACATGTGGATGTGTATTCAGGTGTGGGTGTAGGCTCAGGTGTTGTGTGGTGTCTGTACAAGTTTATGTGTGTAAGTGGACATGTGGATGTGTATTCACGTGTGGGTATAGGCTCAGGTGTTGTCCTCGATCGCTCTACCTTAGTTTTTGAGACAGGATCTCAAACTGACCTGGAACATACTGACTTAACTAGGCTGGCTGGCCCCAGAGCTCCGGGGATCAGTTTGTCTCTGCCTCCTCAGTGGTGAGGTTTCAGACACAGGCCACCGCATGAGTGTAGGGATTCAAACCGAGGCTCAGTCTTTCTTTCCTTCTTATTTTCTTTTTTGAGTGCATGGCATGGATGTACCATGCTTTTTTCAATCGTTTACTCATTAAAGGCTGTCTCGTTGCTTCCAGTCTGAGATTATTGCAAACCAAGCGGCTTCAGAACACTTGTGTGCAGCGTCCTCTGTGGACACGAGTTTTCCGCTCTCTTGGATGAAACCTGGAAGTCGAAAGCAGGATCCTGTGGTGCCTGCAGGTTTTGCTTTCCGGAGCGGCTGCACCATTCCGCACTCCCACAAGCAGCGTGCGGGGCTCGAGCCTCTCCACACCTTCACTAGCATCTGTCAGTGTTCCAGCACCACGCAATTCCAACATGCTTGCTACCTCACTTTGGCACCTCCTACGTGTCTATTTTCATTCCCTCTGAAGTCTGCCTGGGCCTGACGGATGGTAGAATTTGGGTGGTAGCTTCTGAGGCACTGGGTCTTTCAAACCTTGCATTTTAGCCAGTTAGGAAGGGCTTCAGACTGCTAATGGCGGGATGAGGCCCCAGCATTCCACAGGCCCCCATCTTTCCTAACTGAATAGACATATTGCCCTTCCATGGGTTCCCTGGAGTCCTCTAAGACATAGGGACAGTGACCTCCTTACCACTGGGCAGTGTTGACAGTCCTGTCTTGGACACATGCCAGTGGGAAAAGCACACCTTATTTCCACTGGGCGGGATGTTCTTCTTCTCACTCGATCTCTAAGGCTACCGTGGTGCATACTAGACCACTGCCTCTCAGCATCCCAGACTGCCTTTGCTGAGGGGGCCGTTGGTGGCACTTTCACTGGAGCAGAACTGTGTCAGTTTAGGGTCCTTGTCCTGAGGTCTATCCTGTGTTTCTGGTGTTTCACATAGGTTACAAGGCCATAAAAAGAACTTGGGAGACACCACGGTGGCATCCCAGGGTCCCTACCTCCTGTCTTCCATTCAAGGTTCCCATGTACCATGTCCATGGCCTCTGTTGTACTCAGCAGGAGGAACAGGAAGAACTGTGATTTCTCAGCTCCCCAGGAGTGTGCAGCAGGCAAGAACTGAGTTTGAAAGGTTCAATTTAGGAACCATGAAGATGGTTCAGTTAGTGAAGTACTTGCCACACACACATGAGGACATAAGTGTAAATCCTCAGCATACGTGTAAAAAGCTAGGCAGGGTGGCATGTGCCTAAAATCCTAGCTCTGGGGAGGCGGAAACAGGAGGATCTCTGTAGCTCATTGGTCAGCTCATCTTTCTACATCAGTAAGTTCCAGATCCTGTGAGAAAAGCAAGATGGAAAGTGGCTGAGGACAGGTGGTATCAACCTTGGGCCCCATGTATACCTACACATACACATGCCACCCATAAACATGTATACCCCACACACACTTAAAAATTGAGTTTAGGGGACTGGAGAGACGGCTCAGTGGTTAAGAGCACTGGCTGCTCTTGCAGAGGACCTGGGTTCATTCCCAGAACCCACATGGTGGCTGACAAATCGTCTGTAACTCCAGTTCCAGGGGATCTGACTCACTCTTCTGACCTCTGTGGGCATTGCATGACATGAGTGCACTTAGATACATGCAGGCAATACAGTCATACACTTAAAAAAATAAAGAAAATATTTAAAAAAATTAGTTTAGCCTTAAAAGCATCCACTTAAGTCCTTCACCTCCTCGGAGAGCTTAGCCCTGGCATGGAGGGGTGGTGGGATGGTACTGAGGAGGTCACACTCCTCCCCTCCCTCCACAACATTCAGTTCCTCCATTTGTCAGCAGCCCCCAGAGCAGAATGGAAAACGCCAACTAGAATGAATTGCTTCAATGTCTTGAAATTAGCATTTCCAATTCAACTCCGAATTTGCCTAATGAATCCCAAGCTGTCTGTAGGGCATCTTCAGCCATAGCCTGTCATGGCTCTATCTAGCAAGTCAGAAAACTAGCTGTGATAGGGAGAAGGCTTAGTCCAGATTGGGCATCAGCATCTGTCAATCCAGATCCAGCCAGCAAGGCAGCCTTGTCACCTGGGCCTCCACGGGTCTTGATCGCCTTGAATTTAAGACATGTGTCACAGTGGGTATGGTGGTACATGCCTTTAACGCTAATCCTAGCTGTTAGGGAGGCTGAGGCAAGAGGATCATGAATTTAAGGTCAGTCTGGGCTATACAACCACACACACATACACACTTAATTTTAATTTTTGAAAAGGGCTAGAGAAATGGTTTCGTGGGTAAATTGCTTGCTGCATGTGCTGGTTAATGTCGACTTAGTACAACTACAGTTGCCTGGGATGAGGGAACATCAATTGAGGAACTTCTCCCACCAGACTGGCCTGGGCTCTTTTTTCTTGCTAATTAATGTAGGCAGGCTCAGCCCACTGCGGTACCATCCCTGGGCTGTATAAGAAAGGTAGCCGAGTAAGCAGAGGAAGTAAGCCAGTAAGCGGTGTTCCTCCATGGCCTCTGCTTCAGTTCCTGCCTCTAGGTTCCTGCCTTAGGTTCCTACCTTGGCCTCCCTCAATGATGGATTATAACCTGCAAGCCAGATAACCCCTTTCCTCTCCAAGGTGGACCTGGGTTTGATCCTCAGCATCTACATAAAAAGCCAGGTGTGATGGTGTGTGCCTCGTAATCCCAGTGCTAGGAAGGCAGAGACAGATCTTTGGAGGTTGCTGACCAGCCAGGCTGGCCTATTCAGGGAGCCCCAGGTCTAAGTAAGAAACTCTTATCAAAAAAACAAGGTGGATGACTTCTGAGAAATAACACCCTGTATTCACACACACACACACACACACACACACACACACACAATCAATCAATCAATCAAATAAGATAAACTTTAAAAACAAGTATTTCTACATCCCCCAGACATTTGAATCTATAGTCCAAGTTGGAGGATCCCACTGTGACACAACAACCAGAAAATGCCAAAATGTCTGAAGCAATCTTGAGCTCTGTTATATTTGTACACCAATTTCTGGGTAGCTGGTCA
The DNA here is from genome assembly GCF_000622305.1 of Nannospalax galili. NCBI lineage: Eukaryota > Metazoa > Chordata > Mammalia > Rodentia > Spalacidae > Nannospalax > Nannospalax galili. The sequence continues at coordinate 905,961 of NW_008329156.1, forward strand.
CTTTCCTATAGGTTGATGGGTGGAATTTGTATTTCCAGGGACAAAAGACCAAGAAAGACTTGTGCTTAAGAGAACCTAACAGTCATAACCTTTGTATCTATTAATCAGTACAAATAAACATCTTTTTAGAGAAGGTGGTTTCTTGGTGAAAGAAGTCTGCTTTGGGGCTGCCCATGCCATGTGGATGACAAGCCTAATCCCCCTGTTCTTTAGGATGGACTTGCTGTGATGCAGGCCTGAGCAATCAGAGCAGCCTAGTTTCCTGGATACCATGACTAATTAAGGATGTATAATGTGGGACAGGAGAGATGACTCAGTGGTTAAGAGCACTGGCTGCTCTCATAGAGGACCTGGGTTCAGCTCCCAGCACCCACACGGTGGCTAACAACCATCCAGAACTCTAGTTTCAGAGGATCCGATGCCCTTTTCTGACCTCAGTGAGCATTGCACACACATGGTGGTGCAGTTACACACATGCAGGCAAAACATTCATACATACAAAATAAAAATAAATTTAAAAATGTGTAATGGATAGGGACCGCCCCACAAGGGGTCAAAGGGCAGATAAACTGTTGCTCCTTTGTTATGGGTCAGATATGAGGAACCTCCCAAAAACTCATGTGTTGGAGGCTTGGTCCTCAGACAGTGAATCCAGTCATTGAGTATGGGCGAGTACACGCTGGGCTCTCAGAGTCCCAGCGCGCACTCCTGGGCAGTGAAAGCTCCTCCACTACTGAGGTCTACTCAGTCGATCCCGTCCCTATTTTACCCATATACCTTCCTCAGGATGTGAGGTCCACTGGCCACTTGGACCACACGGGAAGCATACGAGGAACGGCAAAAGCCAGGGTGTCCGTGAGTCGGTGATGGAGGAATAGCGCCCCCCGGGGAGACTGGATCACAGGATTTAGTGTTACAGCTCAAGACAAGTGACTCAGCTCAGATCTCAGTGATTCAGCTCCAGCTTCAGCTCCAGCTCCAGCTCCAACTTTATTGGGGTAAACCTAGGACTATTTATAGTGTAGAGACAGCAGAAGAAGTCTTAGCTGATAGGTACTTTTAGGCTGCCTCATTTACATAGGGCGGTGGGCTTCTATCAGGCTATCAGACAACGCCTGATTAAAAACCTGGTAGCTCCTGTGCCGGAGGGCATGTATTTGTGGCGAGCACTTTAAAAGAAGAGTCAGGGAGGGTGCCAGGAAGGCACTCTGCTATGAAAGGAATCTGCAGCACATGGTTTCCGAGCTCGTGAGCTATCCGGACGTGAAGAGACTTCTACTTGCATAACAGAGGACCCCAACAATTGAGAGACAATCTGATCATGAGAGTTCTGATGCACCTAACTGCTGCATCCATCTATCAATGGGTCTGCAATTGGGTGGACCGTTGGGAGCCAGTGTGTGGTGTATGAATGAGAAATGTCCCCCATAGGCTCATGTCTTTGAACACTTGGCCCCCAGCTGGTGGTGCTTTTTGGCGAGATTATGCAACCTTTAGGATGTTCTAGAGCCTTGCTGGGGGTACCGTGTCAGTGAGCAGGGCTGAGGGTGCATAGCCTGACTTCCTATTCCCTCTCTCTGCTTCCTGTGTGTGGATAAAATGTGACCCCTCAGCTTCTTCCTCATGTCGCCATGCTATTTCCACCATGATGGACTCTATCCCTCTGGAACTGTAAGCCAAAATAAATCCCTTCTTCCTTAAGTTGTTTCTGGTCATGGTGTTTAGCACAGCAATAGGAAAGTAGGTACTACATGGCGGGAACTGGACCTGATGGTGGGAGGTGGGACCTGTTTGGAGGAAATGAGACACTGGGGACAGTGTTTGTGTGAAACCCTCCTCCGTGGCCCCCTGCCCTGGACTCCTGGGACCCCTGCCCCTCTTTAGGAATAATGGTTCTTTCTTGCTTCTGTAAACCGCTTGATTGCTAGAGGACAAGCTGCACTGACCCCATTTTGACTAGTTGCTTCAGGCAAGCCTGGACCTGTCTAGGCATGTCATAATCTCCACCTACTACCCCCACCCAGGAGGCTATAGATCAAGCAGGCCCAGGCATATAGCAGCCTTATAAGGTAAGAACAGAGACTTCTGGCCTCACAGATAACAGTCAGCACATTCCATAGCTCTGAGGGTAGCACCCGCCAATGAGAAACCCCCAGGACTGCATCCCTTGTAACCAATCAATTCAAAAGTGTATTGGCATGCGTGAGTGGGCTCCTCGAACCAATCAAAGTGTGACTCTGTTATTCCCTCCTCCCTTTGTCTAAAACCTATAAAAAGCTCCCTCCCCCTGCTTCAGCACAGATCCATTGTGTTGGTGAGGTCTGAGAGCCTGAGCTTAAGCCCAAATAAAGACTCTTTGTTCTTGCATGCCCTCTGGATTCTGTGGTTATTCTTGGGGGTCTGTACTCTGGGCACAACATTTGGGGGCTCATCCGGGATCCCCAAGACCCCCCCAAGGGACCCCAGAGCACCGAGTCTGCCTGATCCAATCAGTGAGTGTCTTTTGTCTTTGTGTCTTTTGTATTTGCGTCTGGATTTTGGGCCCAGTTTGAGATTGCCTGTTGGAGGTCTAGGTGGATGCGCTGGAAGGCCCCAAGCCATGGGACTCGAGAGACATCCCAGACCCACCTGGTGGGGATTGGATCCCCTTGGGAAATTTGGAAGGATGGAGTGGGTCGTGCCCACCAGGAGGCGAGAGGCCATCGTCCTATTTTCAGTTTAAGGCGCCAACTAACCATGTGTTGTTTTTCTGTGTGTTTGTGCTTTTTGTTGTGTTTGTGACTCTTACTGTGTTAGAAGAGATGGGACAGAACCAAGTAACTCCTCTTAGCCTTTTCCAGGATCACTTCTCGGAGTTCAAAGCCCAGGCTCATAGCCTGGGGATAAGAGTAAAGAAAGGGAAGCTCTTTGTGTTTTGCAGGAATGAATGGCCGACCTCTGGAGCCAGTTGGCCTGAAGAGGGGATGTTCGACCTGCCCACCATCTACAGAGTGAAGGATATAATTTATGGCTGTCCAGGCCACCCTGATCAGGTCCCTTACATCACGACTTGGCAGGTTATGGTGGAGGAGCCTCCAAAATGGTTAAAGCCATTCCTTCCTCCTCCCCCGACTGGCCCAAAGCCGACTGTCCTCACCCTGCACAAGGATGACTGGCAGAGAAATGAAACTAAACCCTCTGCCCCTCTCTACCCTGTCTTGCAAGGAGGCACAGGGGAAGAACTTCTGCTTGAGCCACTCCCCTGTCAGCCCATCCCACAAGCAGAGCCTAAGGACACCCCGGGGGAGGCGGAGGCAGCCCCACCCCAGGAGGCGGAAGAACCCCCTCCCCAGACATGGAGGAGGGTCCAAAGCAGGCAGCCATGGCTGGTGGCAGACTCTACTGTCCTCCCCCTCTGGGCTGTGGGGCCACTCACTGAAGCAGGGGACCAACAGATGCAGTATTGGCCATTTGCAACTAGCGACCTCTACAGTTGGAAGCTGAAGACAGCTAAATTCTCTGAAAAGCCCCAAGGTCTAATTGATTTGCTAGAATCTGTTTTGTTTACCCACCAGCCCACTTGGGATGATATTCAGCAGCTTTTGCAGGTCCTGTTCACCACTGAAGAAAGAGACTGGATCCTGGTTGAAGCCCGCAAGCTGGTCCCTGGGGTGGATGGGAATCCCACCACCAATCAGGCCCTGATAGATGAAGCCTTTCCCCTGGTTAGGCCGAATTGGGACTTCAATGTGGCTGAAGGTAAGGAGAGGCTCCGGGTCTACCGCCGGACTCTAATGGGGGGTCTCCGGGTGGCTGCAAGGCATCCCACCAATTTGGCCAAGTTTAGTGGTGTGCAGCAAGGGAGAGCAGAATCACCCGCAGCATTCCTAGAAAGGATCCTTGAGGTGTTCCGTACCTATACTCCAATGGACCTGGAAGCACCTGGAACGCAGTGATCCTTGCGTTCATGAACCAGTCTGCACCCGATATTAGGCACAAATTGCAGAAATTGGGCAGACTGGAAGATAAAACCCTGCCAGAGCTTCTGGCAGTGGCTGAGAAAATTTACAATCACCGAGAGAGTCTTGAGGACAAACAGGCCTGAGTCGCCACCGCTGCCAGTGCTAAGCAGACCCGCAACTTTGCCAAGATCCTTCTGGCCACATTGACCAGGTCCCCAGGTGAAAGAGAACGCCAGCTGCAATGCCTATCTGCTGAACAAGGTAGGAGATGCCCAGAAAGGTGACCAAAATTGTTGAAAAACCAATGTGCCTATTGTAAGAAAATGGGCCATTGGAAGAAGGAATGTCCAGAAAGAACGGCTGGGCAGGAGCAGGTCCATGAAGGAACACGAGTCCTGGAGATTGGGGAGTGGAGCGAATAGGGAGGATGGGGTTCGGATCCCCTCCCCAAGCCCAGGGTAACTCTCAGAGTGGAGGGGACACCTGTGAGGGTAGGAAATGCCCAGAAGGGCGACCAAAATTGCTGAGAAACCAATGCGCCTATTGTAAGAAAATGGGCCATTGGAGAAAGGAATGTCCAGAAAGACTGGCCGGACAGGAGCAGGTCCATGAAGGAATACAAGTCCTGGAGCTTGGGAAATGGAGCGAATAGGGAAGACAGGGTTCAGATCCCCTCCCCGAGCCCAGGGTAACTCTCAGAGTGAAGGGGACACCCTTGAGTTTCCATGTAGACACAGGTGTTCAACATTCAGTGTTAACAGAGTCCCAAGGGAAATTATCAAACAAAAAGTCCTGGGTACAGGGAGCAACTTGCATAAACCACTATTCATGGACTACCCAAAGAAAAGTGGACCTGGGCCCGGGCTGGGTGTCCCACTCCTTCCATGTCATGCCAGATTGCCCCTACCCACTCTTAGGTAGAGACTCGCTTACCAACATTGGAGCCCATATCCATTTTTCACCTAATGGGGCTTATTTAACAGATAGGGGGGCCTCCCCATTCAGGTATTAACACTATAGTTGGAAGATGAATTCCACTTGCATCAGGGACTTGCTCCGCACCTGGAAGAGGATGGTTCTGTCTGTCTGCAGGAGTTCCCCTTGGCATGGGCCGAGACTGGGGGGTGTAAGACTAGCAACCCACCAGCCTCCTGTCTGGGTAGAGCTGAAGCCGGGAGCACTTCTAGCTCAGGTGAAGCAGTATCCCATGTCCCATGAAGCCAGATCAGGGATTACCCCACACATCCAGAGGCTAAGAGACCAGGGCATCCTAGTACTCTGCAGGTCTGCATGGAATACACCTCTCCTCCTGGTAAAGAAGCCAAACTCAAATGATTACAGGCCAGTGCAGGATTTGAGAGAAGTAAATAAGCGGGTCATGGATATCCATCCCACGGTGCCTAATCCCTATACCCTCCTGAGCTCCTTGCCACCCTCCAGGAGCTGGCATACTGTACTAGATTTAAAAGTCGCCTTCTTTAGCCTGCCCCTAGCCAAGGCAGTCAGCCATTCTTTGCTTTCGAATAGCAAGATCCGGAGGTCGGTTTCAATGGACAGCTGACCTGGATTCACCTACCTCAGGGATTCAAGAACTCACCCACTCTCTTTGAGGAGGCACTTCATGAAGATTTGGGTGAGTACAGGCTGGAACACCCCAGGGTCACCCTACTGCAGTATGTAGATAACATCCTGATAGCTGCTGATGACGCTGTACTATGTCAGCAAGGAACTAGGGATTTGCTGGAGACTTTGGGCAGGCTAGGATATTGGGCATCTGCTAAGAAGGCACAAATGTGTCGTCGAGAAGTGATTTATCTAGGGTACATTCTAAAGGAAGGACAAAGATGGCTCACAGATGCCAAGAAAGAAACGGTGCTGAAAATTCCAGTCCTCAACTCCCGGAGAGCAGTGAGGGAGTTTCTGGGATCAGCAAGGTTTTGCCACCTCTGGATCCTGGGGTTTGCTGAATTGGCTAAACCTCTCTATGAGGCTACAAAAGAGAATGAGACTTTCATTTGGGCAGGGGAAAGAGAAAGGGCCTTTAACGAAATTAAGCAAGCCCTCCGGACAGCCCCAGCTTTGGGGCTTCCTGATGTCACCAAGCCTTTCCATCTCTACATAGATGAAAAGAAAGGAATAGCCAAAGGAGTCCTGACTCAAATGTTAGGACCCTGGAATATACCGGTGGCATACTTGTCTAAAAAACTTGATCCAGTAGCCGTAGGATGGCTACCATGTCTGCGGATTATAGCTGCTACTGCCCTTCTATTCAAAGATGTGCATAAATTGACATTAGGGCAAGAACTGCACATCACCACTCCTCATGCTATTGAGGGAGTTCTTAAGCAGCCACCGGACTGCTGATTGAGCAATGCCAAAATAACCCATTATGAGCGCCTACTTCTTAACCCTCTGAGAATTTGGTTCCTTCCAAGCACCGCCCTTAACCCAGCCACCCTGCTGCCTGACCCCGACTTGGACGCACCCCTGCATGATTGAGCAGGGATCCCGAGCCAGGTACATGGGCTCAGAAACGACCTGACCGATCGGCCACTCTCCGATGCAGAAGCTACTTGGTTCACCGACGGTAGTAGTTTCATGAAGGATGGGCAGAGGTATGCAGGGGCGGCGGTGGTAACTGAAACTGAGACTGTTTGGGTGGCAGCTTTGCCTGCGGGAAACTCGGCTCAGAGGGCCGAACTGATAGCTCTGACTGAGGCCCTTAGGCTTGGAAAGAACAGATGATTGAATGTGTACACAGACAGCCGATATGCCTTTGCTATGGCACATGTGCATGGAGCCATCCACCAGGAAAGGGGGCTGCTCACAGCGGAGGGAAAAGCTATTAAAAATAAACAAGAAATTCTTGACTTGTTGGCGGCTCTATGGCTGCCTAAGAAGTTGGCTATTATCCACTGCCCCAGGCACCAGAAAGCTAACACGCCCATAGCTCTGGGAAATCAGAGAGCAGACCGGATTGCCAAAGGAGTAGCTTTGGAGGCCTTCCAGATTTTGCCAATCCAACTGCCAGATCCTGGCCCCCCATCCTACCTGATCAGCCTCACTGTTCCCAAGAGGATATGAAACTGATACACAAACTTCCCATGACCCAAAAGATCGAGGCTTGGTGGCATATAGGACACTGTAGAATTATTCTGCCGAACGACTTGGCCAAAGACCTCCTCACACACATCCACTGAACCATTCACCTGGGTACAAGGAAGACAGCTGAACTCTTAAGAAATGCTCACTTAAAAGTCCTGAATCTCCACCCACTGGTTAATGCAGTCACCTCTGCATGCCTCAGTTGCAAGCTGACCAATGCTGAAAACCATCCTAAGGAACAAGGGGCTCGAATGAGGGGCTCTAGACCAGGGGCCCACTGGGAGATGGACTTTACAGAAGTTAAGCCTGGCAAGTATGGTTACATATATCTACTAGTTCTGGTAGACACCTGTTCAGGATGGACTGAAGCCTTCCCCACTAAGCTTGAGACCACTCAGGTGGTAGCCAAGAAACTGCTAGAGGACATCTTACCCAGGTATGGCATCCCAGCCCTTCTGATCTCCGACAACAGGCCAGCCTTTGCACCACAGGTAACCCACGAATTAGCTAGGATATTGGTGGCAAGATGGAAATTACATTGTGCGTACAGGCCCCAGAGCTCGGGACAGGTAGAGAGGATGACTAGGACTCTAAAAGAGACCATTACCAAATTAACCATGGAGACTGGCGGGGACTGGGTGGCTCTCCTTCCCTTCGCCCTGTATAGGGTGAGGAATTCACCCTATCTGCTAGGATTGACCCCCTATGAAATCATGTTTGGAAGACCCCCTCCTATCCTCCCCAGTCTAAGAACTGAACTAATTGCTGAATTTGATAACCAACAGTTGCTTGATTCTCTAGAGGCAGTGGCTCGGGCACATAGGGACGTCTGGCCCCAGCTGAAAGCTATCTATGAGACTGCTCCCCCTCCTACCCCACATAACTACCAGCCTGGCGATTGGGTCTACATCCGCAGACACCACCGAGAGACTGTGGAACCTCACTGGAAAGGACCGTGTGTAGTGCTCCTGACAACCCCAACAGCGGTGAAGATAGACGGAGTTGCCACCTGGATCCTTCACACTCATGTCTGACTAGCAAGTTCCTACCCAGACCCAGACAACCATCACCCTCTGTCAACCTCTACGCCAGATCCAACAACATGGAAGGTCCACAAGAACGCAGACAATCCCCTCAAGCTAAGGCTGTTCCGCTCTTGATGTTTACTCTGCTCACCCAGTTTTAATACCCCTAGAATCCAATCCCAGCCCTAAGCCCCCGCCACTGAGGGAAAGTACAACAGTCTTTCAGAGAGCAGCAGTAGTTGCGGGGACACATATAGCTTCACCTTCAGACCACCCTATTTGGCCATTGATCACCTCCACCTTCAAGGTGCTCAATGCCTCCAAGCCAGACCTAACTGTAGAGTGCTGGCTTTGTCTGAGTGCCCGGCCGCACTTCTATGTGGGCATAGCTGTAGTAGGAAATTACTCCCGAGTTACTAGTAACCAATGCACCTGGGGACAGCAGGGAAAATTTTCTCTCCAGCAAGTAACTGGGGCAGGGACCTGTGCCCTGCCCCCTGGTGCCCAGGTACCCTCAGGGCTATGTAACCACGTAGTCTCTGTTTCAAATGGTACTTATTACTCTGCCACTTCTGGATGGCGGACTTGCTCTACTGGTTTGACCCCCTGCATTCACGGGACTGTCCTGAATAACATAAAAGGTTACTGTGTCATGGTACAGTTATTCCCCAAGATGACTTACTATGGGGAGACCCAGATGGAGCTAGCCTACACACCCCTTTCCACCCTCAGAACTAAGAGAGCCATAGGGACTGCAGCCATTTTGTTATC